>NW_017732573.1:82897-134807 GCF_001890085.2 Hipposideros armiger | reverse complement strand
AGAGAGAGACAGAGAGAGAGACGAGAGAAAGAGAGAGTTTTTTAATGCAGAAAGAAAATACCATTAAGAAATTTGGATGTAGGAAAAAAATGAACACTGTTTATTGACCTCTTAAAGCAAAGTAATAGCAATATGTTGAGTGTAAGCTTTAATATGTTTGTATATAAAATATGTGTACATCTACAAAGGAAGGCAAGGGCTAACGAATGTATGCTTCTGGAAGGTTTTCATATTATACAACAGATCTTCAAATAATTTCATTTAGTTCAACATGATGTCCTTATAACATTGAGAAGATGCCATCAGAACTCACTCATCTTTTGTTTATAGCAATTAGGCTATGGTAAAATTGGTTTCATTATATGTTGTTTCACTTATAGTCACAAAACCTGTCAATGTTAAGTGAAGATATATTATACATGAATAAATATATTAACTTTATGTAGACTGTGATGTTTTGATTGGAAACTGTAATTCTTAGAGGCAGCACCCAAACAAATAAAGAAGTAAAACTAATAGAATGGAATATTTAAGATAAATTCACATAATCCTAAAGAAACAGAAATGTAGGGGAAAAAAAGAAACAACAAACCAATCAAGCACATATAAAAAAAGATAGTGTAGTTAATTATAATAATATCAATAATTTTAAACTTAAAGAGGCCATGCACTTTAATAAAATGCAGAAAGTTTTCATTTGTATCCAAAAGGAAGGCCAACCTATATGGTGTTTAAATACTTTCATTTTACATATAAAAACAGATGAAGTAAGACGATAAAAAAATATAAGCCAGCAAACCCTAATAGAAAGTTACCAGAAATTTATTATTTATTATGTTATTGTCAGGCAAAAGAGACACAGTAATACTAAGGACAATTACCACAGAGAGAGAAGTAAATTTCTTAATGAGGAAAGGGTAAAATCATCAAGAACACGTAACAATCCTAAAAAGCCTAATAATGGAGCTCTACAAAGGTAAGTAAAAGCTGAGAATTTTAAACTGGAAATAGATAAAGCTAACGTTATTTGACAATTTCAACATCTTATCTATCAATAATTATTTTTAAAAAAGAAGTTAAAAAGTCAGTTTATAGACTATCTGAACAACTTCACAACCAAATTAATTGGTATTTATAATCACTCAAAAACAGCAAAATACATTTGCAAATAAATCATTCACATAGACAGTGTGCATAGTGGTAATGATTGAGGCATACATCAATAAAAGAGGAAAGTGAGTGAAAAAATAAACACAAACTTATAAAACAAATTTATTTTCTACAAAGCTCCAAGTTAGTTCAATGGAGAAAAGACAGTCTTTTGAATAAATGATGCTGAAACAATTGAGTATTTCTATGAAAAAAAATAAAAACAACATTTCCTTAAAGAAACATGGGTAAATTATTTGAATGGACAAATGACCATTCACAAAAGAAGAATGGCCAATGTGCATTAGGCATATGAAAATGTGCTCAACATTAGTCACCTAGAAAATGCAAATTAAAACTATAATGAGATAACAACACAGAATTACTAGATTTGTTAAACATCAAAACGGTTGACAATACCCAGTATTGGCATGGACTGTGAAGGAGCCCAAGGATACATTTCAGTTGGTTTGAAATGTTTTATATCATCATTGAGATGGAAATGACTATATACCATTGTAAAAATTTATCAAACCAATTACTTAAATGGATGAAGTTTATTCTAGTTTAATTTTTTTATAATTGACACTTGTTTTTCCCCTAAAACAAAGCTCATACATTCAGAACTTGAGATTATACTCCCTTTGCAAAAGTTGAAGCTCACTTTGGTCAATGCCTATCTGTCTGTTATTCCTTTACCATTTGCATGTACATTGGCTGCTGGTATATTTCCATTCCTAACTGTCAGCAATCACATCTTATCAAAGGCTTCACACTTAAGTTGGCTTGTCATGTTTTTTGTTTCTTTGTTTTTATTTTGGTTTGTTTAGCTAGTCTCTGTAAAATAATTTTTAAATATTTTTATTGAAATATAGTTGGCATAAAGTACAGTTATACCTTGGTTTGCAAGCATAATTCATTCCACAAACTACTCGTATTGCTTGTAAACATCACTCGTTTACCATGTTAAAATGTATTAAAAATGTTTGCTCGTCTTGTGGAACACTCGTAAAACAAGTTACTTGCAATGTATAATAATTTCAGGTGTAATACATAATAATTCAACATTTATACACCTTGCAATATGGTCACCACAATAAGTCTAGTCACGAACTGTACTGTGCAAAGTTATTATAATATTATTGACTATCATCCCCCAGCTGTACAATACATTTCCGTGGCTTATTTATTTTATAACTGGAAGTTTGTACCTCTTATTCCCTTTTACCTTTTTACCCAATCCCTGACCCCCTCCTCTCTGGCAACCATCAGTTTGTTCTCTATATCTCTAAATCTGATTTTGTTTTGTTTGTTCACTTATTATACATTTGTTTGGATTTCACATATAAGTGAAGTTGTATAATATTTTTCTTTCTCTGTCTGACTTATTTCACTCTGCATAATACCCTCTAAGTATATCCACATTGTTGTATGGCAAGGTTTCATTCTTTTTTATGGCTGAGTAATATTCTGTGTGTGTGTGTGTGTGTGTGTGTGTGAGACATCTTCTTTATCCATTCATCTTGATGGACACCTATGTTACTTCCATATGTTGGCTATTGTAAATAATGCTTCAGTGAACAAAGGCACGCATACTTCTTTTCTAATTAGTGTTTTGATTTTCTTTGGATAAATACCCACAAGTGGAATTGCTGAGTTGTATGTTAGTTTTATTTTTAATTTTTTGAGGAACCTCCACACTGTTTTTCATAGCAACTGCACCAATTTACAATCCCAACAATGAAAAAGGGTTCCCTTTTCTCCACATCCTCACAAACACTAGTTATTTGTTGACTTTTTAATAATCGTCATCCTGATGGGTGTGAGGTGGTACCTCATCGTGGTATCGATTTGCATTTCCCTGATGATTAGTGATGCTGAACATCTTTTCATATGTCTGTTGGCCATCTGTACATCTTCTTTGGAAAAATGTCTATTCAGGTCCTCTGCCAATTTTTTAATTGCACTGTTTTTTTATGCCCGATCACGTTTAATCTGTTCTACCAGAGAAAGTTATCATCCCCTCATCCTTTTTATACCCAGTGACTGACAGATGTGTGTGGAATATAAATATAAACACTCCAGCTCCTCTACTTCTTGTCAGTCCTTATGAGTCAATGGTACAATATATCTAGAGATGCCCTGCAAGATGGAACCAAAGTGGCTCTGCAAAGAACTTTGCTTGTTATTGTACCTTGCCCACTTTCCCTACTCTCCTCATTTTTGCTAGAAGACTTCTTAATCAATTACACACAAACATTCCCCCTTGTATCTCAACTGATATAATCTACTCTAAGAAAAAAGAAAATCTTCTTTGGTTATATAAGAATCTCCCAGTTAAAAGTTTAAAAGTTACCATTAGAGTCAGATAAGGTTGAAAATAAAAATAAATTTTATTGACAGAAGTGCTTCTGGACTACCAAGACTCTCGTAAAACCTTACGTCTTCTTTCTTTTATATCAAATTAAAGTTGTTTCCTGTTATATAGGGTTCCCTCTGCACAATGCATGAGGAGGTGAAGAGGTGAGTCACATACTCACATCACCACCAGAGGATACCTGAAGTAAAAGATTTGTGTTTTTTTAAATGTATTCTTCTCTTTCCAATATGTTTCTATAAAAAAATAGATATTGAGATACACTGGAAATCTTGGTTTTGTTGACGAACAGGGAATGTAGTGTATTGTGTATGGCAGGAATTTATTTATAATATGTTTTGATTAATTTTTTTGTTGAACAGTAGTAAAATCTGGTTAAACAGAAAAAAGTTGAGTAAAACTTCTGGTAGAAATCTTTTAAGCAAGTAGATATTCATATTATTTACTACTTGAGAAATAGTAATGTTTTACATGATTCTTAGGCTACAAATCAATATAATTTATCTAGGCAAATTCTAGGCACTGATACTCATAAAATGAGAAGGCGATAGCAAGAAAGGAGCAAGGCCGAGTTTTACTTGGTTGCTTGATTTCATTTTGGACTGAAACAATTTTTTATTGCTTGTACTTCAACCTATTATAGGGCAGACTGTCAATATAGGGTATGTTAGAGTTTTTCTCCATCAAAAAGCAAAATATGAACATTTTATAAAATATATTCCTTTTGAAAATTTTGTCTGTCACATTCATATTTGTCAATGTTCCACGGGTGTTTGAATAATTATTTTCTATTAATGTGATAATTGATCAAAGAAGAAATAAATGGAGAATGTTAAAATACCTCTACTTAGAAAGAGGAAATTACAACCAGTAGGGATATCTCTTTAAGTGAATACTAACCACAAAATTACCTTCTCTACTACTGGGAATATAATTAGAAATATAAAGCGGATGCCCATGAGGTTTTCTATTATGGCTTCAAAACCCATAACCACCAGAAATAAAAAATAATATTGTGAAATGATCCCTAAACAGCATAGCGTGATTTTCAATTATGTGATGTGTTGGAGGTAAATAATTATGAAGATGGTTATAATGACAATGATGATAGTGGGTAAGGAGGGAGAAAGTGGGGGAGAAAAAGGTAGCAGTGGGGGAAAATGAAGCAGGGAGGGAGACTAGATGAAGATGAAGTAAAGAGAGAGAGAACAATTGGTGGAAGAAAAGCAAGAAAAAAATTATTATTTTATGTAAACTTTGTTGAACACTTTAGTAATTACCTTATTGGGCCTTAAGAGTTTAGAATGTTACATTTAATTTCACTCAATAATTTTCTCATATTCTTAGCATATTTAAGGGGGTCTTTTTTTTTTTTAGTGAGGAGCAGGAAAATGTGTTTAATAATTAAGATCCTAGTTTTAAAATGTCAGTGTCATATGATGAATATCAATGCATATATCAATGCATACATATATATGTGTGTGTATATATGTATATATATATGTGTGTGTGTGTGTGTGTGTGTATATATATATATATATATATATATATATATATATATAAAATCTGTCTATATATACTGGAGATACCAAAAAGATGTATACAATGAACACTTTGATCAACGTTGCTCACATAGTTCACCATAATCAGAAGTGTCTGGACGCTGATGGTAACAACTTTGAGCATCTCTTGTAATTGCAGAAGTCAAATGTGACTTGTATTCACCTTTTGTCATTGGTATATATTGAGTATTACAATTTTAATACAGTTTTCCTTTCTTAAAATGTGTATACATTTTTTGGTACCATGTGTGTGTGTGTGTGTGTGTGTATAATGCACACATTAATTCAGATATCTTTACATATTCTTATCCATAAGTATGCGTATTATATAGACAGAGAACCACACAACGTTTTTCTATAATAAACTCCATTCTCCTCTCACTATTATTCAGAAAACTCACCTAACTTTGCACACAGATTTTGAAAGAATTATTTATATTACTCGCAATGAAAACTGGATTTGGTAACTCTTCTTTCGTGATTCTCATATATAGACAGTGCATGACTTTGCCCTTTGCAGTCTGAAGGATGCTTTTTATTGTTTTTGGCATTGATAATTAGAAGGTGAATTTCTTAGAAGTGTAGACCATATGTGCCAGCACAACAGTCAGAGAATAAATAATATATATGCCCTGTGGTTGCCTTACAGGCAAAGTACTGATAGATTAAGTCAAACCTTAGAATACGTTGTCTAGGGAGGTAATGCAAATTGAAAAGTGATAAAGAACACTAGTAAATGTCTATTTTTCAAGATAAATACAAAACTAAGTTGGCATGAGGTACAGATATATATTAGGAGAAAACAATTTCTCATGAAATATGCAAAATATTCTGTTACTGTTTAAGTTGGCTTCCACAGTTAATTTATCTTCAGAGAGGCTAGTTCTATTTTCCCTGCATGGTTTAGTAACATGAACTCTACTGAAAATATAATGGGTAAGAAATGCTGGGTGTGTGGAAAATAATAACAGAAAAAAAAGAAATGCTGTCAGTGCTCAATACTCTAAACTTCAAGACAAAACAAAATTTAAATTCCAGAACCTGGGTATTCTTCCTCAGCAAAACTTTGATTGGGCATCATGGAGATATTGATTAATGCATCTATTTGGCCAAAGACCTAGCTACACTTGAACCTACACTGGGGATTGTTTTTGTTTTTGCTCTCATTCTTACTAGGAAAGCCAACAGGTTTGTGGTTGAGTATCAAAATATCTGAATAAGCAAGATGTGTGTTCCTTTCTAGAAGTTCAGGTACTATATAATTTCACTGCTTCCAAGTCTTACCTGTCACATTCAGGTTACACTCTCAAGTTACACTGTTTACTCCCAAGTCTGTTCACCTGAAGGATGAGATTTTTCTCTCATTGATGAATGTAGAATTACTAGAAATTAAAACACATATTTAATTAGATTAAGTCAGAAAGTATAAATCTAGCCTTAATTAATTGTACGGTTTAAGACAAACCATTTTTATTCTACAATTTTTTAATATTAGTATATATTTACTTTTTGCTAAGGATAATAGTGAGACTTGTATGCAACCTACCTTCTTGGTTTTTTCTTATTATAGGTTAAGCCAAAATATACTCAGTATCTACTTCAAAATATTATAATGAATTACAATCCTATCAATTTTTTTTCTTCTAGAAGATAAAAATATATCCTATCAAAATGTATTTGGAAAAAAAGTTTGTGCCATTCTAAATTCAATTCCAAGGGCAGAAAATTACTCAGAAAATTTTAAGAACCAGTCCCTAAAATGGTATTCAACCAAAAATTATTCAAAAATTAAGGACTGATGTGTAGATGTGTAGAAAGAATGTGGTTATTCTATCATAGTTTTAGAATTATAGTGATTCCTAAGGTTGGCAAAAGAGTCTATAAGCAAAAATTAAAATCGTAAACTGTGAACGATTAAACATTAAATCTCCTATAAAATCTAAGTTTTTAGAAAGGCATGGAAATGATTTGCCCAGATTATATACTAGACTATTATGTGCACAGACATACACGCACACACATAAATGAAAATGTTTACATACAATATTCTCTCTTTTATTTTCTAGTCTCTCCATAGAGTAGTACCACTTTCTCCATTCTTTCTCTATGTAGAAATAATTCTAAGCACATGAATGGACTAAGAGAAAATACTTAAGGTATGTTTGAAAAATTATTTTGAAGAAAAAAATGTTTGAAAATAATAATAATCAACATGCACTTATAATGTCTCAATAAATATCATTCCATTTTCTATTTTGATAATAGAAATTTTTAAAATCTAAAATGTCAAATGTCATAGTTATCAAACATTCTTGATTAGAAAAAAGAAAAACAAAACCAAACCCTGGTTGTGCCTTGTCTTAATAAGAAATATTCTGGATAATTAAAATGTTTAATTTGGAAGAGGAATTTGAATGATGTTAACATTCATACAGCATTCATGAATACATACATAATAGATGTCAAGCAGCAAAACGAGTGCAGCAATTACTGTGCACCGTATTTTGACTACTATGGACTGTAGTAAAAGAAAAAAAAGTACAAAACCTGTATTTATTTAAATATACATTAATGATGAACATTGTGAGAATCTATTAAATTAAATTTAACTTGGTTACTTTCTAAATTTCATTTTTATATATTGTATCTTTAAAAAAACCTATGCAGTGGCCGGCTGAGTGGCCCAGTTGGTTAAGAGCTCACTTTAGAGTGCGAGCTCTGAGCAACAGAGGTTCGAGTCCCGGCCCGACCTGAACTGCTGCTGAGCTGCCAATAGATGGCAGGATGGCTCAGCTAAAAAAAAAAAAGTCTATGCAATGCTTTGCCCTCAAAGATAAAGTGTTTTTTTTAGTTTATCGCAATGTAATTTATTTATTTTTTGTTAACAGCATACAAATCGCACTTATGATCTATGTTAACACAACTAACACTAAATAGCCAGAGTTGTATGATAGCTACTGGATTATTAAAATATATTGATAAACAAAGAAAATATATATTGCATTTTCTAATGTTTGTGTAAATTAAATTCATTATATGAATTATACAAAGAAACAAAATATCATGACTCTAAGTTACTCTCCCAATCAAATTTCTGGAGGTAGCATGGTATAGCAGCTTCTGTAGTTAGAAAATTCAGTATAAATGTTCTACTTCAGATCTTTTATAATCAAGGAAATATAGTATCAGGTAGGCAAAAACTGAGTTGAAAATTATTTTCTAAAAATAATAAAATTTGCAAGACTCACAATTATATCAACACTTAAACCACATTTTGTGCTTTTGTGCTACGTCATTAAAAGTGTTATTTTTATGAAATATAAATACTTTCTCTGCTGTCAGATATGGGTATCATGAAATGTTTTAAGAAAAAATCATATAAAATAATGATTGATTCTATGTTTTGCTAAACATGTGGATAAAATAAAAATAATAGTTATTCATGCAACTGTTATTAAGTAGGTGACAATTTGGTATCATGCAGACAAATCATCTGGTTAATTGACTAAAATTTCACTTTTCATAGGTCTCTCCATATCATATAAATGTGTCAAAGATTCCCATATTTTTTTAAACCTTGCTGTGCTGTCATACTTTGAAATACAGTGATGCCCAAAGTGTATTTTATAACTCTGTATATAATGTATTTTAAATATTTAATGAATATTTTATTGAGATTCTTTCTTGTTATTTTGCAGATATGATTCCTTGGAAAATGCATAGTTTTCTATTTTCTTTGATTGTATTCTTAACATGTTTAAAGTCTCTTCATTTTCTGCCTTGGACCTGATCCATAGGCATTGGTGGTACCTTGATACTAAAATACTTATACAGTTTCAATGGCTGGTTATTACCCCCCATCAGTAAAGAATTAAAATTTATTTAACATAGTTTCAAATATTTATCCTTCTATATACTGAAATGAAAAGAAATGAAAAGACCTTTCATTTCTAACATTTAATAGGTCTAATTATAAAATAACATATAATCATTATATTGTATGTATACATTTATGTATTATATAATATTTTACATATAATATTAATATTAAATATATTTTACATTATACATATTTATCAAATCAGGACCAAAAATAAGAGAATATAAGACAAAACAATATAATGGAGTTCAGTAGAAACACATTTGAGAAGTAACAACAGTTAACTGCCTGAAGAATACACACCAAATAAAATTTTGTTTGCACACTACACATGCCCCTACACATGCATAGCCTCCCCCATTATCAAATCCTTCAGCAGTGGTACCTATATTACAAAGGATGAAACTACGTTGACACATCATTATTATACAAAGTCTATAATATAGATCAGGGCTCAATATTAGCATTGTTACATTCTGTGGGTTTGAACAAATGTATAATGACTTGTATCCATTATATAGTATCAGCATATTTTTACTGCCCTCAAAGTTCCCTGTGCTCCACTGATTGAGCCTACCCCCAACATTACCCGACCAACGCTGACAACCAGTGATGTTTTGATGTCTCCGTATTTTTGCCTTTTCCAGAATGGCAAATAGTGGGAATCATACCATGTGCAGCCTTTTTAGATTTGGCTTCTTTCATTTAGTAATATGCTTTTAAGGTTCCTCCACATTTTTTTCATGGCTTAATAGCTCATTTCTTTTTATCAATGGATAATATTCTATTGTCTGCATGTGCCACAGTTTATCCATTTGCCCACGGAAGGACATCTTGTTTCCTTCCAAATTTTGGCAATTATGAAAATAGCTGCTATTTGTGTGCAATTTTTGTAAGGACATATGTTCCAACTGCTTTGGATAAATAATACCAAGGAGTGTAATTATTAGATTGCATGATAGGAGTATGTTGAACTTTATGAGAAACTGCGGAACTGTCTTCCAAAGTGGTTGTACCACTTTGCATTTCCACCAGCAGTGACTGAGAGTTCCTATTGCTCTGCATCCTTGTCAGCCTTTGGTGATGTCAGTTTTCCAGATTTTGGTCATTCTAATAGTTATGTAGTAGTATCTTATTGTTGTTTTAATTTGCATTTCCCTGATGACATATGAAGTGGAGCATCTTTCCATATGTATATTTACCATCTTTTTATCTGTATTGGTAAACTGTCTGTTAAGGTTTTTGGCCCATTTTTTATTCACTTAGTTTATTTTCTTATTTTTGAGTTTTAAGAGTCTGTAAATTCTGAATAACTGTCCTTTATCACGTGTGTCCTTAGCAAATATTTTCTCCCGATCTGTGACTTGTCTTCTAATTGTCCTGACATTGTCTTTTGCAGAGTAGAATATCTTAATTTTAATGAAGTCCAGTTCATCAATCATTTATTTCAAAGATTGTGTCTTTAGTGTTGTATCAAGTAGCCATAGCCATACCCAAGGTCATCTAGGTTTCCCCTTTGTTATGTTCTGTAAGTTTTATAGTCTTGTGTTTTAATAATTAGGTGTGTGATCCATTTTGAGTTAGTATTTGTAAAAGGTGTACGATCTATGATCTGTGTCTAGACTTTTTTTGTTATTGTTGCCTATGAATTTCCAGTTTGAGCACCATTTGTTGATAAGACTGTCTGCTCCATTATATTGCCTCTACTTTTTTCTCAAAGATCAGTTGACTCTATCTTTGTGACTCTATTTCTGGACCCTCTATTCTGTTCAATTGATCTGTTTGTTCTTTCACCAAAATAATACTGTTTTGATATGTGTAGCTTTATGGTTAGTCCTGAAGTAGGGTAGTAGTTGTCCTTCAACTCTGTTTTTCTCCAATACTGTGTTGGCTATTCATATATATATTTTAGAATAACCTTGTCAATTATCATAAAGTAACTTTCTGGGGTTTTGATTGGATTGCACTGAATCTATAGATCAAGTTAAAAAGAACTGACATTGGACAATATCAAGTCTTTCTATCCATGAACATGTAATCTCTCCATTTATTTTGTTCATCCAAGTTTTTTTTTGGTTTTCCTCCTACAGATCTTGTACATATTTTGTTAGATTTACATATAGATTTATATGTAAGGCATTTTATTTTGGGAGGTGTTTATGTAAATGGTTTTGTGTGCTTAATTTTAAATTCCACATTTTCATTGCTGGTATATAGGAACACAATTCACTTAAATACATAAACCTGCATTCTTGCTATAATCACTTATTTGTTCCAGGAGATCTTTTGTTGAAGCTTTCAGAGTTTTACAAAATTATTAGTCCATCTGTGAACAAATAGTTTTATTTGTACCTCCCCAATCTATATACACTTTATTCTCTTATCTATTTGCATTAGTTAGAACTTTCAGGACAATGTTGAAAAGGAGTGGTGAGAGGAACATCTTTGCCTTGTTCCTGATATTACTGGACTAGCTACGAATTTCTCACTTTTAATATGTTGTTTGTTATAGGTGGAGATATATATATATAATGTTCTTCATTAAGTTAAAGAGTTTGCCTCTACTCTTAGTTTGCTAAGATTTTATCATAAGTAGGTGTTGGGTTTTTGTCAAGAGTTTTTTCTGTATCTATCGATATGAACACATGATTTCATTTTTTTTTAGCCTAAAGACTAACTTTTGAATGTTGAACCATCCTTGCATGCCTAGAATAAATACCAGCATAACATACTTTTAAATAAGTATTCACTATAGATTTTCACAGTAATAATTGGAATACGAATGGGACAAGAAAAGGAGCTATTATCTGTACAATTACTATGCCAAGGCAATATGCTAAGCATGGTACACCCATAGTTTAATCAACTTTTATTATTAGGTTTTTATTAATATTCTCAGCTTCATGTAGAGTAATAAAAGAGAGAAGTTTGTTGTTTGAAAAGTTTAAACTAAGAAATTTAATGTGAAGGTGTTATTCAAAGCCAAGTTGTAGCTTATTACAAAATATTTTCTACTCTGTGTTAGATTGAAAACATTAAGATTAAACTAGTCTATTATTATATTTGCACTTAAATAACTTGCATGTCTTTTTACTTAAATATGCTAAATCACAAATAAACACACATGCATGTGTGTGTATGTGTCCGTGTCCACATGAATTAAGTTAAATACATACTTAAAAATAAAGATGATTTTAAATACATTTTTAGATACTATTTTAATAGAGCATGTTCAAGCAAATATCTGCTGCTGTTGCTGCTGCTGCTGCTGCTGCTGCTGCTGCTATTGTTGTTGTGTTAATAATACTATGGACACAATGAATAAATCCTGATTCCATTTGTGGTTTAAACTAATGATCTTTAAAGCCCCTGCCTCCCATTCTGATTTTCTCTTGTTTAGTAAAGACATGAACACTATCACATTTTAGATATACGCATCTCTTTGCTAGGAAATATAATGTCTTACTTTTATTTTCCCCACCAAAATGATATGTACTCCAAAATGCAACTACTTTATGTTTAGAAATTAGAATATTTATTTTATGGAAAAGAACTTTCTTCATACTGTATATTGTAATAGAACTGTTTCAGTTCAAAAGTAATTGAAGTCAGCAACGCATTGAACTGGAATTAAAGATTTATGATGCCATTAAAAGGTAATGTTATAGTTAATCCTTAATAATAAAACACTTCATAAAAGTTCAGTGTAAACACAATGTAGAATATACATCTCAAGTTCCCCAAAATATTTACTGGGCTTTTGATTTTACAAAAAATATTGATACTCAAATTTGAATAATATGTCAGACTTATTTTAGATTTGGTTGTGTAATTATTATTCTCTTTCTCTGCACTCTATAGGTGCAGAATACATTTTGTAGTATATGATATGTTTACATAGATAACTGGATGCCCTTTGAAAAATACTGTAATGCTTCACTTCTTCTTAAAGCATTTAATTCTTAAAAAGGATGGTGTATTTCTGGTCAAGATGATATAGTATATTCATGTTACAATGCCCTTTCTCAACTCCAAATATATAAAAATGAAACATTATATAGATGATTAAAAAGGCATAGCCAGGTTGAAAAAAATAAAAATGAACAAAATGTACACAGTGCTAAAACCATGGGCACTTGACCCATAATTATACAGTAAGAACCAAGAATTTGGCTCCAGAATGATAAACGGACAACCTGTGTATCGTGCAAGATGGGAACAAGAGTCAGGCTTGCTGCTTGAATGTAAGCATTGGCTGTCTAGCTATCTATCTCAGCAAATCAGGCTAGCAGTACTACTGAAGAACATCTCTTCAATAGGATTGCCATACTTAGCAAATAGAAATACCAAATATATTGGGCGTACTTATACTAAAATATTTTCCATTTTATCTTAAATTTAAATTTAACTGGGCAACCTGTATTTTATCTGGCAACTGTATCCCTGAAGCTACAGTTTAAAGAAATGTGTACTGCTTCAGAACTGAAAATAAAATGATGCAACTCTGTGTTTAAATTTGGTTCCAATGCAACCACAGAGTAAAAAAATCCCAATATTTTATTAATTTTTAAAGGCTATAAAGTTTCATAATAAGCTTAAAGTCTCAAGGACTAGTGGGAAAGGGAACAGGTACTAGCAAACTGCTGGCTAGGAGATAGTGAAAGGAAAATCAGAAGATATTAAAAAAGAAAACACCTTTTCCATATATACAACATCAAATTCCAAAAGATAAAAGAAAAAGTAATGCTAGCAAAGTAAAAAAGCAAATTAACAAGTAGTGTGTAAATCTAGATGAAAATGATTTTATAAAATGAAGAAATTAAACAGCATGTTTGTGATGCTTAGTTACTATATGAAAAAATAAATTTAAAAGAAAAAGGCATTATGAAATAAAGAATACAATAAGTTTATTACTGTGCAAAAAATTGAAAATGTGTATGAAATAGAAACACAATAGATAGTACAAACTAGATCAGACCCAAATGAGGAAGGCCTTAGCAACTTGTCAGATGTGACAGGAATTTGCTACTAATTGCATCCAAAGTGTTAAAGGGTTAGATTTGGCATAATGTTAAGAATATCAGTGGTGTGACATGTAGAGACTCCATAATAGATATTTAGGTTTCAAACAAGAAAATATAAGGAATGTTAGATTGGTAATATTTAATGATACAATCAACATAATTTTTTGATAATTGTAAATATTTGATAATTGAAGGGGAAAAAATGAGTTCTATTTTTATGTTACATTTATGCTATAAAGGGAATATGAAATATATCTTTACCCATGTCCATAATATTAAATATTTCAGAAAAAAAAAGGTTTTGTTTTAAGTTATAAGTAGGAAAAGACTATTCATTAGCAGAGGAAATGAAATTAACTTTTCACTAAATTGAAATATCATGTTTTTTTAAACCAGCCACAAAGAATACCTGAAGAAATGCTGAAGAAAATAACTAACAACCTAGAATTTTAGCTTAACTCTAATTTAAAACTGAGGGTAAAATTAAGACCTTATTTTGACCTATGCAATAACCAAGATCTAACAACAACCACTAAATGTATTATAAAACAAAAATAATATGTAAGCTCTTCTTTAGCAAGAATAAAAATAGATAGAAATACTGAAGAGCTAGTTTAAATTATTACAGGTAGACACAGAATTCAAGAGTAGAACTATAATTTAAAAGTTGCAAGGGGGCTATGGCTTTCTTATTGACATTTCAGAAATCTCTCAAAGTTAACAAGGATAACTAATTTCAAATGCCATCTATATTTGCAACAATAATAAGAGATTTATGTATCCTCGCACCACATGACATGAGGAAAGTCTGTCAAATGAGGCAGACTTAGATAATGGTTTGGAATCCTGTCAACAGAAGATAACCACGGCTTCGAACTTCACACGACTATGATTGAGGAAAATTCTCCAAATTAAGTAACACAACTTGAGATTCCAATTCAAACTTGCTTATTTGGAATAGGGGATTTATATTATGGCTAGCAGCAGAAATTTCCTCTTTCCAACCTCTTTTGTCATGAAGCAGCAGCAGGAAGGTGACTACGTATGAGCAATTCCATAGAGAAGCCATTTGCAGAAAGTAGGTTCCTCAGTGAGGTACGCTGGTGAAGAAGAACCATGTTGCACTGTGAGTAGTCAATAAGCAGGTGATTGTTGTAGTCTGGAGAAATATAGACTAAGATACTATACTCAAATACACACTCTTATTTCATAAATAAAATCTTTGCTATACTATAACATGACCCTGGTCCTCCTGATGAAAGCTAGTTCAGGAAGTAATTACACCATTCATACACAAGTAAAATGCAAAATTTTCATTCCAATAATTTAGTCCTTGAATAATCATATGAAATATAAACCAGTTATAAAACAATTTTTACATAAGTCAAATTCATAATTTAGATTTTCATGATTAGCATCATTTTATAACAATGTATTGTGTCAGGAATGCTGAGGCATGAAGAACTGAATTGATATATTGAATAAGAAAATGTGCTGGGTATTTATAGATTGATATGCTCAAGTTTCAGATATTGCTGAATGTTGTATATAGAGAAAACATGATGTCTTTGATGTTTCCAAAAGGTTCAAAGACAATAAGTGCCTGATGTAAGGAAATGGGCACTTTGTGTTGACATACTGCTTCTGCCACATAAATGTCTTCATCTGGTATCTCATTAAGAAATCAAATATCGTTGCAAACAATGTGATATGTAGATGATGTAGTACAGCATTGTAAACTTGAGACCTGTGTAATTTTACTAACCATTGTCACCCCAATAAACATTAATAAAAAAAAAAGATTTCAAATATTTCTATAGTCATAGTCATTATATGTTATCCTTCAGAGGAATATAGAATTTAAATTCATGTCAGAGCAGCTGTTCGAAGAAGCCACTTGAGTTGTGAGGGTTATTACTGGACAATCTCAGCATGATGATTGCATTACCATGTGCTGGAATATGATTTTGAAAAATGAGAAATACTCTATCTAGGCAAAGAAGAATGACTCACTGTTTGTTTCTGAATAACTCAGTGTGCCACATGTTAGGTTGGAATAGCTACAAGAATCTTATAGTGATTATTGAAACTTCAGTAAGAAGTTTCATTAAAGCAAACTGTAGGATATCTGAGGTTTGATATGTATTTATCAAACAACAGATAGAACCATTGCCTTTGAAAAATGAAGAGATGAGTTTCAAGGGCATAAAATCTTCACACCTGGCTGTTACCAATAATATTTTATTATCATTAATCATATCTTATTGATTTTATTTCCAGAATGAGTAAAGTTCTTGTGTCACTTACCCTATCTTTTAGCTGTGTCCCAGAAGTTGTGTGCAGATTTTTATTTTGATCATTCCAATTTTATTTTAAATAAGCTAATATAGAACACAAACTACTACTGCTATAAATTATTATGCAAAGAAATAGCTCCTCTAAATAAAAAGTAAACACTGCTTGATGTAATATTATAAATATATAATTTTATGATATTTATAACAGTATTATAATTTTACACTTTTACACACAACTTCCATCGAAATGGTCAAGCCATTAACTTTGCTAAATGTATTAAGTTTATTATATTACTGCTATAGGCTGATTTTACAAGCATTCAAACTAGTTCAGGTATCACTTCTGTTTAGTAAATTCTATATTTTGGCATATCCAAAAGAAATATCAAGGTATATCTATATATCTATATCTATATCATCTATATCATCTATATCTATCTATCTATATATCTATATATCTATATCTATCTATCTATGGTTTATATATAAAAAGCCTCTTTATATATAAAAAGGTATATCAATCTGTATCTGTCATCTATCTATCTATCTATCTATCTATCTATCTATCTATCCACCCACCTACCTTTTTCTCTGTATCAAGATATACTTTTTCCAAGGTAAGAAGAAATAATATGTAATAACATTTCAGGGTGACAATTTAAAATGACATAAAGAACAATAGTTCATATATGTCTCTTTATATATAGATATATGTTTTATATATATAGCACTAGATATATATGTATATATATATATATATATATATATATATATATATATATATATATATATATATAGACATGTTTGTCCTTTTAATGTGTTTATTAAATTTTGGTCCATAAGTTCATCAAGTAGGCTAAGAGCCTTATTAGGGGTTCAGTTAAGGGATGGACCCATTATAATTATTTCAAGCAGAAAAGAGCCTAATACAGGGAGAAGTTGCTTAAAGAATTGTAGGAAGAGCTGAGAAAGCAGAACCCAGAGAATGGCTTGTAGATTTTGAGGTGATGCCATGGCAGTTGCCACTCAGAGGTCAGAGTACCCAGGGCCCACTGCTGACTTCTAGCAGTCCCAAAGCTGCAACTCAATCAAAGGTGAAGAAGGAATCTGGCCACTGCCAACTCAAGTCAGCTAAGGAGTACACAGGAGCCACTCCCACTGCAAGAAGATTAAAGCTCCCGTCTCTCTCCCACTTACCAAACTCTTCTGAGTACTTTTTATTGGAAAGACATAAAGCACATGCAGAAATCTAGCGACCAGGGAGGCTGTCATATGCATTTTCCAGCAAAGCATAGAAGAGATAAGGAGTCAATAAGAAGTGGAAAAATTAAAAAAATAATAATAGAATGAGTGATTAATTATTTTCAACTCTAGAGGTTTAAGAAAACCACCTAAGAATGAGATTAATGTGTGTTCTTTCTTAAGGTTTAAGTAAGAGTTTACCAGGTGAGGCATTTGAAAAGATCATTACGAGCCTAACACAATGTATGTTCACAGCTACAAAGGAATGAAAGAGCATGATACAATACAGTGAATTTAGTGTAGTTGGAGTGTACATTGCATGTCAGGGAAAAGAAAAAAAATAACAGAAATAAGTGATTTTGAAATCTTCAAGAAAGTTAACAAGGGGATATCACAAACTGCGAAGGAGTTTTAACTTTGTCTCCATGGTGACGGAGGCCATTAGAGAGAGTGGCGTGATCACTTTTGCACTTTGTCAAGGTGCATGGAGAAGCCAGATACTGGGATATAAAGAAAGAAAAAGAAATCCACTTCTACTCTGTAATACTAAGAAATACTACTTCTACAAACACTCCCTTGTGTTCGCAGAACTGATGACAATTTCTGCATAGAAGTGTGTGTTCATTAATTCACTTGACTGTTTGTTTGTTTGTTTAGAACCTATCTGTTCAGATCCACTGGGGATCTAAAGGCAAATCAGATAGATTCTTACTGTCAAGGAGTCAAGCCTGAAAATTGGCTCAGTTTGAAATGACCTAAGCTAAAATATCACCTGATGGTGTGGACTTCATGGTTTTTATGGGTCTGTTAAAATTATACAGCATCTGGTAAATATTCAGTTTCTGTGAAAAATATTAATTAAAAAGAGAACTATAATCCTCAAAATTATTAAAATGATCATTCGATTAAAGAATTGTTAATGCAATAAAATAAAGAATACTAAATTATTTGTTTACTACTTCAAATCATCCTTTACTAACAGAAAGTTATGATAAAATAAAATAAAAAGTTCTGAAAAAGAGAACTCATTTTACAATTCTAACTTTCTCCCATTAATCTCCTGCTAATATCCTCCTCCTCCTCCCTTCCTGTCACTCTCTCTATCTCACAGGCATGAACATTCCTTTCCCAACTCCTCAGACTGTAAGCAACCAAGGCTTGTCTGCTGAGTGGCTCTTAGGAATTTGCTCCAATCCAATAACTAGTGGGTGGTGGCCCCACCCCAACCAAGGCTTGATAACTGGGTTCCAGAGCTCCCTGTATGATCAACTGAGGTATTTTTCACAACTACATTTCAATTCGAGTTTTTTCTCTCTTTAATCTCAAGACACTCTTTGATAAATTTCTTACACACAAATTTCCGTCTTGGAGTCTTTGCTCTAAGAAACCTGACCAATGACTCAAAAACATACAAACGTGTACATATATAAACATGCCCACTTTTTAAACACACAAACATACATACACATACACACATGCCTCAGTTTGCATTGCCCCTATGAGTATTTTTATTTATGCTGAAGATGTGCTACCCTAGAACCTTTCTCTGGCATATGACATGTCTTCATGATTGAATGCCCTCTTATGAGGGCAATGATTGGCAAATAATGAGCACCCAATAAGAACTGATGTTGAATGAAGAAATAAAACCTGAATTAAATCAACCATCCTTTGTTTTCTGCCTTGCCAAATACTTTCTTTTTGAAATTTGGAACAGACTGTGCTGTTATGTATGATAGCCACAAGCCACATGTGGCTACATAGACTTAAGTTTATATTAATTCAAATTAAATAAAATTTTGAAACTCGTTTTTTTCAGCCTCACTGGTCACATATCTAATGAACAAAAGCCACATGTGGCTGGCAGCTACAATATTGGACATTCAGATTATACAACATCCCTTCATTGCTGAAAATTCTATTGGGAGGCACTCGTTCAAAGATCAAATGCCAAAGGAATGATGTCCTTTAGACATGATTTATCTTTAATGCAATTTTGTAATATTTGAATGACTATTAACATATTGGGATCTCAAGAAAAAAAATGCACCATTTCACACAAAGGTACATCTCTGCCAATTAACTTTACACCCCAATAATCTCCATTATGTCAATGGTTTGGTTTTTCATCTATCTCTTTACCACTTCCTTTGTTTTCAATTTGCTCATATAAGATAATATAATACAAATTAATTTCAAAACCAGACCACAAATATTTGAAACTCCATGAAACTACTGGACAGCTACTGGTTAGAGAACATCTGCGTAGCCTTTTACAAACGGGAATCTGTCAAAGAGAGTAGTTTATATAAAAATAAATTGGCATTAAAAAATTTTTAAGCTAATTGACTAGTTTGTCGATTAACTAATTGGTTCAATTAACAAGTAATTTACCAGGTTCCATTATTTCCCAGACATTCTAGGTTCTAGAAATAGAGCTGAAACAAAACAAAGAAAAATACCTGGACTTGCTGGATCTCATAGTCAGCAGGGAGAGGAAGGTTCTCTGCCCCTCAGCAGACACAAGAACATCCCTGGTCAAGGCAAGTGTTTGGGAAGATGGACATTAGGAACTTGACATGATCTGCCTATGGGAAATAGTCTTAGAAAATCTGATGAATTCATTTTATGTGTCAGGAAAAGTAATCAATTTAATAATTATGCTAAAAAATCCAATATGAAGCTAAGAATTGCCTATAATTGCTACAAAATATTTGCCAAGAAAATCTGGGAAATAAAATGGCACAGAGTAAAAACAAGAAGTTTCACACCTTATACAAATTGGAACACAGTTCAATTTTGAAAACCTCAAAATAAAAGTTAAATTATTTCCATTTTAAATTTGTTTTCTATTTAATTTCATTTTGAAGATAAATATCTCAAATATATTATTAAATTGTCTTCACTGTAAAGTTGATACATTTCATTTGACCTATTATTGTATCTGTTATATCCAAAAGATGATATAATTCTACATTATTGGTGGTAGTGTGCACACATCTCTTACATAAACATAATATACATTTTTTACAGATAAATATATGTATGTCTTCTTGTTGACCTTAGACCTGTGGGGCTTTATACATAAATGCAGTTCATTCTTTAATGTCCACCCTGCTTATTCTACACATTAAAGACATGTCTATACCATAGTTTAAACTTCTCAGTTCTCCTGCCCTTCTCCTAGTCCTTAATTTTCAAAATAACCAACAATTTTAATCTCATGTGACCTCCTTTTTTGTTCTCTGTCTACCAATTACCATTTGCAAAGTGAAAATTGATAGATGTATGTAAGTGTTGGGAGCTGGCTGTGCCTCAGTGTTTGACATGGCCAAGCGCACTGCAATTGTGACAAATTCTGAAGCTCTGACTGAGAAACAGATACTGCTTTAGATCTTAAAAAATTCTTAAATTGCCTTTGGATCCCCCCCCAGTAGAATGAAGATCTGACACCTCTTCTTATATTGGTTGTTTAGTTTATCTTGACTAAATAAGTGAGTTTTAGACATATTGCGATAATTCTGCTTTGTTGTTAGTTTCTTAGTAATAGACAAGTTATGCACCTTATAATTCTTAAGATCCTGTTTAGCCAGTAGTATTTGAAATAATTGCTAAGTAATAAACATCCTTTAGGCTCCAGGGCAACAACTCTGCTCCAGCCACAAAGCCATCACAGGTAGAAATTGAAATATTGTTAGGATAAGTTAGTCATTAGCATAGAACAGATCAGGCTGTACCCTGTAACAGAAACATCAGGAGGAAGAAAAGCTCTGAGAAAAACAACTTCCAAAAGGACAAAAGTTTAACTCTGGAAAAGGTCAACTGCCCAGTATAAAAGGGACATGCTGTAAAAATAAAGTGACACACTTCTCCTCTTGAAAAAGTGCTCCTGTGTCTCCACGCCTTTTTCCTGTTTCCTCGCCTACTCCGCCTCCACCTGAGGGAACCCCTGGACCTCCGAGAGATGGTCTCACACATGTAAGATGCCTGAATGATAAATAGCTGGATGCTACACGAATGCTGTATAGCTAGCTGATGGATTCATAATCTAAAATATATGCATACATATATGAATATATGTATATTTATAAGCTTAGAGGTATGTATATGTATAAATATGTGTGTATAGAGAAAGTATATAAATGTAATCTTTCTTCTCTCTTTAACCTCAACTTGATGCCAGTTATCAGTAATCTTCTTCAATCAAAGAGTAGGTTTGAAAAACATTATACCTGTCAATTTTTTCCTCTACTCAGCATAGTTTAACATATTTTAACATGATATAAGTTCACAAAATAATGTGAGCAAATGGAAGAAGAAAGATAAAAAGAAAAATAAGGTGCAAATTAAGATAGTCCATTTTTTGAAAAAATATACATGTTATTTTCATCACTTATATGTAATTTCCTCACCATAAAGGCAGTCTTAATATTCTCTTAATCTTCAAGACACAATTTGGTATTTATCACATGATTCAAGAAGGATCAGAATATATATGCCGGGGTGCCAAAAAAATGCATACAAGTGGACACTTTGGTCAATGTTGCTCAAGCAGTAGTTCGCCAAATCAGAAGTGTCTGGACGCTGATGGTAACCACTTTGAGCACCTCTTGTAATTGCAGAAGTCAAATGTGACTTGTGTTCATCTTTTGGCATTGGTATATACTGAGTATTACAATTTTAATATTTTTTTTCCTTTCATAAAATGTGTATACATTTTTTTGGTACCATAAATATGTACATGCTAGTCAGACAATTAAGTTTGTGAACTTGACACCGTGCACTTATACGGTGGAAATTTCGCAAATGTAATTTTCTGACCTTTCATATATATGTCTTCTGAGATATAACCACATATAACAACATGATTTAAAAAAAATCAGAAGGACACGATTTTTAAAAAATCAAAAACATGACAAAATGACATCAGGACTGGAAACAATTAGGCAGATTGGGAAAGCATATGTGAAGACCCTTTTAAAGGAAGAGAATTAGAACTGAGAAAAAGCTTGAGAATAAGGATAAGCATAGTAAGGTTGATTTGGACATGTTTACATTAAGAGCTAAGGGAATTCACTTGTATTAGTTGGGGTTCTCCAAAGAAACAGAACCAATAGAATAGATTAGATGATAGATAGATAGATGATAGATAGATAGATAGATAGATAGATAGATAGATAAATTAACAGGTAGCTAGATAATAAGGGATTGGATCACACAGTTATGAAGGCTAATTCCAGTGATTTGCCATCTATAAGCTGGAGCCCCAGGGAAGCCAGTGGTATAGTTCCAGTCCTAACCCAAGGGCCTAACAACTGGAGGTCAATGGTTTAAGTCCTAGTTCGAGCCCAAAAGCCTGAGAACCAGAGCCCTGATATACAGGGGCAGGGGAAGATGGAGTCCCAGCTCAAGCAGAGAGAACAAATTCACCCTTCCTTTTCCATTTTGCTCCATGTGGGCCCTCAACAAATTGTATGATGCCCATTCACACTGGTGAAGATGATCTTTACTCAGTCTGATGATTCAAATGCTAATCTCTTCTGGAAACAGTCTCACAGACACACCTAGAAATAGTGTTTTACAAGCTATCTGAGCATCACTTAGCCCATTTCAGTTGACACATAAAATTAACTATTTGACCATATGTTTTTCTGAGTAAAGTAATATACTCAGCTTTTGATTTAAACCCTATAGCGTGAGTCAAAATGCATCTCTAGTTTCTTATGTTTCCAATTTGACAAAGTCTAATGAATTTAGTTGAGTGAACTGCTTACTATCCAATCACCAGAGTAGTGAGAGAATCATCGATTTGAATAATATTTAGTTCTATAATAAAAAGTTTTTTAGATGCTCCTCATGACTTCACCAAGTTTTAATCAGAATCATGGGTTTCACTTTTAGCCAATCAATTTATGCATGTGACGGTAGCTGGAGGTACCAGAAATTGCAATTGAACTTGTTAAATTTATAAATATAGATATGCAGTTAAATGAGCATTCTCTTCCATAACTATTGATTGTGTTGGTATGATATTTTGGGCACTATATTAAGTGATAGGTAAACAAATAAGGCAATAGTGCATATTTACAAGGATATCACAGTCTATTGGCTGAGAAAGTTTGGACTAAGAAATGTAATAAAACATTAGAAGGCGATCGATGGGGAGGCTACAGGAGACTATGAGAGGGACTCAGACCCAGGTTGATGGGTTAGTAAATGTTCTCTAGCAGAAGTAATTTTTGAAATCAACTTATTCAGTTAACTAAGTAGTGGAGAAAATTAAGACACTAGGAAAAGAATGTTTAAAAGGAAAAAATGTGGCATGTTTTGAAAAGAACAGGTAATTCAACATTAATGGAACAAGATTTTTTTCTCAGTTGAATAATTAGAAAGAACAACCTAAGTGGAGAAGACAAGTAATAGAATATACCATTTCCTTTAGATTGTAGAGCCTTATTATAGGGCTGATGGGTATGAAAACAAAAGCTATAATTAGATGAATGACCAGAAACTACACAAATTCATCGTTTTTTTTTAAATTTCATAAGAACAAGGTAACTGTAGTAGATAGCACTGTATTGTATAATTGAAATTTGTTCAGAGTAGAACTTAAATGTTCTCACACACACAAAAACTTAAATATGTTTGGTGATGGATATGTTAATGAACTCATTGAGGGGATGCCATTCACAATGTGTACATATATCAGCTCATCATATTATACACTTTAAACATCTTACAGTTTTGTCATTTATACCTCTATAAAGCTGAAAATTCAAAATCACAAACACAAAACATTAAAACATATGCACACAAACTGATCTAGAGAGTTTAAAATATTAACTCATCCAGAAAGATAAAACTAGAAATAATTCTAAATCCTGATATGACATTTACTTATTTATGCAATTAATTTATATGACTTCTTAATTTGAAAAAAGTATTTATGATATAATTTTCCAGTATTTATGTGTATATCAATGAATGTATACACTGAACAATGGATCTTGAGAATCAAACTCTTAAACACACTTTGAATAATATGTGTCAAGGGATTGTTTCCAAGAGTGCAAGAGTGTATTCTAAATGTTTTTTTTTTAAAGTATAACTTAAAAACATACAACTCTTAATTGTCACCACTAATAGAATTAAATGGTGTGCTTGCTTAATTTAGTGATCATGTCAGGAATGAGAATAAAGAGAATAAAAGAAGAGAAAAAACTACACAAAATAAGGGCAGAACATGAGGATTTTTGAAAAGCTAAGTCTGTTTAATATGCATATAGTATCAAAAATGAGGGTAACAGAACATGACAATATGAGTATCAGGGACAACATAATAAAACTGGTTATAATATAGTAAAATGAATCTTTGATACATAACAGGAAATTTCTATTTTTATTCTTTACATTTTAAAATACGTACATATTTTTTTGAAATATCTCACTACCAGCGAATAACCTACATAAAAACGTGAAGTTTAATTTAAACATTTTTGATCTCTGGTTCCCAGCATGAGTCCTAAAATACAGCTTAATAGTCATTGAATAAATAATTAACAAAGGAATAAATAAGAGAAAGGGTATTATATGCTTAGTAGAATATAATGAAATATTATTCATGTGGCTCTTATAAGTAATTGTGAGTGAAATACATGGAGAAAAGTGATCTAGACAGACACAAATTTCCTTTCTTTGGGAATTTTACTCGCCCCTCACACAACACTCACTCCTCACCTCCCATCCTGGGGATACAATTAACTATTGAATTGCTTAAGCTCTACTTTGCAAATGAAGCAGAATCCTTAAATTAATCTACTTATATAATTCTGAGGTCTGTATTATTGTTCCAATAAAAAACAGCATTTCAAAATCAAATGTTAATTTAACTCAGAGTATATTACTTAAATTCTTCAAATCATTAAGTTGCTTGAATACAGTTAAGAAATAGGAAATAGGCTCAAACTAATTGCATGTGTTTAGAACTTCTAAATTCCACATGTAAAAGCAATTTGAGGTTGTGAGGGTAATCTGGCTGCAACATCTGTCACCCCATTGATCGCCAGGGTTGATTCGGCTGATCTGGCAGGCTAGGTGGGTGTCCCGGTTCTCCCTCACTGCTCCACCTGCATCCCTCCCAAATCTGTGCACTGAGTCGAAGAGGACGACCTTCCTCGATAGAGAAGAGGACCGTTCTTCAGTCAAGGGCATACGAGTAGCTGCGCTCCCCTGCTATTGGGTTGTTGGAAAAGTCGTGACACATGTTTGCGACAGATGGCACTAGTTCACTTTTGAAAGTACTAGAGTCATTCACATCTATGTTATTGCTATGTCATTTGACAGCTGACAGTTCTAGCTTCATTCTAAAAAAAAATGAGTGATTTGGTTGAGTTTTGGAGATTTTACAAGTTGAAGATAGAAGACCAAACTGTTCATTTTTGCCATATTTTACTGTTTTAGTTCTATAAAGGGAAGAATGCGTGTCAAGCTCGTGAAAAGTTGCATTAAAGTTTATGGTGACAATGCTCTACAAGAACGTCAGTGCCAACGATGGTTCATGAAATTCCGTGCAGGTGATTTTGATCTCAACGACGCTCCTCGGTCAGGAGGGCCAACGAGGTTGATCACAAAATAAAGGCATTGATCAAGTCAAACCCATGTTACATGACAAGAGAGATTGCAGAAACATTGAACATCCATCATTCATGTGTTCATGACCTCCTGAAGAAGCTGGGCTATGTAAGCAAGCTGGATATTTGGGTTCCGCATGAACTCAAAGAAGTTCATTTGACAGTGTGTATAAACATCTGCAATATGCTCACTAAACGTGAGGAAAACAATCCTTTTTTGAAGCGACTGATAACTGGTGATGAGAAGTGGACTGTTTACAACAATGTGGTGCATAAATGGTCTTGGTCTCCACGTGATGATTCTCCTCAAGCAACTTCAAAAGCAGACATTCATCAGAGGAAGGTTATGCTTTCAGTGTGGTGGGATTTTAAAGGTGTCATGTTTTTGAGCTCCTACCAAGGAACTGAACAATCAATTCAAATGTGTACTGCTGGCAATTGAACAGTTTGAATGAATCCATCATTCAGAAACGTCCAGAGCTTGTTAATTGTAAAGGAGTTGTGTTCCATCACGACACTGCGAGACCACACACAAGTTTGATCGCCCATCAAAAATTATTGCAGCTTAGATGGGATGTGTTGCCACACCCACCATACTCGCCTGACCTTGTGTCATCAGACTTCCACTTACTTTGCTCTCTTCAAAACTCTTTGTGTGGTAAAACATTCAATTCAGATGAGGCTGTTAATCAGCACCTTGTTCAGGTTTTTTTGCATATAAAGACAGGTCCTTCTATGAACAAGAAATTTTGAAGCTCCATAAAAGATGGCAAAAGGTTATCGAACAAAATGGGCAATATATCATTGATTGATCTTTGTTCTTTATATAAATAAATGACTTTTGAAAAACATAGACAAAATACGTCATGACTTTTCCGACAACCCAATAGAACCTCCAAACAAACTCTCAAGGTCCATTTATAAGAATAGGTAGGGTAGTCAAGCTTCCAAGTTTCCAGATACATCCAAATGAGGCACTGCATGTGGCAGTCTGCCTTTCTAAAAAAAATTTTAAAAAAAGGCAATTTGACTGACTTATAGCTGTGACAGTTGTGAGACTGGGGAAAACAAAAATAAAGACACAGTAGAATCCACTCAAATATCGAACCTACTCATAAAATGTAAAGTGTAGTTTCCGATTTCCTATTAGTATTTTCTAGTTGAAATTTGACATTTTTTAAATAACCAGGGCAAGAGAAACTTCTGACTCACATTACCACCAGTTAATTTTCCATGGACCCTGACAAAGGGTCACCTGAAAATGTCACACATCTAGACAGAAAAAATTACTCAAGCTGCATAGATGCTCCCTTGTACAGTGTAAAGGGGAAAGTTTAAAGAGGTGAACATGCAAATATCTTCCCTGTAGGAAAAAAGAATCAATAACGAGAATTTTCTTTCCCCCTCAACATATCCCTTTGAAAATCCATAGAGATGGGCTTGCAAGAAATTCAGGTTTTCTAGCAGAATGTTAACAACAATAATAAAACCAACATATTTTGCAATCCAAGGTTTGCTTTCTTATTTTAAAATGGCATTTGAGTTTCTCATTCTTTGTTTTTAAAACAAATTACACTGTAAAAATATTCTGAAATGCACATTTTCACTTCCCTGCAACCTAGAAATATGATGCCTGTAATAATTCTTTGCTTTTATGGAGATTTATGAGAACCTAGGCACCTAGCATAGTTTTTCAATCACCTTCAGAATTACTTTCACAGAAGAGGTGCCTTAGTGAGATTTTGTTCTTCCCTAAGTATTTATCATGAATTTATTGTAACCATCAGTCAGCCAGTCTCTTCATAAAGCAGTCTGTAAATACAAGCCTGATTACAAGTATACAGCTTATATTTCCAAATATCGTAATTCCAAAATTTAATACAAATAAAAATAAAATTAGATGAAGTCCCAACCATATCCTATTGTCTCACAGTAGTATAGCACACTTGCTTCACAATTACACACATTTTTGTATTTGTTTCATAGGCAATCTTCATAGTGAAGCCATTTTTTTTAAGATACTTGGTCTTGGCAACTTTCTTTAATAAAAATGTCCCTTTGAGACCATCCTTACACTAAATCTTGACATTATATATACCACTAGAAACTAAATCCAGATATTTCTGTATCTTGGAAGTCATAAACCTGAAAGGATATTTCAGGTAGGTAATTCATTTTTACATTTCTTTTAAATACTATATTTTCCCCCATAATTAACCCTGCAAGACTCAGAGCTGGATGGTATATTTAAACATTATTTCAGGAGTGCTTTGGTGGCTCAGAATGGCAGATTATGTAATAGTCCTAAAGGGAGAAAAAGAAACAGAATCCAAACTCCTGGGGACCTGAGGACTATTGGGCATCTATCAAAGTCTTTTCTTTTACTGTTTTAGTTTTTCCTGAATCTTAGAGCTATGGGTACTTTTATATCACAAACAACTTTTATGCCTTGGTATTTTGGGCAAGTTTCAGTCAGTGTGTAACAGTTTTTTAAATTTTTTTTCACTAGATTTTATTTTTAAGTTAAGATTTCTAAAGTGCCTCAGACTTTAAATAGACTGCCTGTACTTCACTGTTCTTCAAATGAGACAAAACAAATGGATTCCTTGAATCTGTTCATGGCTTCCTGTTTTGAAAAATACTAAACATCAGTAAAATTTATTCAAAAAATACTGCTTAAAATAAAATTAAATAATAAATACATAAATATCATTGGTTGACTGGGACAGCAAAAAAGTCACAAAGTATTAATTATCTTAAAAACATGTAATCCTTCTTCTGCCAAATGTATTTAATAACCTAGTGATATTTTTAAAAATATTCATAATTATTTGTTTATAATTAACTTTAAATCATTTCTAAATCTAGAGTATTCCTTGTAAAAATGGTGACTTAGATTTCTCAAGGACAAAGATAACTATTTGGTTATCGGAAAAGTATGATGTACGTTTTCTATGTATTTCATTGCAAAAATGCATCATGACTTTTCTGACAACCCAATATTTTTAAACTTATAAAAGTAACCCTCAGAATATCCTTTATAAAACTGGACACAAAATCTCTTCTTTCATCCTTCAAGTATTTTATTCTCTATTTCACTCTTATTGCTTTCTTGAAAATCTGTAATAGACCTTCACCACCCACAGATTAAAGGTCAAATGTACCATGGCATAGGAAGACTCTCTCTTTGGACACCTTCTCACTCTGTCCTCATATGGCCTTTTTACTGATCTCTTTCATGTGTCCATATTTCCTCTACTTATTAGGACACCAGTCAGATTAGGTTAAGGCTCATCCATATAAACTCATTTAAACTTAATGTTTTATCTCTTTAAAGGACTTATCTCCAAATAGGTCACATTATGAGGTTCTAGTGGTTAGGACTTCAACATGAGAATTTGGCAGAGTGAGGGGAGGACTTTGTTCAACCCATAACACAACTCTTCTGTAATTATACATTTTTCTTTTTCCAAATTAGGAAATGAGTTTTTCCATAAAACTACCATGTTCAAAAGAGACTAGTCACAAAAATACAAAATTGAACAAAACAAAAAATTTCTGGTTTAATGATTGCAGGAAGAGATTGAATATTTTTAAGTTAAATTTATTAGGTGACAATGGTTAATAAAATTACATGAGTTTCAAGTGTGCATTTCTATAATACATCGTTTATATATCACATTGTGTGCTCCCCACCCAGAGTCAGTTCTCCTTCCATCACCATATATTTGACCCCATTTACCCTCATCTACCACCTCCCTCCCTCCTTACTCTCTGGTAACCACTAAGCTGTTGTCTATGTTTATGAGTTTTTGTTTGTTTCTTTGTCTTGTTTGTTTTTTGCTTTCAGTTTTATATCCCACATATGAGTGAAGTCATATGGTTCTCGACTTTTTCTGTCTGACTTATGTTGTTTAGTATAATAATCTCAAGATCCATCCATGTTGTCACAAGTGGCAGTATTTCATCTTTTCTTATGGCAGAGTAATATTCCATTGTGTATATGTACCACATCTTCTTTATCCAAAGTGGAAGGACACTTTCTAAATGATATTTAATTAGAGTTAGAAAAATCAAACAGAATAAAATACATTGGTATACCTTAAAAATAGTCTAATAAAATTTGGATGAAACACATCTAAAAAAGTAATTTGGCTTTCTGAATTATTTTGTTAGTGAACTGACTGAAATACACACAGCAAATATTGTTTCACATTTCAGATAACATGAAGAGAAGTGTGGCTATCTGTAAGAATACAATGAGGTCACTTTTAGTAGATTATATAGCATGCCCCTTGACAATATTTAGAATATGACAACACATTCCTAGAAATTTGAGGGAAAAACAAATCAGATTTGTGGTCTTTAACCATAAAGAGTCTGACCATGATTTCAGTGGGCTAGGGTCATAGCTTCAGTCTTTATTCATTTTTAATATTTCCCTCATGTTGTATTTGCTTTATTAATTAATTTGTTATAGCACTATATTATGAACCTTATGTAAATAATTGCTTAAACATTTAACCTATGCCTTCTTTACTCTTAGTGTTATATGTGTATTACTTTTTTTCTAAGGCTGACTGACATTAATATTTATAATGACTATAATTTTTCACTAGCTTTGCCATAATGTTTATGATTAGAAGAAATTGAAAAATCTCTTGCACCAATATTCTCCAACTATATACCTCAGGAGAATATGAATCAGATCAGTTAATGGAGTGTGTAACAGTGTAAGAAAACATAAGAATATTATTCCTGAATTACTACATGCTAAATTTTGTTATTGCTATAGTCAGAGATCTCTGCGTTACTAAGCTTCACATGGGAGATTCATTGATCACAAGGAAAAAATACACAACTCTGCTAATAAGAGTTCTTTCTTCAATAAAGAGTTAATTTCCCAGGAGGACAAAAAAAGGAAACATTATAGGGATATACACAGGTGTTCTTATTCAATAGGTTATCTAGTGAAACCAGATTTCTCACTGGCATATGTATTGAACTAGAATGCAATAACTACCTGCACACCTTCTCTTGGTCCAATGCTAAGTCATGACATGGAATGAAGATGGACATCCGTGGTCATCAAGCTGAAGTTTTGAGCTGGCTGAGAAGACAAACAAAGGAAAATTTTCATCCAGTGAACTCTTCCTTAAGCATTGTAGAGTAATAAAATATGTAAAATTTATCAGATGGCTCAGTAACTATACAAATATTACCTATAACTGTCTTTTTTTTTGGCCTTTTTATGTTGCTGAAGGTCAGTTATATAAAAAAAGGAGACACTCAGTGGTCCCTTGCTGACACACTTAAGGTAGCATCTTCCACTCACTCTCTACTCTGTCACCACTTTATTCTCCAGTCACCTTATTGCTCAAAAATGATGTTATTTTCCTCTGATTACTTCTTGGCTCTCTTAGGATAATGTGTTTAAGTCAGTCTAGTTCTTCCCCTTGTCCTAGGTACAAACTCTATTCTTCTTATGTATCAATTCCCTAGTGCATTTCTCTGTACATTCTGGAAGACACTCCTAGCCATTATTTCGAGGTATGATCAAACAATATGGTAAATGTTTAAATTTTTAAAAATTTATTACAGTAAAAGACACATTGCCATTAATCTCCCTCAAAATACTCTCCTTCCCTTCAAACACACTTATCCCATTGTTCTTGCCACTTTCTGAAGCAGTTCTGGAAGTCCTGTTTTGTAAATGCCTTTACTTTATCCTCCATCATGACAATGCTCCCTGTCACACATCACTCTGGTATGGCAATTTCTGTCACATAAAAACATTACGGTATGTCCTCATCCACCTTATTCACCAAATCTAGCACCATGTGACTGCTGGTTCTTCCCCAAAGTCAAAATGACCATGAAAAAAAACCATTTTGAATCAATTCAGGTCATGAAGGCAGCCCCAACAGTGCAACTAAAGACACTCACCAAAGAGGACTTCCAGAACTGCTTCAGAAAGTGGCAAGAACAATCAGACAAGTGTGTTTTGAAGCAAGGGGGAGTATTTTGAGGAAGATTAATAGCAATATATATTTTACTGTAATATTTTTCTTTTTTAATTTAAGCATTCACCATATTTTTTATCACACCTTGTATACTGACTTAAACTTATCACTTGTCCCATTCATCCACTGAAGTTGCTTAGATCTCAGGTCCTATGTAAAATGTTTCTTAAATTATAGTGGTAACTATTCACTACTGCTGCAACCATAACCAATTGCAAGTGACCATAAAACTATACTCATATGCTTTATTCGATTTTTCAATATTCATTTCAATATCTATGCAACATGTGAATTGTATTCTTAAATGTCAGTATTTTACTGACATCTGCCATTTTAAACTGATATAGAACTCTGTTTCCTACACCCACAGATTTTTACACAGCCATGATTATTAATTTTCTTATTCAATATTTTGATACCTTCATTTTTTATTTATAGTTCTTCACTCAAGAAAGTATTTTTCTGTGAACAACATTCCTTATGCTCATCATCACCAATAATCAGCTGATGCTAATATTATTTCTCTTTATTGTCTATATTTCTCAGTTTTATCACATCTTTAGCAAAGATATTTGGTGGGGAAGATGCAGTGATCCATGCAGACAGTATGGTAAATATAAAAGTAACATTGCTACTAACATCACAATTAAACTATCATCTGCAATTTCTGGAGCAGTGGAAGTTTTTGTCTTGAACAACAACAAAATATATGTACGTATATATTGGGTTGTCGGGAAAGTCGTGACGTATTTTTCTGTGTTTTTCAATGCATATTTGCAAAGATATATGAAAATGCTCTTAAGGCATTTCAAATATGTTTGATGCAACTAATAGTCACTTAGTACTAATATGAAGAGATGAGAACATGATTTTGAATTATTATTTCCAATTAAAATATATATCATTTGAATGTGACTCACACACTGGAATTCAATATAATGTTTAATATGACTTTCTTTTTTTGAAATAGAGGCAAGTAAACTATTTTAGTAGATAACAAAAGCAAAATATGCATTGTTGAGATAATTTGATTAAATACTGAAATTCTTTAAGAATTGAAATACATTAAACATTTAGTGGGAAAATTTCTACTCACAAGAGATATATATGACCATGACATTTGGAGAAAGGGGTTAAAGTTATATATTTGTAATTCCATGTGCTTTAATTCTGTTTCTTTAAAAATATGTTGCTATTACAGATGTTTTTAGAGATACTTTTAAACTCTAAAATAATTAAAAATGGTAATTTTTGTTATTGGGTGTTAACAATTAGAAATTCTGTATGTGCGTTCATTCCTACCTATAACACATCACAACAAAAAAAGGCCATGTCAACTTAACAATGAAATCTAACATCACTGAATTCGCACCACTGAAAATGTCAACCAAGGAATAACAAAGTGAACAGCAAAAAAGTACATTTTAAAAAAATATGAGGTACTTAGAAAATTCTTCACAATTCTGTTTTTTTTTGTCAGCAATGATTCATATTTGGTAACCATTTTTAGAGTGTTTTGTACAAGAACAAACTTCAGAAAAGTATACCTATATTTGAAAAATATGTATTTCTCTCAATCAAAAAATAGTCAACATTATTCTAAAAGTACATTTTAGATTGAAAATAAGAGGTGTGACAATTAAGTTCATGAACTTGTTACAACGATTTTGCTAACCTTTTTTAATATCAGAGGGATTATTCATTATGAATTTGTACCAAATGGACAAACTATTAGCCAAGTTTACTAGCGCTGAAAAGGCTGCATGAAATAGTTAGATGACCTGAACTTTTTGCCAACAATTCATGGCTCTTGCATCACAACAATGCACCAGCTCACAGGGCACTGTCTGTGAGGGAGTTTTTAGCCAGTAAACAAATAACTCTGTTGGAACACCATCCCTACTCACCTGATCTGGCCCCCAATGACTTTTTTTATTTACCTGAAGATAAAAAAATATTGAAAGGAAGACATTTGAATGACAGTCAGGACATCAAGGGTAATACAATGACAGCTCTGATGGCCATTCCAGAAAGAGTTCCAAAATTGCTTTGAAGGGTGGATTAGGCACTGGAGTCAGTTCATAGCTTCCCAAAGATAATACTTTAAAGGTGACCGTAGTGATATTCAGCAATGAGGTACGTAGCACATTTTCTAGGATGAGTTCATGAACTTGTCAGACCTTTGTGCACTGGAAAACAAGGCTAATTAACCTCTTAGTAAACAAATCTGATATTGAAAGTGTTGTCAAGTATAGACACAATGATGAAAGTAGTTTCACAAGATCTTGAATAAGAGATTTTACTTTTATAAATACTTTCAAATAGATATCCTTGTTTGATTATTATCATGACTTTTAGGAATGACTGAACAATTAATTGTTCAAAACCATATAGAAACTCAAAATAGAACAGAAACACAATCTCTGTCAATCCTATGTTCATAGAACTATTTTTTTCAGATATTTGAAGCCAAGCAACTCTAACTAAATGAAAGTTAACACAGAATTACCAATTTACATCTAAAAACTGAGAAGTTCTGAAATGAAGAGTGATGTAGGTGGAATCCTCCAACCTACAGCCTGCTTCTTGAATACTTCAACGATAATTTCAAATATATGCATAGACAGAAATAAAATTGAAAACAATCAATATGCCAGATATGATAAAATTAGTTACAATTTAGAAGAAAAAAGATTTTAGTTCAGTTTTCCAAAGGGGAAAAAGTGATTACACAAGAAAGGCCTAACCATTCAAGTTTTGGGAATGACTTACAATTTCATAAAGCAATGATATAAAAAGATATACAGAATTGTTTTTGTCATTCAAATTTCATAATTATAGATGCATTTTAAGTAAAGAAGATTAAAAAATTGTCAAATTCCAGTATTCTTTTGATTCTCTGAGATATGCCTTCAGAGACTGACTATCTGATTATCAGGGTGAGATTATCTATCTATCTATCTATCTATCTATCTATCTATCTATCTATCTATCTATCTGTCTGTCTGTCTATCTATCTATCTATCTATCTATCTATCTATCTATCTATCTATCTGTCTGTCTGTCTGTCTGTCTATCTATCTATCTATCTCCCCAAATACTCTACTGATTATCTAGCAAATGCATTCTGACTAGCTGATGATGCCAATTTAGGGCAAATTGTCATTCCTTCTAACTATAATGCAGTTGCTTATATTCCATTCTTTGTCCCTCTACTGCTGACCAATAATAGGTCATAATAAACATTTTAACTGCCTGAAACATCTGTTGTGATGCCAGTAGTTCTACTCTGCCTTCCTTATCTGTTTTCTATATTTTTGTATTAAGTTTGCAAAAATTGCTTGGGTAGAGAAAACAGCCCTTGAAACAAAGGCATTATAATTTTTTATCTCAAGTCATAATATTATTATTTTTTTTCTTCATAGCAATCTCAATAGTTACCAGCATTTGTAGTCTGACCATCTTAATAAAAAAAAAACACATTTTTTTTCTTGCCCTGGAATTTTTCTGTTGCTATATTTGCAGGTCATGAAAAATGTTCTACAATGCTCTGGTTAATATCTTCTCAGATAATTTTTAAAAGAGTACTTATGGAGAAGTAAACACTTGTCCTCTTCTTTATAAAAACCAACAAATGATTCAGCCTTCTTCCTACTATCTACTATAATGACCTGGAAGTCCATTTGCATGCATAAAATATAACCTGGTTGGATTAAAATCAACGTGGTATTTAGCAACTTATATTTCAAATATAAAAACATATTTGACGAATTCATATCTTAAGAAGGTTTATGGTACACTCACCAGCCTTCCTATTGTAAACAATTATAATGTTGGAATAAGATATTTTTAAAAGGAAATCTCATAAATGTAAAGATAAGCTGATAAGAATGTAGAGATCAATTAGCTCAAAAATTAGGTGAATCTAGGAATTAGGAAAGGCGAGCTGAGCACTGAAACTGGCATTGTATTAGCCATATCATGTAAATTTCAGCTTTGTTGACCACATCAGGGCATAAAAAGCAAAGCCTGGCAAGAGAGGAGGCTTCAGGAATATTAATGTTTTGTATCTGAATCTGGGTATTAGTTACACATGATTTTGACATTTTTCTTCTTTATACCCTACCTATTTCTTTTATAAGTTCTTTTGCATATGTGCTATGTTTCACAATTCACAGTTTAAAATACCTGTAACATAATATTAGTAATAAGCAACCTAACTAGTCTTTTTGTCAGTGCAGTGTACAACTTTATTAATCTGCAAACCAAAATGCTAGGTATTTTCCATCTATAAAATTGACATTAGCTTGCCAAAATGATTACATCTGTTATTCAAGTGAAATTCCTTGTTAGTCTGATTTTGAGCAATCATGTATATAATGTAAATCCTTTAATTTTATAATTCTACCTCTTTTTGTCATTTGTATGCCTGTTCCCATTATTAATACTGTCTTATATTTTAATCTCAGCTCTCCTGCTAAATAGGCAAACACAGTTCTTAATTTATGCCTTTGCCATCACCGAAAACAACAGCATAATAACAATATAAATAGGTAATCAATGGGCTAGCTGCTACAGTATGCTTTCTTCAATAATATTTTTGCCATAACTTAGAATAGCAATAATAAATAATTATTTGGCACAAATGACCCTTAAAACTGGACTTCAGATTATATAAAGACAAGGGTCTACAAGAGTCCAATTCCTTGTGAATGCAAAAAGACCAGAAGATTCCCTGTAAGAGTCTTTGGAAATAGATATCAAGCTTTGGGCAATTGTTTTGAAAAGCATTCCACTCGTGGAAAAAAAAATGACAATATTATGGGCACACCATAGCTGACTTTACCAAAACATGCCTGGTTCTGAACTTTTGATTTTAAAATCCTAAAGACATATTTGCTTCTCTTTGGTAATTCTCACTCTCAGTAGAGAAATGATTCCACTTAACCCTAATCCAAACCAGCTATGTTTGCTCTTCTGAAAAGAACCTTGTTAAATCTCTGAGTCTGCTTTATCCTCTCCTTTTACCTCAACTCCAAAGTTATTGTTTTTTTATCATTGTTTTACCAACAATAAACCCCTTTCTGCCCCTTCACTATACCTAACATAATCTAATATTTCTTCTTCATATATTCTATAAAAGCAAGTTTAATTAGACTCATATATAAACTCAGAAGAACTTTAAGTATTCTGGTGCATGTATCAAATTTGCTTTCTTTGTCCCTAACATTTTATTAAATTTTATAATTAGAATATACTTTATTTTGTGGTGAGAGTTTACTACATTTCTTTACTTATTGCAGCATTTGGAGAAAGTAGATATTGATAGGAGAAAAAAAATCGTATATTGGGGACAGTGATGATTAAATGGTAGCTTCATTCTTTTTTTTTCTTTTAATTATTTTTTATTATGAAATACACATTTTTTAGAATTAGTTTCAGCTGTACAACACAGTGCAATAGTTATACTTTTTACCCCTCGAAGTGACAGCCCCCCTCCCCCAATCCGCCGAACCACTTCCCCCCAATATCATACATATCTATTACAATTCCCTTGACTCCACTCCCACACTATACTCCACATCCCATGACTATGTATATATATATATATATACATATATATATATATATATATATATATATATATATATTCACTTATAGCTGACGGTAGCCTCATTTTTATTGAAATGCCTAAGTCCTGAACTAGTGCCCTCAACCTTTTCTTTAAAAATGTAATAAAACTAAAAAAAAAAATTTCAAACAGCTATATTTTCACCCATCAGGATTTTTCAATATAGCTCATGGCCAACAGATCTAATACTGTGCATCAGATTCCTTAGGAAAGCCTGCTCCTGGGCAGACAGATGGCTAGGTCTGGCGCAGAGATATTCCGATTCACTGTGCCTAGGTCAGAGGTCAGGGGTTTTCTATTTTAAGTGCACACTAGACACACTTACAAAAGTGGGTCTGAAATATAGTCCTTAGACTAGCAGTTGAAGTATCACCTGATAGTTTTATAAAATGCAAATTCTTAGACGCCACATCATACCTACTATGAAACTTTGGAGATAGGGCCCAGCAATCTGTATTTTAAGAACTCTCCAAATGAGTCTAATGCATGTGAAAGTGTGAGAATCACTGAAATAAACTGTTCTCACTGTGATCTCTCATGCCCTTGCTGCAGGCTAAAGCTTTCAGGGATAAATCTTTCCTGTAGAGAAAAATAAACATTTAAAGTCACACAGTGTAGTGATTACCAGAATAAGTTTGACATGATCTGGCATGTTGTACAATTCTTCAAATGGTTGAATCTCCCTTACCACATCTTATAACATCTGTGGAAGAGGGATATTAAAGATAATATCAAATATAGATATTAATAAGGATCAAAGAATCCTTATTAATATATTTAATATTAATAAGAAACAAAGAACTAATATTTTTGAGCTCTTAGTAGAGTGACCTACAAACAAAAAATTCAATAAAATGATAGTTATGGATGATATTATTATTGATTTGGGTAAATGCATTTTTTATTATTAATATAAGAAATTATTTTCACATAATAAAAAATTATCGTTGGCTTTGCCATTCAGCTAGCATTAGATAGTCCTAGTTTATGAAATAATAGTCACTAATATTTGCTATTGCATAATTCTTTGTGATGAGAGGAGGATGTTGACATCTAATTTTCTATAGTTTCTTTTTCCATTTTATAAGTTCTTAGATGAATAAAAGCATGCTTTTCAAAGTTTTAAGAAAATCCTAAAAAGTATAATTTTTAATTAAGTATATTGGAATGACATTGGTTAATAAAATTATATAGGTTTCAAGTGTGCATTTCTCTAATAATACATCATCTATATATTACATTGTGTGCTCATCATCCAGAGTATGGGTGGCAATGTTTTATTGTTTCATGCATTAGAATTTGTTTTCTCCTATAAGGCATATAATTAAAATGTGTACTAAAAGAGAAATTTTCAACATAGTGAGGGAGAGCATTTCAGAGTCCAGAGTGCTAACCATTACACAATGGAACCCTGGGAGAGCATTTCAAACTTTCATGTACCATGTTATATATTAGCTTTTTCTCTTGTGATTTATACATTGATGTTATTGTTAAAACATCATTACTTTAATTTTGTTTACACAGATCCTTTATTAAGATTTATTATTATCATTAGCATGAAAACACTGATTATAATTTTTCTTTCGTAGTCAGATATATTTGTATTTCCCTTGATGGCTTCAAAAATTTTCCAAGCATTGACATGTCAAATATGTGGCAATTTCCATAAGTATGTCTTGAATTGCAGTCTATTTTTCTATGTTAAACATTTGCAAGCATAGATTCATCTGGTTGTCTATACCTCATTGTTACATTTCGGTTTATCAACCTAGTCAAACACATATACTCAATAAAAGTATTCAGAAATATCTTCTATAGAGCAATCTGATAAACATTTTTAAAAACCATGATCTTCATACTCATTTCATGATTAGCAATGAAATAAAGAAAAAAAAATGACCTTTTTTGGCTAAGTGCCCAGTGAATTCTCCTCTCAGACACTGAAGGCAGCTTTGATTGTGTTTTGATGTTTTCACCAATCCATTACTGTATTAACTTGATGGCAGTCAAAACATACATTTGTGATCTCATTTTTCACTAGCAGTTTTTTCCACTCAATCAGACATATACACAAATACTCACAGGACAGAAGAACGCTTTTAACTGAAGCAAATCTCTTAGGAATAGTGTCATGCAAGAACCTCTTTCTGAAAGATTATAGTGTGCTGATTGTGCCAAGCATTTTTTCCCCTTAGTGAATAACATTAAAATTAATGCCACAAAGTAAAGTTGCATTATGAACAAATGATTCTACTATGTCAAATGTGCCCATATTGCTAAAGCTTGAGTAGTAATTGTTTCTTTTCTGATAAAGACCAAAAGGTATTTTTGCCATCTGTTTGCTTTAACTAAGTATTAATATGCTGCAGCTGTCCCTTTGAATTAGCATTAAGGGACTATTTCTCATTGATGTCATGGAGGGGCAAACTTGTGTCTTATTCAGAAAAATAGAATCTAAATCAGAGTTGTCTTTACCTGGTTCTCTTTTATAGTTCACTACTATAATACTACTTTGTTTCAGATGCTAAAAAAATAGATTACAGCATAAATCTAGATGTTGTTATTGCCAAAAATGAAATCAAGCAAGCAAACAAACAACTTTAGGAATCCTCTTTTTGATTCGGTCTGTCTGTTTATAAAAAAACATACAACAAAGTTGAAGTTCTCACTTTTTAGTGAGGAGCAATATTGGACATCGAATAGTAATTTTCAGTGATCATGCATATATTCACACTTGGCACCAAAGTTCGGCTGTGAATGCGTTCGTAGGTGGAGTTTGCTAGGCAGAATAGTATTGAGGAGGTAAGGCCATGAGCAAAAAATAAAAAACTTTTTATATTTCCCAAAATAAATCAGGGTTCAAAATTCATAACCACAATGAGGTATCACATGTATTAGAACGGCTATCATCAAAAAGACAAGAAATAATGTGTTGAAGGATGTGGAGAAAAGGGAACCCTCATACCCTATTAGTGACATTGTAAATTGGGCAGCCACGGTGGAAAACAGTATGGAGATTCCTTAAAATTTTAAGTATACAACTACCATATCATTCATCAATTTTTCTTCTGGGTATTTATCCAAATAAATCCAAAACACTAATTACACACACACACACACACACACACACACACACACACACACACACACACACTTGTGTATATACTGTCAATGGGCACTTACATTGTTTCCATACCTTGGCTGTAATAATGCTGCCATGAACATAGGAATACATATATCTTTTTGAATTAGTGTTTTCATATTCTTTGAGTAAATAACCCAAAAGGGAAATTGCCGGATCATATGGTAGTTCTATTCCTAATTTTAATAATAGCCACACACAATGGAATACTATTCGGCCATAAAAAAGATAAAATATTTCCATTTGTGACAACATGGATGGACCTTGAGGATATTTAGCTAAGTGAAGCAAGGCAAATGGAAAAGAACAAAAACTGTATGATTTCACTCATGTGGAAAAGAACAAAAAAGAAAGAAACTAACAAAACAAACCATTGATAAAGCAGAATGGTGATCAGAGGGGAAGAGAAAGGGCAAATTGGGTAACAGGGCCAGATGTACGGTCACGGAAGGAAACTAGACTTTTGGTGGTGAGCATGCAGTAGAGTGTATGGATACCAAATTATAATGTATACTTGACATTTATATAATGTTATTAACCTAGGTTACCTCAATAAAAACGTTTTCCACTGTGATGGAAATTCCAAATGCATGTTTAATCTTTATAATAACCTCCAAAGTATAAAACTAATCACACAGTGTAACTACTTTATGGAATAAAAACCTAGGTAAACTTTTTAAAAAATGTTGATTAGCTGAATATTCTATATCATTCATCACTCTAATGATTTTTCAGCATCAAACAAAACTTGCAATAACAGGAAACAGCTAAGTTAAGAAAGAAAAAATAACTTTCTCTGAAGTTTGCAGAAACAGAACAAGTTCTGATATGGAACGTCTTATATTCCTGTGTAAAGGCTACTATGATTTCTCAATTTATTTTGCTATGATGAAATTTCCTTAAAATTCTAGTCCAAGTATGATCACCAAAAATCAAATACTCATTTCTCAAAAATAATTCATGTCTATATTTCTACTAATTTCTAACAGCAATTCCATAACAACTTATCCAAAAGTAAATCTACCTAATTAAACATTTCATAGGTAAGGCAGGTATAAGATCAATCAATGACTACTAATTTGTATAAGGAATTCAAATTGAATATTTATGTTGTCCAAGTCGATTTCAACCATTTATTTATAATTAAGAATGAAATAGGTAAACTAATAGTAAAATAAAATGATTTGCTATTAATATGGAAATGATGAAATGACTACATCTATCAATATTTACTTATTTACTTTATATAATGAAGAAGTCAATTTTCACACATATATGTTGGAGGGAAAAACATTACTAAAAAAATTACATAATGCACATAACCCTATACCCCACACACATATGCTCATGGTATTGAAAAATATATATTAATGCTGCTTTCATAATAGTTCAAATTTATTAAAATCATTACAATTTGATATGCATTTATGAAAGGTTTATTTTTTATTATTACAAAAGAAGATTTCAGCTCTAATTTGTACAATTATTTGAACTATATTTTTCTGAAAGTGTTTCCTTTATTTTTGAATACATTTTACCAATGCTAATTTTAATTTGATCTTCTAATGCATTCATGGATAGGAGTTTACTTTCTTTAAATGATCATTAAATTTCTAAAACATGTTCAATTTAATCTTTTCCAGGGTGTTCTTCTGTCAATACAATTATGCATGTCCTTTCCTCTTTGTACTGTGTCTATTTCACTCTCTGTAAAAAAATATGAATAATCTTCTTTTAATTAAATATTAAAGGATATTTAATTAGCAAAATGTTTCTGTTAAGTATTCTTTAGGCTGTACCAAAAACAGTGAGAGTTATATGTCGAAAAAGACACATCCTCATTTTTTCTGTGGGGATGAAATAAACTTCTAGGTTGTTATCTAATAGGGAAGAAAGTGACCCCCAATGTACCAACTTCTTTTGGAGACCAGACAAGAGGAAGACACCCCTGTGAGAAGGCATGTCACAGAGATAGTTTTAGAGGCTGACTTCAAAAGTTTCATTTAAATTTTAATTATCCACTGGAGAAAGAAATGAAGACACAGAGAAGGCATTGCGGTTTGAGAGATTGATATAAAGCTATGGATTCAGAAACTATATAACATTTGCAATTCCAAGTGATTAGAATGTGTATATGGAGTTTTGTACTATCCTCTACACACATCAACTTTTCCATATGAAAACCCTATTTTCTAATACTCAACTATAATATGCTGCTTGTCCCACTCCTCACTACTATCCTTATCTTTCATGCACATTCTAACTCATCCATGCCCTTCTTAACGTATGAACTTTCAAACTAGACACAATGTGTTATATGTGATAAGATCAGTTTTGACTATATAGTTAGGCTGTTCCTTCTCTTAATATGGATGTTATAATCAACTGGTACTAAAACATATTTTAATCATTTTGTTAGCTGTATTACCCGAATGTACCTTCAATAAAATTTCAAGGTGTTATTTTTCATTTATTATCCCTTCGACCCCACCTGCTGTTAAACCAGGTCTCAGTGCTTGTAGATTACTTTTATATATAATTTGAATTTCTTGCTGCTCGATTTGATTTTGTATAATTTCATCTCTATAGCAGAATTTCTATATACTTGTCAAGTTTTTCTAATCATTTTTAGATATTCTTGTGCATATTATAAAGCTATTAAATTCTATTTAAAGATAATAATCAAAGACCTCAACAGAGAACACCCACAGGGTTAACTCAATCTTTCAATCAATGTAAATTAAATTTAAATTTTCAGTAATGACAAATTCACTGAGTTGTAGGCACTCTCTCAAACTTAAACATTGATTTATCAATATCTTTATTTCTGTGTAAAAATTGTGATCTTAATTTTATGTTTAAATATCGTCTTTATGAATTGTGAATTATAAATCACTGTTCTGTTTGTTCCAATCAATAACAGTTATATTACTTAACTGTTTAATAAAATTAAATATTTAAATAAATATAAAATATGTACAATATATTTTATAGAGATATACTGGTACCGTGTGGAAATTGGACTTCCAAGAAGCAGTTTCATATGCTTCTGTTCTTTAAAATGATTTTATTCAATTTCTTTTTTCCCATTTGGTGTAGACAAAAGAATGAAATGAGAAGTGAATATTACTACATTCCTTGTATGTTCTATCACACTGCAAAGATTAGGACTTTTTTCCCTTTTAAGTTATTTGTATTATAATGATATCACAAAAGTATTCATTTCATAAAACATTTTTTTTGTCAAAATGTAGTTCCTACTAGGAAACTATTATTTTTAACACAGATTCTTCTTTTTCTGTGTCTAGAAAGTTATATCTGACTTCCTATTAGAAAATTTCTCTTAGCACCTTTCCGGCATACAGTCAAAGTTTAGCTGATGATTGTCTCCCCAAATCTTTTCCTCCATCTACAGGCAAATTTCTGAATTCAGATATAATAAGAATTTTTTCACTTCCTATTTCCAAATTGTTTGGTAATAATCTAGAAGCTCTGACAGACAGGAGAATTTCACTCACTCCTTTCCACTACTAGAAAAATAGACACTCTAAGTTAATTTTAGAAGGCATTTCTGATAACAAACAAACATTGGAAATAAATATTGGAAATTATTCTCATTACCAATTAATGAGTTTAAGAAATTAAGTGAAAAGAAATATATTGAGCTATTCTGTATCTTCAATAACAAGTACAAAATTGATGTATATAAATTACTAGTATATAATCTGCTTTTATTTGTATTTACTTTTAAGAGTCAATCAATCTTTGCTCCAAGTTTACAAAACCAGTATTCCTTTTTATACCAAAGAAGGCATTTGTACTTTGCTTCATTGAAAATTACTAATCACTTTAATATTTTCTCTCAAACATTTAGACTTATTATCGTCTGTTCTTTTTTATTTTCCTAAAATAGTTTAGAACACCTACACATGCCAAAGTTTATGTTCATGAAGTAGTGAAAACAATACAAATACAGAAGAACAAGTAAACTATTTCATATCATTATTGAAGAAGCATGGACAAACTTCTGGTTAAATTATTGTAGCGTTAAGTTTCTTTACTCTAATACTCTCTACCTTCCTTTTAGGATGAATAGGGGTTGCAAATCACTCTGTTCACATGTAATTAAAACATTATTTTTAAGTAAAAACATAAAACACTCAATTGATTCACTATATCAATTTGCATATAATAACCAAAACATAATTAAATGAAATTTGCATATGACATTTCCCAAATTCCTTCAGATATTTTCATTCAAAGTATTTAATAGAAACTTCTATTTAATTAATAATGCTGTTAAGAATTTGAATTTTTTAATGCAATCTAATTAACTAATGGCAATATATAATAAAAACCACAGGTAAGACCTGTTCATTCCATCATGATCAGAAAACTTTGTAGTATGCTCATTCTCTCATCAAGAGGCTATAGCATATGACATCCTAGGAGTGACAATTCTAGCAACACCATATGTTTTAACCATCTGGATGATGGTGGGACATGTGAGGGATACACACTTTTTCTTAATTTCAAAGCAGAAACTTACAGACTTTGTGAAGTAATTACCATTAATTCAAATCAAATTTACTGACAAGTTGGTAGGAAGTATTATGTGATGCTATTTGGTGCTTGCCTTCACATAGTAACAAAAAATAATTTGAAAAGCACAGTTTCATGAATTCAATAAATGATATGTTAGAAATTTGAGGTTTACAAACTCTAGTTTTGTTTAATTTTTTTTGGTAAATTAAAATTTCTTATATATTATTTGAGGACTTGATAGGTTTTGATGACCTCATTGGAACAACTGAAAATTATTAAAATTTTAACATATTTAGCACAAAATTTCATAAATTGTTAATATTTCTTCACAATGTGATTTTTACCTGTACATTGTCACTTCATTGTTTTAAATGATAGTTTCTTTATTGTATTAAAGAATAATTATACAAATGAAAAATATGTTTATAAGGAAAATATTTTGTATGCAATAAACTGCATATATCTATGTGTCAATGTCATAACATCAAAAATTGATTTTCTATGAAATGTTGAAATGTTTTATTTAAAATAGTGAATCTTGTCACATAATAGAAACATTCCCAGTCAAATCAGTTAATTAGTATCTCTTAAAGTCAGTTAAAGTGCTGTCATCCCAGTAGTTCCTGTAGGGTTGTTGATACATAACTAATATGACTTTGATTGATTGAAAGATACTATCTGTCAAACAAATCTGGCAGAAACAAAGTTAAGAAGAAAAAAAAAAGGGTCCTGCTTCAGTAAAGTGGCTCAGAACTTGACAGTGCCAAGGGTCAGATATTCATTTAAAGCAAGTAATCTGAATTTCAACTCAAAGAGTGGAGAATTGTATTTTATAAATCATAAAAGGATAAAATAAAAATGGTTAAAGACATAAAAATAATTGATGAATGCAGAGAAAAAAAGGATTGAGAGACATATAGTGTATAATGTCTAAATTTAGGATAATTTAATTGGACTTTGATCATGCTAATGAATTTTACACTACATAGGACAAAATAAGGGCAACTATCCATTAAATAAGGAGGAGAGAATTAGCGCACACACACCAGGAAAATATTTGGTAAAGCAAAGCAAATCTGTACGGTTCTATCGAACACCTTAAGGAATGTAAAGCTGACCTCCCCCCATATCTGCTCCTTCATGTCATGTTAATTTTACATTTTCTTTCTTTATAGACATTGCTAATTTGAATATGGGTATATAACTGCTCCCAGCAGAGTCAAGCAGATCATTTGTATTGCAATGTGAAATTGTGACAATAAGATAGCCTGACAGTATCTATTTGTGGCATAAATTAAAATATATGAAGCTGTCTCCAGTGTGGGAGGCATATTTTATGTCATATATATGTCAAAAATGTAATGTCAATGTTGTAATGTGTCACCTATCTATCAGTTTCCACATGTCTGTGTGGGACAAAATAATTACAAATAACCTGATAGAAGTGAATTTTGTGGATGAGCCTAATTTCCATCTCAAGTCCTTTTTCCCCTTCAATGGTCATAACTAGAAAAACAGTCTGGTTGTTGCTTTAGTAATCATAAATTCATATTAATATTCATGTCATATTGGAATACTACACAGTTTAAAATGGTTCATGAAAAGCAAGTAAAGCTACTTAATTTATGGGGTTTAGGGTAAAATAAAAATATGGGATTCCTTGTTAGAAAAGCAGGAGGAAAGTGCTGTAATAAATATAAAGCTTTTTCCAGTCTTCCATGATCTGTCTCTCAAATCCTCATTGTGATTTTTGTTTGCTGTTTAATATTATTTTAGGTAAAAAAAAAATTTAAACCATTAGCATGAGTTTTACCATCATCTTTATATTGTATAATGGCAGTGTTAAAATCCCTGAAATTACACAATTTATATTTTATAGCTCACACATGCATATGTATTTGTATGAACAGAGGAAACATTGCAGGAATCTAACTCAGTTGCATTTATTTCACTTCTTGATAAGTGCACATTCTACCAACACTCTCTACCTTTGATAGGCCAGGAAGAACTGAAAGAAAAACAAACTATGGGTTTCCCTATCTTTTCCTTTTCTTTTCTGTCATCAGTTTCAGTACACATATTTGGCTAAGGCAGTGGAGTAAAGTGAATAAGAAAGGACATCATAGGACCCTTTGATTGTGTTTCTTAGAACACCATGACCTCCTTTAAGTCTTCGAAAGCAAGTTCTGGACCAAATGGAAATTGTGGCTGTCAGGGCTATCATTGCCCTCATTTACATGGATGTAGATGAGACACAGTTACTTTAACTTGTGTTCAGTCACAAAACTCCCGTGCATCCTGGCTGGGTCCTCTAGAATTCTGTGCTCATGAAACATCATGAACTATGTATGTGAATGGGGGAGAAGGAATGGTGGATATGTGAATTGTACGTATCTCCTCTGTGCCTATATATGATTGATCATTACATCCATCTTCACTTACAGAATACAAGTTCAAAGATAAAATTATTAAGAATTTCAATATGGTGACTACAAAGTATTAAAGCAAGTGTGGGGCCCTTCTGAGTGCAAGGCCCTGTGTGACAACATGTGTCACACACCCATGAAGCTGGCCCTGGTCAAACACCAGACTTTTTCTTGAGTCCCAATAGGCATATTTTCCCCCAGATTTTGGTGTCTTTAGCATAATAAATTCATGGTTATCATTTAACTCTTGAAGTCTGAATAATACAGTGCATCTAAACTCTTTAAAAGTTATTCATAGAAATATTTAGTCTCTACTCTCCATAATACTTTATGTGAGAATGACATAGGTACTCTTTTTTAAAAAAAATCTACATAATATATATTGTGTTAATGCCTTTTGTAGAACTGAAATATTCTGTTTCATCATATACACATGTATATACAGAGATAAAAAGCAAAATGACTTAAAGTGAATATTAACACACTTTTTAAAAAATTGGTTAACATGTAAAAAATAGTCAACAGGATTTAATTGAAAGGAGTCATTGATAAGTAAAGAAATAAATGTAAGGCAAGTAAATTCATTTGACTAGAATAAGCATAGCAAACAGTGCCCACAATCTAACTTATCAGTTATTCTGTCAAACACATGGAGATATAAGAGTGCTTTAAATCTTTAAAGCTAGTTAAGGAAGAATACTGGCTGTTTCTCAAGGATCAACTGAATGATGAATGTGCAGATTTCTATTTGCAACCACATCCCAAATGCTGATATATGTCAACAAACAAGTAAAACAGATGTTATCCAAGTTGCCTATGGAGCCAAGAACAGATGGGCTGGATGTGTTGTGTGAGAGCAAAAATGCACCTAGGCTGTGATCTAACAAAATGAATTTCCACTGACCAAACATGTTTTGTAGTAAGACAAAAATGATTTAAAAAGGAAAAAAACGAAGAAAGTTTGGAGCTGACAAAGCTGTTTAGCTGTGGAAAAAAAGAAAGAACTGATGTACTGTGCAAAATCTACAGTGACAGAAGGGTAAAAACACACACAAGTGACTTTATATAAAATCAATATTAAGTATTTGTAAAATATTTAACAAGTGATATTCTACTGTTCATTACAAAACTTGTTTTCCTGATAAACATGCTAGGATAAAAAGTAATCATATTATAATTACCAAAACTTCTGTCTATAGTCTATTTGTCTCAACCTATGTAATTTACCTGCATAAATGATCAATATATACACTAAAGCTAATTTATGCTTTTAAAAAAAAAACGACATAGTGTAGCTTTTTGGAAAATCTAAAAGGCGTTAATATTATGCATACCCACAGATATACATATATTTCTGAGAAACAAACTAGCAGAATACAGTGAAAAGAATATTAATCATTTTCAGCATTTTCATATATTAAAGTACAAAGAAATTAAGACTCAAAGACAGAAAGGACATTATCCATTTTAATTCTACAAAGAGCCTACAAAGAACAATCCCATCGTTTTTCACATACACCCCACCCCCACACCAAAGGCATTAAGCCTCCCATGTCATCATCAGCTATGCTTATTTCAATAATGCCCTAAAATGCCCTGAAATGACATTTCTCAAACCTTTTCCTCATGCTCCCAAATATAGTCCTCTCTGGAGATTAGGATCTGTCACCAACAAATTCCCTGTATCCTTACTCTGCTGTTTCAGTATTACAATCACCATCTTGCACTGGTAGAATCCTGAGGGTCTGTTTCTAATGTGGACAAGTAAAACTCCTACTGGACCCAACCTCTGTTTCCCACAGGCATTAACTAAAAAAGTCGGAGAAAATACTAGGAAATCACTCACCTGAATGCACTAAAGACAAGATAAAACAAGGAGAAAAAAACCTAGAAGAGAATGGAAACGAGAGCGAAAGGAATAGCACAGAGTGAGTTACTTATTTTTAAGGCTTTAACGTGAGGACAGATAGGATGAAGTTAGGGCTATTACTGCATCTAAAACTGATGAAAACCCTAGTCGTATGGCCAGATGAACCAGGATGCCAATTTAGGAATAACCACAGCCCCTGAAATGTGAGGCGGGATCTTAGAAAAGTGAATTGCAAGGGTGGGGAGCCCCAGATTCTGTGTATAAATTCTGCCCAACTGTCTGGCTGACTGGAAACATACATTCAAAGGTCAGAATGAGATTTGATAACTAAACTGAGGAAATGATGAATAAAATGCATTCAGCTACAAGCAATGATTGAGATGGAGAAATGTAGATCTAAATGACATGTCCAATTTTTTGTGAAATATATTGTCAGTGTGTAGGCAATTTAGAATGTGCACATACTTATTTTCTGTTTTTCATATATCCATATAATACTTCTCATTAACAGGCTTTGAATTATTTTCTGTGGTTGATAAGTTTATATAGTATATTTGCAAATGACTATCATTTTAGTCTGTAAGTCATAAACCTTCTATGTTCAAAATATAGTTCTATACATTTTAAAATCATTAAAAACTGCAAAGATTTCACAACTTGTATAACTCTTGTTGGGCAAGCAAGGCATACAGTGATGGCAAAAAAAAAAAATTAACAGCTAAATAAACAGCCAAAATGGAGAAATAGAGGCAGAAAGCTATTTTAAAGCTATTATGTGCAGTTATAAAAATAAATAAAATTAAAAACACCCCAAACTGGGGGAAATATGAGAGAAACACACAAATTTATCAAGATTGGTACAGTTAATTTTACATTAATGAGATGTACCATCCTCCCAAACTATCTTAAAAGAATGTGTTAGGCAAGCTAACCCTATAAAGTCATTCAATACTTCTATAGATAAATCTGTAATTATGTAACAATGAAGATATAGGATACACATATAAACTACACACATACATAAGTTACCCATGTATACACCAACATATGTGCATATTTCTGGCTGTACAAAAACTTATTAAAAAGCTAAAGAGTGTTATTTCTTGCTTCTAATTAGTCAGTTCATGTGGTAGGTTTTGTCAACTTAATGTACTTATTTTCTTGGGACAAAGTTTAATAACCCCTCCAAGAATTGGTGTTACTCTATAAATTCACTGAGAGTACCCTCACTTACTTTTACAGCAAACAGTCTTCTTTCCAGTGTGATAAAACTTGACAATGAACAACTGTTACATGAACTACTTAAAAGTCTTATTTCATCTGGTACCTCCTACACAAGATATTGTCTGTTAAAGGATTAATGAAAGAAGGAAGAAGAAGAAAAAAAAAGAAAGAAAGAGGGAGGGGGAGAGGAAAGGACACAGTGAAGGAGGGAGTGAAGAAGACTGAATATTGGTATTTATTTATTATATTGGTATTGAGTTAATGCTTGTCTACTTCCAAAAATAATAGCCTACCAATGAAAAAAATGATTTTGTCCTTAATGCATATTTTAAATGAGAATTTATAGTACACACAGAGTAAAGCTAGGGACAACATTCAAATGCCAATTCAGTCAATCATCATTTATTTCTTTTGATTTCACAATTAATTTGAATGGCTAAGAAAGCAAGCAATTGTTTTTATCAGCCAGATTTGAGCTGGAAAGAGATTATATAGTCTTTCTAACCTCTGAAACAGTATTAAATCTGGTTTCCTAAGGTTTGCAAATGAGCTGAATACAAGTTAAACTGAAGCTGAATACAATTTAAATGACAGTTGAAAGTGCAAGCTACAGGCAGTTATGTTGCCTAAATAAATCAGTAACCTTATAATCAGGCACTACTTGAACTTTTCAAAGGCCAAATATCATCACTTCACAATTGGTATGATTTTCCTCTGCAGTAAAATTTACAATTTTTTTTCAAGTGCAGATTTGTAAGGATACATAAAAAGACAACGTGACAACGTTCCAAGCTATCTTCTTTTTTTTTTATTGTTAGTTTCAGGTGTACAGAACAATGCAATAGTTACCCTTTTCACCCTCACAAAGTAACAACCCCCCTCCCCCC
>NW_017732573.1:12294-82127 GCF_001890085.2 Hipposideros armiger | reverse complement strand
CTGGCGAGGCTGTGGGGAAAAGGGAACCCTGGTGCACTGCTGGTGGGACTGCAGGCTGGTGCAGCCATTATGGAAATCAGTATGGAGGCAACTAAAAAATCTGAAAATGGAACTACCTTACGATCCAGCAATCCCACTCTTAGGTATTTATCCAAAAAATCCCAAGACATTAATCCAAAAAAATATATGTACCCCTATGTTCATTGCGGCGTTACTCACTGGACCAAGCTATCTTCTTGATTGAGGGTTACCTTTAGCTCTTTCAAACTCTGTATCTTGAAATATTAGTCATTAGGAAGGTGTCAAAAACTTTTAAAATTTAATTTGTCAAGATAACATACGAATGATTTTTCATCTTACAATGTCTACCTTAATTTTTAAAATTTGATGGAAAATTCACCCTCAATACAAGCAATGTGGGTTTATAATCATCTTGGAAGCCTATTGGTTTAAGTCATTCTGTCTCCAGCTGTAAAATAGGGCTAGATGGAAGGTGAAGAAAACTGGATAACTGCTGAGTATGTGCTGTCAGCTATTTTGCTGAGGATTTTTCATATGATATTTTATTTAATGCCCACAAAGTTTCTTCATGATATGTGTCAATTCCCACTACACTCCCATTGTTTAATTAGCAGAGATTAGGATTTTTAAACCTATATCTTCCAAATTTCCAAGTCCAAATACTTTGCATCATACCAAGCTACCTCCAGGAAGAAATACCACTATTTGCATGTCTCTTGTTTTTCTGTTTGTATAGGTTTAAACTCTGTTTTTATATGTTGAAAATACTATATCTCAATAAATACATAACATCAATTTAATATCACTGAATGAAACATACAGAATATATTTAAAAATATGAAAGGGTAGAGATCAACTTTATGGCATGACATAGAATTTGTATATATTACAAAAGCAAAACTTTTGTAACAGAAAATGAAACAAGCCGTTTAGATTTTAACAACACCTTAAGATCCCCAAATAGTAATGTACCTTTCTGTTCTGTTATTTAGTTTGGCATGTTCCAATTAAAAATTTTACCATTGTAAATGATAGCTAGGTAAAAGATTTAAAATAGCGTTGACAAATTTCAGAATTCCTGATTGTTAGAGGTCTAAGTACTAAACAAATCTAAGTAGACAGAAACACAAGGAAATCCTTATCAAAAGTGATGAAGGGTCAAGGTCTGGTGTTTACTATTCTTAAGTAAAGTATTTTGCTAGATTAAATTAGATACTATGCCTTAACCACCACTGTTAGCATAGATGAACACCACCAAAATTTTAATTTACTAAAGATCATTAATGTTTGCAAATCATCATTTCAAAAAAATATGTAATGGTGAAATAAGATTCCAAATTTATTTTTCAGCTGTACTTGAACTTCCAATTAAAAAGATTGTTTCTCTCATTCATTCAACCATTTCAGGCCTCAAATTGAGCCAGAAATGTTATATGCCTTGGAGATTCAACATGAAAGCCATCTGCTGTCAAAGAGAACACGGTCTGTGGGAAACAATGCAATTAATGGGGAAAAAATATTAAGCACCACATCCTGTGATGATTTCTATAGAGAAAAAAAAAGACAAAGAATTATGGGTGTATCTCAGAAGAAATTTGAGTGTTTAATTTCTGTGTTAACTCGCAATTATTTCAAACTTTCTTGTATATTTCATTTGAAAGTGCTTTTGTCATCTTTTTCAAATGTCCTTGAGATTGCCAAAGGACCTACTAGATTTCGACACTAAGAATTAATCATGAAACCAGAGATAATCTAGATTTCTATCTGACCAATAGTGAAAACTTGAATAGTTTTGTTGGGAGCATGTTAGTCAATGCATCCAACATAAATACTGAATATATTTGGGGTCCATTATGGAAAAAAAATTCTATCATATTTTAAGATTCAACAAGTCATTAAATATTAACAGCAATAATAATGGTTGCCATTTATTGAGTATCAGACATACATCTATGTGTCAGGTACTCTGCTAGGATCCTTATTGCATGTGTGTGCACACACACGCACACACACATACACATACACACACTAATATGAGATCACATAAACACACACATGAGAAAATGCCTATCACAGCAATACTATAAGTTAGATATTATTATCCCTATTTCAGTGATGAGAACACTGTTTGGAAGGCTAGGTAATCTGCCTAAAATAACTTAGCTCTAAAGTTGTTGAGCTGGAAATTAAACTCAAGTTTTGAAAAAAAAATCCACTTTTCTTTCCATTATATTATGCCAGTGTTCTTTTTTAAACATTATTATTATTATTTCATAACCAGTATGATCTGAACTTATGTTTTGTCTCTCAATTTATATTTGTATTCCTGACCTATTCCTTTGGCTCTAAATGTATATATTTGACTACCCTACACTTGAAATTCTACCTGGAAAACTAAAAGGATTCACAGACAAAATCAAATACAATCTCATTCTAAGTCTCCTCTGCTTCCACCCCCACACTTATTCTTACTCCAGTCTTCCCCATTCTAATGGAAACTGAATTCTTCCAGTTGCTCAGGCCAACATTTGTGAAATCATTCTTGAATTCTCTCTTTCACACCTCATGTCAATCCTAAATCAAAATTTTTCAGATCCCTCTTAAAAATCTGTCTTGAATCTGACAACTTCCCTTTATCTCTGTCACTGACCTAAACTCAACCACTATCATCTTCATCCAGGTCACACTGTAAACCCCTTGATTTATCTCCCCATTGTGTTACCCTTAGTCAGGTCTCTACTTAGTATTTAGAGGGATCCTACCACTGGCCACTGGGGCACCGATGCTCTCCTTACCATTCACTTTGCTCCATCCTTTTGGGTCACCTGGCTTTCCTTGCTCACTCAACACACACACAAGCTTCATGGAACTTATATTTTTCTCTTCTGTCTCCCTAGAGCGCTCATCTCCCTGATATATACGTGGCTGCTCCCTGAATTTTTCCAACCTCCATTGAAAAATGACTATACTATAGAGGACTCATCTATAAAATGGCACCAATCTACATAAAATGTATTTTGAATGTAAGAATTATTTGAAAAAAATATATAATTATTCTATGACTTCAACTACTTTGGAAGATCAGGTCAATTTTCTTTGCAAGATTTCATTTCACATTAGAGATGCCTCCTATAATAGACAGTGCCTTGACTGATAAAGTGTAAAAATACATGTCTATCCGACAGATCCCATGTCATTGGAAAAGAAGCTAAAACGGTCCCAAAGCATTCAACATTTACCTGGATTATCCTTGAATAATAATGGCAGTTGTGGATAATTTCTGCAGCTAGAATTGGATTATTTTCCCTTTTAAAAATTATTTATTTTTTCTAGTTACATTGACATTCAATATTATTTCATATTAGCTTCACGTGTACAGGATAATGATTAGAAATTTATATAATTTATGCATTCCTTCCCCCAATTGGTCTAGTACCCACCTGGCACTATACACAGCTGTTGCAATATTACTGACTATATTCTCTATGCTGTACTTTACATTCCTGTGACTATTTAGTAACTACAAATTTGTATTTCTTAATCCCTTCACCTTTTTCACCCAGCCCCCCAAGCCACTTCCCTCTGGCAACCATTAGTCTGTTCTCTGTATCCATGAGTCTGTTTCTGTTTTGTTTGCTCATTTGTTTTGTTCTTTAGATTACACATATTAGGGAGATCATATGGCATTTGTCATTCTCAGTCTGACTTATTTCACTTAGCATAATACCCTCTAAGTCTATCCATGTTATTGCAAATGGTAAGATTTTATTATCTTTTAAGGCCAAGTGTATATATGTATATATGTACATATGTATATATGTACCAACTCTTCTTTATTCAGTCGTCTATTGATGGGCACAGTAGCCATATCTTGGCTATTATAAATAACACTGCAGTGAACATAGGAGGGCATATATATTTTTGAATTAGTGTTCAAAATTTCTTCAGAGAAATACCAGAACTGGTATTGCTGGGTTATAAGGTAGTCCTATTTTTAATATTTTCAGGAACTGCCATACTGGTTTTCCATAGTGACTACATCAATTAACAATCCCACCAGTGGGGCATAGGGTTCCCCTTTCTCTGCATCCTCTCCAACATTTGTTGTTTGTTGATTTGTTAGTGATAGCCATTCTGACAGGCCTGAGACAATATCTCATCATGGTCTTAATATGCATTTCTCTGATGATTAGTGACATTGAACGACTTTTCACATGTCTATTGCCAATCTGTATGTCCTCTTTGGAGAAATGGCAATTCAGATCCTCTGCCCATTTTTTAATGGGATTATTTATTCTTTTGGTGTTGAGTTATATAAATTCTTCATAAATTTTGGATATTAATCTCATACCAGATGTATCATTGGCAAATAACTTCTCCCATTAAGTGGGATGTCTTTTTGTTTTGTTGGTGGTTTCCTTTGCTGTGTAAAAGCTTTTTAGTTTGATGTAATTCCATTTGTTTATTTTTTTCTTTTGTTTCCTTTGCTTGAGGAAATGGATCAGAAACAATATTACTAAGAGCAATGTCTGAGAGTGTACTGTCCATGTTTTCTTCTAGGAGCTTTATGGATTCAGGTTTTACATTTAAGTCTTTAATCCATTTTGAGTTTATTCTTGTATATGGCATAAGAAGGTGGTCCCATTTCTTTTTTTTGCATGTATCTGTCTAGTTTTTCCAACACCATTTTTTGAATAGACTGTCTTTGACCTACTATACATTCTGGCTTCCTTTGTCATAGATTAAATAACTATATAAATATGGAGTTATTTCTGGGATCTCAGTTCTGTTCTATTGATCTATGTGTCTGTTTTTATGCCAATATCATGTTGTTTTGATTATTGTAGGCTTATAGCATAGTTTGATATCTGGTAGTGTGATACCTCTAAATTCATGGTTCTTTCTCAAGATTGCTTTGGCTATTCGGGGTCTTTTGTGGGTTCATATAAATTTTAAGATTATTTCTTCTAGTTCTGTGAAAAATGCCACTCGTAATTTGATAGGGATTACATCAAATCTATAGATTGCTTTGGGTAGCATGGACATTTTACCAATGTTAATTCTTTCTATTCATGAGCAGCATATATGTATCTTCTTGAATTTATTTCTTCAGTGTCTTATAGTTTCTGAGTTTAGGTCTTTTACTTCTTCGTTAAATTTATTCCTAGCTATTTTATTTTTTTAAGCAATTGTAAATGGGATTATTTTCTTAATTCCTCTTTCTGATAGTTTTGTTATTGGTGTATAAAAATGCAACCGATTTCTGAATATTATGTTGATATTCTATTTTACTGAATTCATTTATCAGTTTTAATAGTTTTTGGTGGAATCTTTAAGTTTCTCTACATATAGTATGATGTTATCTGCAAATAATGACAGTTTTACTTCTTCCTTTCCAATATGAATAACTTTATTTTGTTTTCTTGTCTGATTGCTGTGGCTAGGATTGCCAATGCTGTGCTGAACAAAAGTGGTGAACTGGGCATCCTTGTCTTATTCCAGATCTTAAGGGGAATGCTTTTAACTTTCCATTGTTGAGTATATTGTTAGCTGTGGGTTTGTCATATATGTCTTTTTTATGATGAGTTATGTTCCCTCTATTGCCACTTTGCTGAGAGTTTTTATCATAAATGGATGCTGATTTTGTCAAGTGTTTTTTCTACACCTATTGATATGATCATATGATTTTTATCTTTCATTGCCTTTATGTGGTATATCACATATCTTGTTTTAATTTTAATATTTTATATTTAAAAATATTATGCTTTTTCAGAAAGTTGTCCACAAAATTTTTCATATTTTATTCACTGATAAAGAATACAAACTTTATTAAGCCTATGTAGAATTTCCACAAATTTCTGAATTCTGTGTCATATTCCAGTGTTAATATTCATCCTATCTCAAGATGTAATGGCTTTGCTAGACTTATAATCCATCAATTGCTTGAAATCACAAGACCTTTTAACTTGCATGTAATAGGACCATGACATATTTATATATAGCTTTTTGTTCTTCCTAGATTTTAAAATTGATCGTTATTCTAACTAATTTTATTATATTCTTGAATTTTTTGTTATATTATCTCATAAATCTAGTTAGCTTTAGTGATAGAGTCCGCCTCATTATAGTTTTTTATTCTGTTCAAACTGAGCTGATTGCCCTCTAGGACTGATGCATGTTGGGTTCCTTATCCAAGGAATAGTCTCTATTGCTTTCCTAGAAAGTGTGCATTAAAGCCCACATATTCTTTCTCTTTATTTACTTTTCAGTCACTATCATCTCCCCTGTATTATATCCTCAAATAACTTCTTAAGAAAGGTCTATTGACTATTTGTCACCCACTGCTGTTCTGGAGGAGGAAGTTCCACTCTTTCCTAGATTTGAAATCTTCCCCATTCTTGGTTTATACTTCTATCTTGATGCATGTACTTCAATCAGCTAATTAAAGATACATTGGAAATAAATGTAGTATTTCCTTGTTTGACAATTATATCAGTTATCTAATAAAACACTAAAAATGTGTTGAATTATAAAGCAATAATTTCATTTCTCAGGATTCTTTCAGCCAGGAATTTGTGTAGTTCTAAGAAGGGATGGATAAAACATCTCTGTTCCATACAGTGTCTTATTAGGCCTAGAAGATTTCAAAAGGCTTAACTGATATAACTGGGGCATTTATTATAAGTAGTTATAAATTATAACTATTTTACAAATGTATTGCTAATAATTTTGCTCCATAATGCTATTTATTTACTTTAAAATATATAATTATTTACCAATACAGTTGATTTTATCTTGTTTATTATGATCTTTAATATTGAATTTTATTTCCATGGGTCCCTTTGTCTTCAGTTGTAATAAGGAGCAAAATAAAATCAATCAGAACATTGAAAAAATTATCAAAATAACCTTTTCCCATCCCCAGAAATTAACTAAGGATTGCAAATATCTGCAAACATTGTGGTATTTTAATTTGCTCTATTCTCATTTCTTCTTCTTAGTAATTGCACTGAAAATCAGCAGCCTTGCAACCATGATAGCAATGAAAATAAGCACTGCAGTAGCAACTAGAGGCAGAATAGTTTCGGAACTCTCCAAAAACCCCAATCCCCAGAAAATTCTGACAATTTTACCAATATGGAAATTTCATGGAAAAGCCCAATTCATAGGATTTGTCTTTATTTGATCTTACTCACAGCTCACTCAATAAGAAAAAACATATCCCCAGAGCATTTCCTGAAAATAATCAATAACAATTTTCTAACATCACAAATTCCTAAGCTACTAATAACAGTTGAGGCAAACAAAAACTGGCCAAAAAATGTAAAAGAAAAATCTGAAAAATGAGGTAATCATAGGAGCCTTTGAAAACCCCAGACAGAATTGTGCATATCTAGATAGCTACATTTAACTGAAAGAAAGATCTGAGTAGGCCCTAATCTAAAACCTCTTGCTAACATTGATACACTGCACAAATAAATAAAGTCTAAAGCAGAATTGAAAACTACAGAACTGTTGAAACTGGAAAATTTATTAGTACATAATATTGCAGGAAATCTCTGTATAATCATTGGCTGACAAGCAAATGAACTACGCTGAGACCTAGTGGACTAATAGACAAAAAATACAGAAAAATCCAGACTATGGACTTCAAATAATGAAACAATGATGTCACAAAATTAATAGCATCACCACACCAAAGACAACAGCAAACAACACCAAGAATAAACCTTATGGGGAAGGATATTCTGACTCCAGAGTCTACATTATATTGTTTAGCATACTCAGTTTTTAGCAAAACATATGAAATACACAAATAAATAGGAAAATACCCATCCTCAAGAAAAATAGCAATTAGTAGAAACAGTCTTTGAGGTAGTCAGGTGTTTGATTACTAGGAAAAAAATGTAAACCATTTCCATAAATATATTCAAAGATCTAAAGAAGTCATGCCTGAAACCCCCCCCAAAAAATGTGTGAGAATTCCTCCTCACAATGAAGAATGTCAATAAGTAAATAAATATAAATTATTTTTAAAAACCAAAATAGAAATTACATAGTTGAAAACACAACTGAAATGAAAAAAGTCACTAAAATTGCTAAATGTTTTTTTGAACTGACAGAATAAGCAATCAATAAGCTTGAAGCTAGGTTAATTGAGATTATCTAGTCTGGGTAACATAAAGAAAATAGAATGAAGAAAAATAAACACCAACTTAGAAATTTTTACAGCACCATAAAATGTACCAATATATTCATAATAAAAATCTAAAATAGAAGGAGAGGGAAAGAGGCAGAAATAATACTTGAAGAAATATGAAAGTTAAAACTTCTTAAATCTGATGAAAAACATTAATCTACACATGCAAGAAAGAAACAAACTCAACTAATATAAACTCAAAAAGATCCATGCCTTGACACATCATAGTCAAATGTCAAAAGCCCAACGACATATCTAGCCTTCAGAACTATGAGAAAAATTTCTATTGTTTAAACCACCAAGTGTGGTATTTAGTTATGGCAGCTAAGCTAATACTGTGGAATGATAGTGATAAAGTAAGTGATTCTAATGACACTTCTCATCAGAGAATATCATCATATAATAATGAGAATATCTCATTAGAGAGCATCATGAAATAGATGTAGCAAAAAAAAAGCATACTCTACCTATCTCTAAATCAGAGAGGTGATATTATATTTCAAATAAGGAGCTATTTCAAGGAAAATATCAAGGAACTATTTCAAGGATGGCAGGTCTTCTTTTATGAAGGTAGTTTCAACAAGGAAAAATTGTGACTGTGAGATTATTTCAAAAATAAAATTAGTAAAAAAGAAATATCATCTAATTCACTAAAATATACTCAATGAGAGAAAAAGTTTCCCTCCCCAATAGAAATACTTCAATAATGCAGAAAAATTTAGATAATACCATATTTTGCTGTGTATAATATGCACTTTTTTGTCCAAATTTGTGAGGGAAAAATAAGGAAGCACATTATACATAGGTACTACTAATTCTGTATTTCTATAAATGTTTTTAATTCTTTTATTAATGCTTATGAGTTAAAAGTGTAATAAATAAATGCTAAAATTCCTTTATAATACAAAACAAGTACCTAAATATAAAGAAATAAAACTTTGAATTAAAAAGTTAAAATGAAAGATTTTTTTCCCTTAAAATTTGGGCCAAAAACATGTGTGCACATTATACAGAGCAAAATATAGTATCTAACTCAGGTTTTTAATAATAATCATGGGGATATTGTATCTATAAAACTAGGGTAAGAAAATTTAAAAGGGTAAAAAAATTTGAGTTTCAGGTAAAATTGCTCAGAGATGAAAATAGACTTTTTTTATTATTATTACAGTAGCTTCTCCTTATCCATGATATTGATTTCCACAGTTTCAGTTACCCAGTCAATTACAGTTCAAAAGAATTAAATGGGTAATTCCAGAAATAAACATTTCATCATGTCCTGAGTAACATGATGAAATCTCACACCATTCTGCTCTATCCTGCCTGGGATGTGAATTATCCCTTTGTCCAGCATATCCCCACTGTATGTGCTGCCCACGCATTAGTCACTTAGTAGCCCTCTTGGTTATCATATCAACTGTCACAATATTGAAGTACTTGTGTTCAAATAATCCTTATAAAATACATAGTAGCCTAATGTTATGTAACGGTACCAAATCATTCACCTCACTTCATCTTACCATATTGTCATTGTATCATGTCACATCATCATCAAAAGAAGTGTGGTTACAGTACAGAAAAATATTTTGTGAGATACATTATTCACATAACTTACTACTACATATTGTTATAATTGTTTTAGTTATTATTAGTTATGTTAAACTTTACTGTGCCTAAAAATTAAACTTTGTCCTAAGTACATATGTATAGAAAAAACATAGTATATATAGCATTCAGTACTATCTGCAGTTTCATGCATCTGCTGGAGTCATGGAACATATCCCCTGCGGATAAAGGAGGACTACTGTACAAGTGATAATGAAAGTAAGAAAAAAAAATTGTATGTGCAGAAAAAAAAGCACATAAAAATAATGAAAAATCTGAGACATTCTCCTAGAACTAAGATGGGTAAGATTAAGCAAAAAACAATGAAAATAAAACATTAACAACAGCAAAATACAAACAAAACTAAAACTGTGAGGACAAGTCTAGAAGATCACATTTGTTTATGATATAATTAGATTCAAAACAGAAATTCTAAAACTAGTGGAAAGGAAACAATAATAAGAGACTTCATATGTTAAGAAATACCAAATTTTGAATGTAGGCAAAAATTAATAAAAATATGTTACCTAGATAAAGTCTAACATTTTTATGCAATTAAATTATAAATTCAAGTTTCCAAAAGATTCTATCAGGACAAATATATATACGACTTAAAATTAAGTAAAAATTATGCAGACAGTACAATTTTATACAATATGAAATACCATAATTTATTAAATGTAATCTAATAATAACATAACTATTCAGAGAGCCATAAAATCCTGAGAGTCACAAAAAATCATTTTTAGAATATTGGGAACCAGAGAATCTCTTTCTCAATAAAAGTTAAAGAACACTGTAATCCTGTTGGCCTACATGTAAAACAAAACAGAAAAACCACAAAAAAAGAATTCTAGAAAATGTAGATCTTGGGATAAAAGAAAGGCAATGTCTAAAATAGCCAGTTTAAACATGATCAGCTATCATCAGCATCACCACCACCACCACCAGCTAGATTATATCAATAAAGTGATAAGGAAGTAAAAAATATGCTAAACCTGTAACATAAAGTTAGACTGAAGATATGTTTGATTTATAATATTTACCATTTTATTGTCAAGGCTAATGTAAATAGTTTGTTAAGTTAAAAATAACCACTGGTAGGCTAATAAGATGTATGGCTTCAAATAAAAAAAAAGCAAACTTTTAGATCATACAGAAGAAGAGATGAAAAAAGAGAAAGGAGGAAAGAGTCAGATGACATAACTAAAACCTCAGAAAAATAGCACCAATGAATTCACCGCCCACTCATATGATAAAATATTCTATAATTGTTGAGGTATTATGAGTGTATTTGTACAATATAAAAAGTCACCTATGTTTATGGATGATTAATACAAAAATAAGTTTATATGTAATAATTCTAATTTGATTTCAAAATGAATCATAGTTGATAAAAAGGATAATTATAATTACAAGGACTAGTAATCCTGACTTACGAAATTATATAATTAATCTTCAAAACACTACTATGAGATAGGTAGAATTATATGTGCTATGCAGGTTTGAAAAATCAACACAGGGTTTCTTAAATTTGGAAATTTTCCACAACTACAAAGTTTTAGGGCACAATTCTAAATTATAACTGTCTACAAAGCCTGAGTTTGTACTAGAATATTAGCAAGCAAAACTAACCACAATGTTGACAGGTATGTTCTCTAAATAAGGTACTATTGAAGTTTAACATTTTAATATTTTTAAAAAATATTTAATTTTTGCAATAAACATATATGGCATTAATACTGAAACATATATCTTAAAATAAAGTATAATTTTAAAAAGTGGATAGGTGATGTATTAAATAGCATCCCATAGAACTGCTATCGCAATGGTACCTTGTTTGTTAATTTTTTTAAGGGGATACATAAAAGTAGATTCACCATTAACCCTAGAGGTTAGCAAGGCTATAAGTAAGTTTTAGGCTGCCTGCACTCAAAAGCAATCAGAGCAGAAAATGGGGCCATGTTAAAAACATTCTAAACAAAGAATGGCAGTCTCAATGGCAGTAGAAACTTAATCAAAACCTCTACTAACCATAGAATGAACAATAAGTGTCTATGACACAGGGTAACTCACAGGAAACCAGGCATAAAATAAAATATAGAAGACTGGCTCTGTATCTAAGGCTGCACTCTCAGGGGTAATCTGTATCTAAGGCTGCACTCTCAGGAGTAATCAGAGTGATTAAACAAGAAAAATCTAAACTACTGGACCCTGGGTGAAAGTGGGGCAAAACAGCTCCTTACTGTGATAACAGTCTCCAGCACACACATACGCATACAATGGTAAAGGATAAGTTTGAACTAAGACCAGTAAGTGGCCTATGCTGATCTGAGAAAGCCCTTAAATAACCAGGCTAAAAGATAAAAATAAGAAAAAAAAAACCTGAGAAGGGACAATTTAAACTATACACTGAAGGGAAACAGATTTCACATCATCAGTTTATCCAAGTTATTAAATAAATAAATAAATAATCATGTAAACAACATCACCTTCAGGGGTTGGGGGGTTGATTGTTCAGTATAGCTACATTATCTAAAATGCCTAGTTTTCAACAAAACATATGAGACTTGTAAAGTAATAGGAAGGTGTGGCCCTTATACAGGAGGAAAGAACCAGTTAATAAATGTGTTTCTGAAGGAGTCCTGATGTTAGATGTGACTAAAAAATACCTTAAATCAACTCTTGTAAATATGTTCAAAGAACTAAAGGAGATGATGTCTAAATAATATAAAGAATGTATGGTGACAATGACTCATAAAATAAGGTGTGTCAAAAAATATAATTTAAAAAATCAAATGAAAATTATGGAGTTGAAAACTACAATAATAATATAGAAAATTCACTAGAAACGTTAAAATAGACGTTTGAAAAACATGTCTGGCAGAAAAATAGCAAATGTGGATAGATATAGATATGCAGTTTGAAGAATAGGAAAAAAGAAAAGAAAAATAAACAGAGTCTTAGAGAAATGTGGGATACTTCCATACATCAACATACATACAGTGAGAGTATCAGATAAAAAGGAGAGAAAAGTGCATAAAAATAAAAAAATAACAGCTGAAATCTTTCCAAAATTGATAAAAAACATTAATATCCAAGAAACTCAATGAATTCCAAATAGAATAAACCTAAAAAACTCTACTCCCAGTCACATCATAATTAAAATATTAACAAAGACAGAAAGAAAACCATATAAAGGGAACCCCAATAAGATTAACAGCTGGGTTTGCATCAGAAACTATAGAGAAGAGAAGTCACCTGAACTATATATCCAAAGTAGTGAAAGTATTCAAACAAGAATCAATCCAGCAAAACCGTATTTCAAATATATAGATGAAATAAAATCATTCTAAGATTGGTAAAAGCTGAAATAATTTGTTGCTAATACACTACTATTCAAGAAATACTAAAGAGAATTCTTCATGATAAAATCTAGTGACTCTATAAGTAATTAAAATGTACCCCCCCCAAAAAAAAACAATAAACAAAACAATGCTGGTTAAGGTAATTATGTAGATGATTATAAAATACACTATATTTGCATATTTCTTTGTTGTTTTTCCTTAATTGACTTTAAAAAACTAAATATATAAAATGATATTTATGTAATGGTATTTACAAGCTTGCTTATAACATATAGAAATATATTACACAAAGAGTACAGAGGTGGTGAGTGAGAGCAAAGCTGTGCTTAGATCTAAAAAAATACAACTATATCCTAACTGCAAATCTATGGAGACATACTTTAGATTCAAAAAACAAATAGATTGAAAGTAAAATGATGGGAAAAATTTTTACCATGCAAAGAACAAACATGGGAGAGTTTGGGTGGCGATACAAAATAAACCAAAATAAAATTTAAAGCAAAAATATTACTATAGAAAAAGAAGGACATTTTGTGATAAATGTGTTAATACATCTGGTAGAAATAGTTATTATACACATACAGCTAATACCAGAAACACAAAATACTGAAGCAAAAACTGGTAGAATTTGACAGAAACAGAAAATGAAAAATAATACTTGGAGAATTTGATACTCCACTTTTGATATAAACAGAACGCTTAGGCAGAAGATCAAAAGGAAATGGAAGACTTGAATAGTATTATATTTTAACTATTCTAACAGATCTGTATAGAACATTCCACCCAATAACAGTAGAATGTACATTCTTTTCACATGCACGTGGAATATTCTCCAGACCCTAATTAAGACGATATAACAAGACTTAATAAATTTGAAGGAACTGAAATCATATAGAGTATGTTCTTTGATGACAATGGAATGAAATTAGAAATCCATTTAATGTATTTCAGTGGATTGAAATTAGAAGGATATTTAGGGATTTGACAAATATATAGAAACTAAACAATGCATTTCTAAATTACTAATGCATGAGTGAAGAAATCACAAAGGGAATTAGAATGGGGAAAAGAAAGATAAAATATGTAACTTATGCATGGTGCTAAACATTGCTCAGAGTGAAATTTATAGCTTATTAATGCATAATTAGAAAACAAGATCTCATCATCCACATTAAAAATTGAAAAAATATAGAGCCAACTAATTCCAAAACATTGAGAAGAAAGGGAATAATAATGATTACAACAGAAACAAATGAATTTGACACTAATATACATCATTATATCTATAATTTATAATAGATAAGATAAAAAAAGCAAAAGTTTTTGAAAAGATTTTTTTTAAATAACAAATTTTAGTTAGATAAGCCAATAAAAAAAGAAGTAAACTTAAATACTTAAATCAGAAATGAAAGAAGTTACATCACTTAGTGACAAAAAAGAATTAACAGGGACTATTTTTAAATTAGATAATTTTATGAAATAGACACATTTCTTATAAAATATAAACTACCAACCTTATTAATAAAGAAATTTTAAAAAATGGAATAGACCTATAGTGAATAAAACTATTGAATTAGTAATTTTAAAACTTTCCACAAAGGAAAGCCCAGCACTAGATTGACTTCACTGGAGAATTTAATCAATCATTTAAAATTAACTATTTAAAATTGAAACTAAAAAACTTAGTATCAATCCTTCATAAATTCTTCCAAAATTAGAAGATAGGTGACTGCTTCCCATATTATTTTCTGAGGTCAGTATTACCTTGAGACCAAAACTAGACAAAAAATTTACAAGGAAAGGAATTACAGGCTTCTGGTCAAGACTGTGGAATAAGTAAATGCTGTGTTTGCCTTCTCTCATGACCACATCAAAATTACAACTAAACTACAGAACAATCATTATTGAGAATCACTTTAAGTATAGCTGAACAGATGTTCTATAACTAAGCACATATAGAAGAGGCCATGTCCAGACTGATAAGAGGGGTGGAGTCGCAGAGTACACTGTCCCACACTCACATGTGGTGATTAATAATCAGGAGTGATATCTTGGCTGCTGAGGTATCCCTGAAAAGAAAGAGGTCTCAGCCCCACAGCAGTCTCTCAGGCTCAGGGTTACAGTTCCAGGAAGAGAAGTTGCCATAACTTCTGGCTGTGAAAACCAGAGGAGATTTTGGCTGGGTGAGACAAGGGTGGCTGCAGTCCCAGGTGGTCCTCTCAAACGGCCAGCACATGGACTTACTCACTTGCTCTGAATTACAGCACTGGGGCAGCAGTTCAAAAGGTATCAGGGACATATGAGAGTAGAACTAAATTGTCTGGCTGCAGGGTATGGGTTAGAGAAGCAGCTTTCTTCTAGATCAGGCATTGGCAAACTGCAGCTCGCAAGCCACATGCGGTTCTTTGGGTATGCTACTTCTCAAAAGTTTGCCAACCCCTGGAAGAGCCAATCCTGTCCCTCACAAAAAATTAAAAATTATTCAAGAGCCATAAAACAAATGAAATTACCATTATGTGAATAACATCCTTTAAAATTTTTATAAATGAAACTATGATAGTTTTATTTTTATTTTCCATTTTACTTCAGAGCTACATGTACATACCCAGAGAGCTGCATGTGGCTCGTGAGGTGCAGTTTGCTGACCCCTGGCAGCTCTTTCATCTCACAAGTTTGCCAGTCCCTGTTCTAGATAGGAGTGCTGGCAGAAGCCATTGCTCCTTTGTTGTAGCCTCCCCAACCAAGCCAACACATGAAAACACTGGCAGGCACCATATCTGAGTCACCTTCAAACTGGTTAACACCATTCTCCTCACCTTGGTGATTCTCTGAGACCATGCCCAACCCAAATTTCCAGCCCACCCAAGCCACTTCCAGTGGCTTTTCCATACCAACTACCTGTCTTAGGTCTTTCTGTAGACTTCCCTAAAATCTCTCAAAAGTTCACAAACCTCAAACAAGCATCATTTGGACTAGGAATGCCTTACACCTCTTGCTGAACAGCCACCAATGAAGCACTAGTGGCAGTCAGCCTCGGTTTGCTACTTAGCCTCTCCCAGGGACCTCCAAGCCCCAAACAAGTGGCAACCATGTACAAATCACTTTGTAGCTCATATCAAGTGGCCCTGGGCAGGGCACTGTCAGTAGCTGAACTTGTTCTGCAACACAGCCCTTCCCAAGAGGTCCCAGAACCAACACACCTGTTGGCCGCCTTCAGAAAACACCAGAGCACCACCCATCTGCCTTCACAAATGACACACACAGAGGGCAGAATTGGCAAGCACCAGAGCCCCACTAAAGCAAAACCTGCTCCGTAGGGTCAACATGTACAATAGCTCCTCTGCGGTAGTCACAGCTAGTCCTCACAACCAATCAGCTCAAGAGCCAATATACCCAATGATATGTAAACAGCAACAAGGCTCTACTGCAAAAGGAGTGCACACACAACCCACACAAGTGACACACCTGAAGCACCCAGGTCAGGCGACCAAGGAGACTGCACCACTGAGCCCCACAGGACATCTACTATATAAGGCCACACTACCAAGAGGGGGAGACAAAGTAGCTCTACCTAATACACAGAAGCAAAAACAGGGAGACAGCCAAAATGGGGAGACAAAAAAAATACCCTAAAAAGAAACATATCCCAAATGAAAGACCAGAACAAAGCTCCAGAAAAAGAATTAAACAAAATGGAGGAAAGCAATCTATCAGATGCAGAGTTCAAAAAACTGGTTATTAGGATATGCAGTGACCTCAGGGAGAACTTCAAAAAAGAGATAGGAAATATAAAAGTGGAGATAGAAAACATAAAAAATAACCAGTCAGAAATGAAGAATACAATAACTGAAATAAAGAATACATTAGAGGAAATCAACAGTAGATTAGCTGAAGCAGAGGATTGAAAGAGCAATTTGGAGGAAAGGTAGCAGAAAATACCCAATCAGAACAATAAAAAGAAAAAAAATCCAAAAAATGAGGATAGTTTAAGGCATCTGTGGGACAACATCAAGTGTACCAACATTTGCAACATAGGGGTATCAGAAGGAGAAATGAGAAAGCAAGGAATTCTGAACCTATTTGAAGAAATAATGATAGAAAACCTCCCTAACCTGGCAAAGAAAATAGACATATAAGTCTAAGAAGCACAGAGAGTCCCAAACAAGATGAACCCAAATAGACCCACACCAAGACACATCATAATTAAAATGCCAAAGGTTAAAGACAAAGAGTGAATTCTAAAAGCAGGAAGAGAAAGGCAACTAGTTATTTACAAGGTGGCTCCCATAAGATTGTCAGCTGATTTCTCAACAGAAACTTTGCCAGTCAGAAGGACTGGCACACAATATTCAAAGTGATGAAAAGCAAAGACCTACAACCAAATTCCTCTACCCAGCAAAGTTATCATTTAGAATTGTTGAACAGGTAAAGAGCTTCCCAGACAAGAAAAACCTAAAGGATTTCATCATCACCAAACCAGTATTACATGAAATATGGGAGAAACATTATTAAAAAGAAAATAAAAAAATATAAATAATAAAATGTCAATATCTACATATATATCAATGAGCTCTTTAAATGTAAGTGGATTAAATGATCCAATCAAAAGACATAGGGCTGGTAAACATAAGAAAATAAGACCCTACATATGCTGTCTACAAGAGATTCACTTCAGCTTGAAAGAAACACCAGACTGAAAGTAAAGGGATGAAAAAAGATATTTCATTGAAATGAAAACAAAAAAAATTCAAAAGCTGGGTTGGCAATGTTTACACTAGACAAAATATACTTTGAAACAAAATCTATAATGCGTACATGACCCAGTAATCCCACTTCTGAGTATTCATCCAAAGAAACCCAAAACATTACTTCAAAAGAACATGTGTACCCCTATGGTCACTGCAGTATTATTGACAATGGCCAAGATATGAAAGCAACCTGGGTGCCCATAAATAAATGAATCGATAAAGAAGAGGTGGTACATATATATAATGGAATATTACTCAGCCATAAAAAAGAATGAAATTTTGCCACCTGCAGCTGCATGGATGTATGTACCTAGAGAATATGATACAGGGTGGAGTAAGCCAAAGAAAGAAAAATTCCATATGATTTCATTTATATGTGGAATCTAAAGAAGAAAATCAATGAACAAATAAAACAGAAACAAACTCATAGATACAAAGAACATTTTGATGGTTGACAAATGGGAGGGGGTTAGGAGGATAGGTGAAAAAGGGGAAGGGATTAAGAAATACAAACCGAGAGTTACAAAATAGTCATGGGGATGTAAAATATAGCATAGGGAATACAGTCAATCATATGGTAATAACTATGTATGGTGTCAGATGGGTACTGGATTTATCAGGGTGATCACTTCATAAGTTATATAAATGTCTAATCTCTACGTTGTACACCTGAAACTAATATAATATTGTTTTTGAACTGTAATTGAAAAATAAAAAAATATTATAAAAAGGAAGTACAGACACATAACCCACATATAGATGCAAAAATTCTCAACAAAATATTAATAAATTTATACCAGGAACACATGGAATAGCATGCTATAACCAAGGAGGTTTCATCCAAAGAATCAAAGGTTCTGTTACAGATGTAAATCAATGTAATCAATCATTTCAACAGAATAATAACTACACGCTCTTATCAGTAAATGCAAAATAACATTTGAAAAAGTTAAACACACTTTCATGACTAAACACACTGGAAAAAAACTAGGAGTGACAAGGAATTCTTAAAACTGATAAAAGACATAAAAAAATTCACCGCTAACATCATCTTAATGTTGAAAGACTGAATGCTTTCTAAGATTAGGAAGAATACAAAGATACCCTCTCTTGTCACTTCTATTCAACATTGTAATGGAAGTTCTTCCCAAGGCTATTAGAACAACAACAACAAAAGGCATCCAATTTAAAAAGGAGGAAATAAAACACCATCTGTAGATGACATAATTTCATATGTAGAAAATTCTAAGGAATCCACACACATACAATAAAAAAAATATTAGAAGTAGCAAACAAGTTCCATAAGATTATGGAATGTAAGATCAATATACAGAACCCTTTTTATTTCCATGGACTAGCAATGGACACTCTAAAAACAAAATCAAGGAGCAAAGCAACTTAGAAAATCATCAAAATACTAAAACACTTAGGGATAAATGTAAAAAAACAAGTGTAAGGCTTGTACACTGAGAAGTACCAAGCATCAATGAAAGACATTTAATAAAACCTAAATAATTGGAAAAACATCCTATGTTAATACATTGAAAGACAGTATTGTTAAGATGGCTATATTCCCCTAATTGATCTACATATTCAGTACAATCACTGACAAAATCAATTGTCATTTTTTCAGACAGTACAAACTGATCCTAAAATTCAAATGGAAATGGAAGGAACCTAGAAGAGTCACAATAATCTTGAAAAACAAAAATGTTAGAGGACTCACACTTCCTTATTTCAAAACTTGCTATAAAACTACAATAATTTGATAATTTTGTACCAGCACAAGAAGAGACATGTAGAAATATGGAATAGAAATGAGAATTCAAAAGAAAAAAATATCCTAACATTTATGACCAATTGACTTTTGACAAGGTTGCCAAAATAACTCAGTGGGGAAAGAATCTTCCTTTCAACAAATGATGCTAGAGCAACTGGATATTCACATGTAAAATAATTAGTAAGGCTTTACAGAAATTAACTCTAAATAGATCATAGGCATAAATGTAAGAGCTAAAACTATAGCTCTTTGAAGACTTAAGAGGAATTCTTTGTGATCTTGGTTTAGGGAATGGTTTCTTAGGTATGCACTGCAAGCACATAAAACAAAAAAATATTTAAATTGGACTACATCAAAATTTAAAATGTTATGCTGCAAATAATACCAATATGAAAGAGAAAGAAAATCTAAAGGTATATTTGCAAGTTATATATCTAATAATGGACTATTATTCAGAATATTTTTTAAAAGCACTAATAAATCAGTAATATAAAAGACAAGTAACCCAGTTAATAAATGACATTTGTATAGACTTTTCTTCAGAGATAATATACAAGTGACTAAGTATATGAAATCATTATCAATGTTATTAGCCATTAGGGAAATAAAAATCAACAGCGTGAGATACCACTTCATGCTTACAAGGATGACTACAATAAAAAAGATAAATAACAAGTGTTGTCAAGGATATAGAACTATTAAAACCCTCATACATCACTGGTTGGAATGTAAAATAATTCTAGACTTTGGGAAAAAGAATTTGGTATTTCCTCTAAATGTTAAACATAGTTATCCTGCTACCCAGCAATTCTGCTCCTAGGTGTATATATACCAGAGAGAAGTAAAAACAAATATTCACAAAAAATCTTGTTCATGATTTTCAAGCAGCATTTTTTTTTAATAGCCAAAACCTGAAAATAACTCAAATGTCCATCAACTAAGGGATGGATAAACATATTGTTGTATATCCCTATAATGGAATATTATTTCACATTAAAAATAATAAAGGGGCTGGCCGAGTGGCTTGTTGGTTGGGAGTTGGCTTGGGATGCCAGCTCTGAGCAGCAGGGCCTGGTTCGGATCCCACATGAGGGCCAGTGATGCTGCGCCCTCTACAGCTAAGATGGTGAACAGTGGCTTGATCTGGAGCTGGGCTGCCATGAGTTCTGGCGATGGCTTGGGCTGCAGTGGGGCTGGCTGGCAGCTGGCATGCACTTTTGTGAGCCGCTGTGAGCAGCCGTCCAATGGCCGGCGAGCGACTGCCTCGGCTGGGAAGAGTGTAATGATAATACCTACATGGGCCAGTGAAGTAACGACCTCCACAACTAGACTGAAGAACAAAAGGACAGCAACTTGTCTGTTCCCCTTCCCTGATTCCCCAACACTGTTCCCCTCCCTCAATTCCCCAATAAAATCTTAAAATAATAATAATCGTAATAACTAATAATAATAATAATATTAATAAAGTACAGATACATGTTACAACATGTGTGAAACTTGAAATAAACTAAAAGAAGCCAGTTATAAAAATCACGTTAGATAATTTCATTCATATAAAAATCAAGAATTGTAAAATCGTATGCATAGAAAGATTAGCTTTTGTATGGATGGGGAGGAGAGGAAGGAGTGATTACTAGTAGGTAGATATTTTAAGGGGAGTGATAAAATGTTCTAAATTATATTGTGGTGATGATTGTGTAAATCTTCTTGGAATATATTAAAATCATTGAATTGTACATTTTAAATGATTGAATTTTATGGTATGTAAATTTTATGGTAGAGATGTTGAAAATTATATGAAATTATAATACTGCTATTAAAACTTAATGTTCCTATTAAATATACCAATATACTTATAAGTAATATACCCAACATGTATAAGTAATAACCAATACCATTTGTTAAAAATAATGTTTAAACAAAGTTAAACTAATTGAAGTGGCTTCAGTTAAAAGATAAACTGGGGCATATTAAAAATTTTAAGAGTTTATTTGAGCAAAAATCAATTCAAATCATCAGCATCCAATCTAGCAGAAGGAAAGGAGCTCCAAGGAGTAGCACAAATAAAAACTTTTATAGCCAGGAAGGAATAGGTACAAGGAAGTTAAACTATGCAAAAAAGCAGATTGGTTATTGCAAGGTTACTTTCCTTTAAGTAATAGCAGGGGTCTATCAGGCAAATTACTGGTACTAATCAGGTGTTTCCCGATTGACTGGTTTAAGATTCCACCTCTGGGACAGCCAAAACTGTATTTATTGTAAGTCTTGATTTTGTGACATGGAGTTTAGCATAAATTACTACATTTTGTGCCTGTTGTCTTGTTTATTAACATTCTATAAACATTTAATCTCTCTCTCTGTCTCTCTCTCTCTCTCTCTCTCTCTCTCTCTCTCTCTCTCTCCCCTACCCCCAGACTATTTCATTTATATTGTGATAACATTAAATGTGTAATAGTGACAAAAACCTAAAAAAAAGTTAATCCTTAGTCACACCCACTTTGGTTTGAGGTTTGGAATTTAGAAAAATAACATTTTATTACATTGTATATTTTAAATTTTTATGTTACGATATATTATTTGAGAATGTGTGTAATGTTGATTGAATGTGATGTAATTTAAAAGTAATTTAGTTCTGAATGTCTAATACAAAATTTATATAATAAAGAATATCACAAAATACCATTTCACTGGAAATTGAACTTAACTCTGAGCTATCAAATTTTTTAAAGTAAATTACACGCTTAAGATAATTCCCATTTGTTCTTCAAAAACTCTAATATATAGAATAAGGAAATAAAATTTCAATTAACATTGATTTTATATTCATTCTGCTGCTTCATTCTGAATTTAATAAAATGAAATGAGGGAGAATATGGTGTTGGGAGCAGTAACTCTGATGCTCTCCCAAACATTTTTACTTTCATATGTCCAAATAATGATTTTTTTTTCTTTATTCATCGATGACTATAACAGGAAAGTATTTTTAAATTACTCCGTGATTTCTGGCTTTTTTACTAGCATGTCACTCATTAGTATATCCCAGTCGCTCAATAAAATGTGGCCAAGTATATTGCATTTTGTCTGGAGACCAAAGGCCATACTAAATGGAAAGCTGCGGTCTGATCCTTATGATTACAGCTTCCTAACTTGCAAAAGGATGGAGGGAAACAAGAGAAGGGAAAAGACAAAAAAGAGAAGAAACAGCAGAAAAGCAAAAAAAGAGAGAGGGGGTCATGGGTGGGGGTAGGGGGCACAGCTGCTTGAGACAGAGAAGCAGAGAAAGCCAGAGAGGAAACAGACATGCATAATACAGTGATCACAATTCCAAATGGATTTAAACATGAATTTAAATAAATGTATGGAGGATGCTACATTATAAAGAAAGGGAGAAAGGAGAGGTGGATTATTCTACTTGCACCAACTAGAAGCATATTTTACTGAAATTTTGCTTCAAAAGAAATTTAAAAACCAAACGAACACAAAATTAGAGTTTTAAGATTTTATCTATCTAGAATCAAGTATTTGTGTAAAACTGTTTCTGTTAAGAAGTGTAATGGTCATTACTGATAAAAACCAAGACAGCATTTCAAGGGATAACAGTTCTTCACTGACACTTTTCCTATCTTAGCCTTTTGTTCTTTAAGAAAGAAATTTTACCATACCTGAGTTCTTTCAGTTTTGTGTAGTTTAATTTTGGCAAAATTCTATCACCACCATTTTTCTTGACCATATCTGATTTAACCTCAGAAATAAGAAAGAGATGGAATGAACACAACCCCCAGTACATGTTTATTACAAGATAAATAGAACTGAATTACGATGTGCCCATCTCCACTGAACTGTGTATGAGTATGAGGTACATTTGCTGTAAGCCATAATAAGCACAGTTCACAACTAAATATCAATGTAGTTATAAGTAATTTAGGAGAACATATGCATAACTTAGTAATAGGTACATGAAAACTGTTTTATTTGAGTCATATAACCGTGAATACTTATTAAATAACTTTGGTTTCAGTTCATTAGTCCTGAAGCAATCTACACTAAATTTCACTCAGAGGAATGCATGTTTATGTTAACTTACACAGGAGAAAAATAAATGATAAAAGGAAACTGTATCTTGGATACATTTTTGCTTAAATAGTGGTATGTATTGTTAATTTGAAAATAAATAATTCCTGAACAAAATGGAAGATTAAACCTTACAGAGATTTTGAATGAATTTACAGCTTGAAAAGAATGACCAAGAAATTTAAAAAGTTATTGTTAAAATCTTCGGTATGTAATATGGTAGCCACAAAAACATTTTTTGGATAAAAGCACAGGAATGCAGGAAAGAAGGTCCTGAAATTCCTGAACAGAGCCACAGGCATTGAATGATTGACATTCAATAGAAAGGCAAACCAAGTTGGTTTTGACTTTCCTTTTTTGTACAGATTAATGTCCTTAAATATTCTTCCATTTTAGTTCTGAAATTACTACTCAATTTCCATAGCAAAGCAGGTACATAAAAATCTGATTGTTCAGTTTCATTTTCTCCATAAATAAAATAGCCAAGTGATATGCTCTGACCTGTCCTTGTTTGGCTGACCATAACCTGTATTAGAACACTTCTAGTATCCCACTGTCCCTGATCTAATGTCTGACAGATTTTTGCTGACTTTGGCAACAGAAAAGAGACTTTATCTCTGACACAGAGATAAAATGCAGGAAGAGACATAATGGAGATTCAGCACAAGGGTAAACTAAATCTGACAGTTGAGGAATATCAAGAGCAATAATAGCAATTGTATATATTGATTGAACTTAAATGATAAAAGAGATACAAATCAGCTTAAAAATTAAGTTTAATAAGTACAAAAAATTATGCATGCTTTCAGAAAAGGAAAATAAGACTTAGAAAATTTGAATCATTTACCCATTATCACAAAGTGATAGGGTAATAGGAAAGGGACCTAATTATAGATCTTTTGATATCAAAGTTTGTTCCTTTCCAAAACATATTTTGAGAGGGAAACAAAATTATATGGGTACAATTTTCTTGTCTTTTTTTCCTTAGGCACAATATAACTTTGCTTTCATTTCTGAGATAATTTTGTCTTTTCTTCCATTTATTTTCTTTATTTTAATTAATTCTTGTTTTATGTCTTTCATAATGTAAAATTTGGTCCTACATTTATTTTTATTTTTTTATTTTTTATTTTTAGCTGAGCCATCCTGCCACCTGTTGGCAGCTCAGCAGCAGCTCAGCTCGGGCCGGGCATCAAACCATTGTTGTTCAGAGCTCACACTCTTGAGCGAGCTCTTAACCAACTGAGACACTCGGCCGGCCCTGGTCCTACTTTTTAAATGTATCATCCATATTTTATTTTTAATAATACCTCTAGACGTGTATTGACAAACATTTTTTTCAGAGTGTATTAGTTTTTTTAATTCAATTTTTTAAGGATAATTTCATTTGAACTGTTTTAATTCTAAAACTGAGAATTTGCTTTGTTATATTTGCTTTGCATAGATGAGTAATACTTTTGTGTACTGATGTCCTTAAAAGGATTTAAGAGCATCCTAGTCTTGCAAAGAACAGTTTTATAGTTGATAGCTTTGGGTTTTTGTTGTTGTTATTGTTGTTCTGGTAAGCTGATGATTGCTTTGTCCTTTGTTCTCTTTTTTCTTAGAGGTTCCTAAGTAACATCCTCCTCTTCATCATTCTTCCTTCGCTGTCTGATCTCCAAAGTATCTTCCTCCCTTCTTTTCCCCAGCAGTAGTGCTTTCTAAAGATTTCCTCAAGCTCTCTACATTTTCAAATCCCTTCCCTTTATATTTGTACTATCAGGACTTCTTTCCTGTATTTTCACAGTAAGTGGGATGTTTGCTTTGTGAGGATCAAGCCATATTCTCTGATCCCCACCTCTTCCAAGCAATATTGAGACTATATCCCTATACTTTATTCAATATTGTTGTAAACTGATATTGCAGAAATGCAAATGTAGTTATTTGCTTCATCATTTTCCACATATATGGTACTTTTAGTATTTGTCTTTTGAAAAATACTGTTTATTGTTGTTGTTACTCTTTATTTTAGACATATACTTACTTTATATTGGTTATTCAGACTAGCATTTTGTAGTGTTAATCTTGTTAATAGGTTGATAGTAATCACACTAAAATAATTTATTGTGCAAGGGAAGTCTTTTTATAATCAGAATTCAGGTAGAGTTATTTAGTGTCATTTCAAGGTACATAGATTGAAACAAGAATACAGTTTTAAGAAGAATAACTAATGAAAAAGAAATTACACTAACTGTACCTTATATAAAAAGACTACTATATAGCTGAGTAATGTATGCTTGGTCTCACTTGCTATTCTAAAAAAAAACACTAAACTTTTGAAAAATAAAATGCAAGTACTGCAAAATTAGGTAATGGGTCAGAAAACAAATGCAGCAATGTGAATCTCATTTAAAGAGTAAAAAGAGCTTTAAATTTTTCACTTACTACTGATTTGCAATATTTACATAGGTATTATTATTTTTCTTAATTTATAAATGACAAATTAGGAATCCATCTTTATTGGCAGAAATATAACTGACATGGAAATCAGTGAAAAACATTTTTTCATGGCTCACTGTGAAATTTTATGCTTTGATATCTTACTAAAGTATTTGTTTAAAGATAGGCTAAAAACTTATGAGATGGAAAACAAATTTATGTATCAGTAAAATACTGCAATCTTATGCAAAATACTAACCATCAACCACACACTATAGATATTCAACACAATAAAAAATGTGGCAATACTAAAGACAACATAACCAAAAGCTATAAACTTAATTAATTTATTATTTTATGATTGTTTTGTTTTAATAAAAGACATAGTTTATCTTTTTCTAAACTTGTTTAAGTCTAACGATTACTTCTGGCTGTGACTCATTAAAAAGAAAGGTCATGCGTATAAAATACAACAAGGTGAGACATTGTTAGGAAAGTCCATTATCTTTGTCATTGTTCTAGTGCTGAGGACCTAAGAAATGTAATTATAGTAAAAAATGTAATTATATAAATTATCCTTCTTTATGAAATTTGAAAATGTTTAATTATTCCTAGCCAGAAAGTATAAAACCTGAATATTTGAACTCATATTAGAATGAAAGTGAGTGTACTTGAGGCAATGATGACAATTCATTGATGAAATTCAAATTTAAATTTGGAACCAAATTAAAAGGCATAAAAGTGCCTTGTACGAGGTCAGACAATTAAGTTCACAAACTCATCCTAGAAAAACTGCTACATACCTCATTGCTGAATATCACTACTGTCACCTTTAAAGTACTCTCCTTGGGAAGCTGTGCACCAATGCCAACACCTAGTCCACCCTTTAAAGCAATTTTGGAACTTTTTTTCTGGAATGGCCATCAGAGCTGTTGTCGTATTACCCTTGATGTCGAATGTCATCAAAATGTCTTCTTTTCAATATTTCCTTTATCTTTGGGTAAAGAAAGAAGTCACTGGGGGCCAGATCAGGTGAGCAAGGAGAGTGTTCCAATACAGTTATTTGTTTACTGGCTAAAAACTCCCTCACAGACAGTGCTGTGTGAACTGGTACATTGTCGTGATGCAAGAGCCATGAATTATTGACAAAAAGCTCAGGTTGTCTAACTTTTTCACACAGCCTTTTCAGCAATTCCAAATAGTAAACTTGGTTAACTGTTTGTCCAGTTGATACAAGTTCGTAATGAATAATCCCTCTGATATCAAAAAGGTTAGCGACACCGTTGCAACAAGTTCGCGAACTTAATTGTCAGACCTCATATGTGTATTTACAAGGAAATTTATTATAAGTAATTGGCGCTGTGATTATGGAGTTTGGCAAGTCCAAATCATATTCATGTTAAACCAAATACTTCACTGAGCATAAGTACTACTTTGTTTCTTTATAATTGGTCTTTTGGTAATTGATAGAATATAAAATGGCATTTGTAGCAATTTCTACAAGGAGCCTTTCCCAAGATGTAACAATTTGTATATATGCCAAATATAAAGTTTGGATTCGTTATAAAAATCACAAACAGCATTGGTGAAGAAAAATAAGTAATGGTCTCCTTTTGATACTTTTTAGAAAATAAATATTTCAGCTCTATTATTCAGAAATAATCAAGTTCAATAATATCCCAGAACTGAATTTTTCTATTATTTATACCTTCTAGAGGTCTTTTCTGTTCCTGGTTTCCATCAGGCCCATTTTGTGAAAGGCCAACATTACACACATGGTTTACATAGCCTCTCAGTATTATAGGAAACTAGATTTCCTGCTATATTAAAAAAGGAAAGAAGTATCATGACATTGGTCATGACAACAATTCCTTGGATATAACACCAAAAGCACAGGCAACAAAAGAAAAAATAGACAAGTGCGACTACATAAAAATAAAAAGCTTCTGCACAGCTAAGGAAATAATTAACAGAGTGAAAAGGCAACCTGTGGAATGGGAGAATATATTTGCAAACCCTATATCTGATAAGGGGTTAACATCCAAAATATATAAAGAACTCCGATAACTAAATAGAAAATAACCAAAAAAAAAAACCCAACCAGCCAATTAAAAAATGAACAATGGACTTGAATAGACATCTCTCCAAAGATGTACAAATGTTTAGCATACATATGTAAAGGTAAAGATTCTTGACATTACTAATCAAAACCATAATGAGGTATCATTCACACCTGTTAAGATGGCCATTACTAAAAAAAAAAAAAAAGAAAGAAAGCAAAAGAAAAGTGTTGGTGAGGATGTGGATATACTGGAATCTTTATAGACCATTGGTGGGAATGTAAATAGTACAGTTGCTATGGAGAACAGTATAAAGATTCCTCAAAAATTAAAAACAGAATTACCATATGATCCAGAAATCCCATTTCTGGGTGTATGTCCAAAACAATTAAAATCATAGTCTTGAACAGTTATTTGCATTTCCATGTTCACTGCAGCAATATTCACAAGTACCAAAATATAGAAACGACCCAAATAAATGTTCATCAGTGGATAAACGGATGTCTTTTCAGCCATAAAAAGAAGGAAATCCTGTTTTCATATTCTGTATCCCATGCACAGGCAAGATTTGAGAGAATTAGAATACACCTACTTTATTGATGATATTTTTTGACAGACTAAGATTTTTTATGGCTTACAAATAATTCCCATGCATTGCCATTGATTCTCCAAATGTAGGATCCCTGGTGAAGACTTGCATTATCTCAGATCAAAGGAATAGCTGGATAATTACTCCTGTTGGAGCTTAAGGGTCTCCTGACATCTATTCTTTATCAGATTCTGACCTTATACACTAACACAGACTTGATTCCACCCTTTGGACATGTTTTTGGACTTAGTTTTCCTGTTTGTAGTTCATCTTGTCACTTCAAACTTAACATGAATTGTTTTGTTTTCCAGACACAACCTCTTACATACGCATAAGCCTTGCTGGCATTTTTCTCCATTCATTTCATCCTCCTGAACTATGACTCTTGTTTCAATCCCCGCTGATTTGTCTTAAAGCTGCCATCTCTGAAACTGGCAGAGGAAAATCAGGAGGCTTGTGTCTAAGGACCATTTATAGAGGCAGTGTCACCAATTTGTAGGATCTTGGAGAGTGGCAGAAACCCAGTTAATAAGAAACTGGAGAAAAAAGGTCAAAATAATACCAAGAACAGAACTGACAAGCCTAACTTGCTGAGTACTAAAGTAGGGATTCTTATAACTACAAAGATTACAACAACATAAAAGCAGGCTCTTAACAGAGCGTTGAACAAAAATATAATATTGTACATAAGTTTGATTTGCATGGCATCCTGCTGGAGCACCCTTTGACAAGGGTGTGAAGACATCTCTGTGCCTGTGAAGAGAACAGGCAGAGGTGTGATTGTCTCCATTTGACTCGTGAGGAGGCAGAGAACAAAGTTGTCTGCTCTGAGTCAAGAATGATGTTTTTAAGCACAGCTATTTATATTTCCTACATCGTAGTTGTATATCCAAATGTTTTCATTACAATGCCAGTCACAGGAAAATCGAGTTATCTGATAAACTTGCAGACTTCCTAAATATTCATAAAAGAAAGTAATTTCTTAGCAATGTCTATTTGAAGTAATCTATAAAGACAATTCTGCTTCTCACCACCCCACCCCCGCACCCATAACTAGGATCGATAAATCAGATACTCTGTAATGTTTTTGGTGGCTGTGATTGATTCATTGATTTTTCAATGTTCTAACATTCCTAGTGAATTAACTCCATAAAGTTTCCATTTCAATTTGGTCTATTACATTTTACTGAAGCTACATAAATTGCTTTTAACTTCTGTGTATCCTCTTTTCCCAGGAAGCAGTTAGAAGAAAAAAAATTCTGGGTATTTAATGTAAATTGCAATAATTATCAACTACATGCTGTTATGAAATGCCCTCTGCACCTGACCTAGTGTGTTAATTAGAAATATCTTGAGTCTTCACATACTTCATGTGGGTGGAAAATTAATTCTGACTATTTTAGTTTAATTTAATACTAGACTATTTTGAAACGATGTTTCTAAGTACATGTACTACTAAAAATGTACTGTTATCTTTTTAAAATCTTTATATTTTAGTTTTGTTAATGTATTTGTTATTACTGTAAAGTTTATATAAAATGATCTTTCTACGTTATAGTCTGTCTTGAGAATTAAATCTTAGCCTTTCACATTTTAATAATAAAATTGAATCTTAATCTGGGCTTTACTATGCACCAACAGAATAATTTTTAGTTGTAAGTAATAATACACTCAACTATTTCATAAAACATATTTCTTTTGTGTACTTATGAAGTCATTTTAACCTAACTCATGGAGATAAGCTTCCATATTATTTCTAATTTTTAATATTACTGTTCAAATAGTTCAATGATATACTTCTAATTTTTGAATTTGGTTCGCTGAAAAAATTTAAAACTAGTCTAAATCGTAAACTAGAAACACAAATATTAGGGTATCTTACTCTCTTATGCCTTTTATCTTCTTATTGTTCTTAACATACCTTTACTTCAGAGAAGTAAATAGGACTAAAGCACAACTGTTATTTGGTTAACTTCATGCATAAAGATAATGACTGTTTTATTATAACAAAACACAGGTAAGTATAAATTTACATCCTTCCTCATATTTGAATAGTGTTACTTTAAGAAACAAAACTGTGTCTACAAAGTTCATAGTAGTTAATATCTGCTTCCAAGAAAACTGCTTTGATTTGTGTTGACTTTCAATTACTTTCTTCAGGATAATAGCTGAGACCCCCACCTGCTGACGCCTTGTAAAAAATATACAAACATTTGGATAGCAACACAAGAATACCAAGATATAATCAATGTGATGCTCTTAAATCATAATGCTAAAACATTCTCCTAGTAAGTATTAACCTAATCTGAATGTCCTACTTAGAGTGAGAAAACATTCCTAAATGTTAATTCCCAAATGTTAGTAATTATAAGAAGTTTCAAAGACTTTCATAATGTTTTAACTTTAATGTAATAAAGACACGAAACATTTCACTTATGTTGTATTTCATTTATGTATATTCATTTGGTTTGAATTTTTTATGTCTTAAGAAACTTATGCTTAATTAAGATCAAAGTAATTGTAGTCAATTGATTATCAAGGTATCAATCCATATAATGACGTTTACCTATATTAAATAATGATGATTTCTTAACTGAAAGTTTTTACTTTGACTCAAAAGTTTGAAGCTTGTTGCATGTTATTCATATAATTAATTACTTAAATAGGTATCTTAATAAATACTGCCAAGTACACAAAATGAACATGAAAAGAACTATATATAAAACTATATCTTTATCAGCATATTAAAAAGTCATAAACTATGATCATTAAAAAATATAGAACATAGTTCTTAATGCAAAGGTTTTATAAACAAAAGAGTTAATCTCTCTTATCTCACTTTCACTCATTAACTAACACAGTAAATTTTGAATTTAAATTATACCTCTTCTACCAACATCTTAAAATACAACTGTCACTACTCTTGGGTCTGACATTAAAAATTTTATAATCAATTAACTTGATCAACGCAGCAAATCTTCAAAAGCTCATTATGACTTCCTTTACTTGAAAATAAACATGGCATCACAATAAAATGAAATATAAACAGACTGAATCCAGATGTTCAATCATTAAGATGCAAGGTGGTTGATCTGCAGAAAAGATATGTAATACGTGCTTTGACTCAGAAAGTTTAGAATGCTTAGAATTAGATCAAGGGGCCCAAGGAAATTATCAATATGAAAGCTACAGTGACTTATTTTTTCTCCAGCCAATACCTGGAGCATTCTACGGGCAGTACAGCAATCAAATGAACCAATAGAAATGTCATTAGTGGCTTTACACTCATGCTCTACTAATGAAAATTGACATAAAGACAGATAGTATGCAAAAGGGTCATAAACATTTAAAAACTAAATTGGACAAATTAGCAGAGAAAGTTAATAATCTGGAAACACCAATCAATGGCCCAAAGGAGCAAACTGCTAGCATTGACTGAGTCATTACATGAAACTCAAAGGGAATGATACACTCTAAAAATTTTGCAGCAGCAGGAGAGAAAAGCAGGTAAAGTTTTGTGACTTTAACTAGAAACCAATGAGAACTGTACATGCTCCATAAACTTCAGATTTACCTCAGGGGATAGAGAAACCAACCAGGTAGCCTACTTGAAAAATGATGATTCCAAAGTCTTTAAATTGAATGGAAGAAGCCGTTAGTTAATTCCTCATGAAAGTGACTGAGCACCTACACTCTAGAGTTTTTTTTGTTTGTTTGAGTCCTTCCCTGGTTTTCAGGAAAAGTCTATATGTTTTTAAATTGACAATAGTACAATGAACTAAAGTGATTTCCAAGTTGCTTTCCATAAATATTAGTCCAAATAATTCCCTCTCCTATAAGATTTTCATAATATAATAGAGCTCCAGGAAAATTAATTAATGCAATAATAAACAGACAAATTAAAAATGGATCTGCCTTGTAAATAGACTTTATTATTTTTTAAACTTTTTTCTGGAAGTTATTATTCATTATGATTTTAATTTATTCTTGACTCTAGACTTTAAAAATGCCCAAAGAGTCACCAAATTTTTCAGGAATCACATTCAGATGTTCAAATTAATTAAGACTGAGGAGTTAGCATTTGAAAAATGGACTTCATCAAAATGCCCTCTTTTTTGGACCATACTTTAAATCACACACAAAAATATCCATCTACTGTATAGTCCTTCTTCAGAGTATTCTTTGCTCTACTCAGTTCTTCCCCTATTTGGCAACATTGTTAAACACTTAAAATAGTCTGGAAGTCAGAAAAAAAATCTGTATAATGTAATATGTGATAGGAGATGGGTTCTTGGAACAGAAAAAACTACATCCTGCAAGTTAGGATTCACTGACACTTTGGAACTGCTGATATACTAAGAGTACTAAGGACATATCAAGAAGAGACTATCAAGGGCTGGCTGAGTGGCTCAGTTGGTTAAGCGCTTGCTCAAGAGTGCGAGCTCTGAGCAACAGTGGTTTGATGCTCAGCCAGAGCTGAGCTGCCGCTGAGCTGCCAACAGGTGGCTGGATGGCTCAGCTAAAAAAAAGAAGAAAAAAAGAAGAGACTATGCGAAGCTGATAAGGTATATGTTAGGTAAATCTATAAGTTAACCTTTGTTCCACAATTGTTCTACATCTAAAGGGTCATATTGATACCTTTTTGACAGAAGATCAACAGGAGCGACTAATTAGAGTAACATAACTAGTAAGATTGGAGGTATTAAGTGTCATGGGTGCCATTAGGACTGTTCTGGGTGCCACTAAAAACAAAACAAAACAAAACTGAATCACAGTAAAAAAGGTGGACCATAAAAATATTCAATAGCAAATATTGCATATGAGTTTCAAGCATTTTCCTTGATCTGACCAATCAATGTTTTAGTTAAAAGGATGGTTTCTCTGAGTACTTGACATTGTTTATGTCACTACCTCTAGATGATTTAGTTTGTTTGGCAGGTTTGTTTTCTGTAATGGTAAAGCCAAGCTATTTAGGGATATTCTAGTACTTATTCTACACATCAATGTTTTATATATAGAAATATGTGTTCAAAAAAATAAACCCAAAAGAGTGGTATTCTGCCATGTGTTCTGGGTATAATGCACACCCACATTTTTGGCCCAAACTTTCAGGGAAAACTCTTTTGTTTTAATTTTCTAATTCAAATTTTTATTTGCTTACATTTAGGTACTTGTTTTTTGTATAACAAAGTAATTTTAGCATTGATTTTTTTAACATATTATGGTACAAGAAATTTTATGTACCAGTAACAAATTTACGCTATTTATGCCTTATAGAAGGCCAAGAACTCTTCCCATTGCAAGGTTATCCTAAGTTCAACAAAACCCATTATCATATCCCAGGGTATTATTTTTGCATACAGATGTTGTTATTGATTTCTAGAGTTACACTTTTAACTCATAAGCATAAATAAAAGAATTAAATACATGTATATAGATACAGAATTAGTACTACCCATATAGAATGCACATCCTTATTTCCCCCCACAAATTTGGGAAACAAAGTGTGCATTATACACGGCAAAATATGGTAAATATCACCCTTTTCATAAAGATTTTGTGTCTTATATTTAAAATATAATGAATACTCAAATAGAATTTAATATAGAGGAAAGTAGAGAAAAGAGAAATAAAAATTTCTATATCCCCAAATCAGAGACGAACGCTGATTGTCAAAGTCAACAAATTTGTGTATTTCTGTTCTTTTGTCAATACATGGATGTATATATTATACATATATATATAAAGTACATATTTTATATATTATTTTAATTATTATTTTATTATATTTTAAAATGGGCATGGTGTGTCCATTTATTTTCAGCTAGATAGTATATATATATATATGTGTATATATATATATATACATATATATATATATATACATATATATATATACTAGAGAATGGTAGAATGGTAATCTTCTGAAAGAGACTAGATTCATGTGCTTCAAAGAAATGATCTCTTTGTAAGCACAGGAAACACAACCTCACAGGGAATGTATGAGCATTCAAATTCAGGCAAAGAGAAGCTTGGTTTAACCTGCTGGTGATTTCTGCATAATAATATATATATATATATATATATTCAAATTAAATGTATAAACATAATTTGTGGGGTAGGGAAATCATTGCATGAGCACAACAACAGAAAATGTGTCATAAATCTCTTTAGAAACATGTTTATATACTAGCAAGAAGTGATGAGAGATTATAGTGAGTAGTTGAAAATTTTCTACTTAGCAATACTTTATTAAATTTTTATTTTTATGACACGTTTTTGAAAGTAAAGATACGTCTATTCTTCTATCGATAATTTATCTTACTTATGATTCTCCCACTATTCCATTAATATTAATTCCCTTAGCTGCCTTTGCAAGCAAAACAGTGCTTCAAACTATGTGCATGGCTTGAGACAGATGGATAACACAAACATATTGCAAGAGAAGTTGTGAATGCACTCAACTACTATTGGGCTTCATCTTCTGCATCAAATAAGGATTTTTTACTTAAAAAAATAAGACAAAGATTGACAAGGAATTTAAACCCTGAGATTGTTAAGATAACACATATGACAGCACTAGACCTCCAGTCCCCAAACCATGACTACTCCTAATATGAGGTACAAAGTTAACTTTTAGATGACATGACTAAACCACCTTGAGTTTGTTTTAAAAAATTGTCTGTCAAATAAATCTTTATAATCATTATGCTACTAACTTTGCCAAAGCTGCTTGTGAAAGCTATATTTTTTTATTGTAAATGGTTATTCTGTTCATTATTACAAAACAAATTAATATACTTTCTAGATTTTAAAAGAAAGACATCATGGACACAAAATCAAAGGGAAGTTTTTCTAACCTTTCTGTAACTTACAAGAGTACAGTATTAACCTAAGAGTTAGAATGTTAGTGTAGGAAGGATATCCAGTTACCCTATGTTTAGTTGATTGTGGCACTGAAAATTAGCTTTTAATTTCAAGAAAATAAGTTTGACTTAGTATTTCAGACTCATAAAATAGAGTAATTTCAACAATTGATAGTATTATATCCAGATGACAATTTTATGAAGCACTTAAACTCAAAGAATGCAAGCTACATTAACATTATCTCTTCTTTCTTGTCTGTAGCCACAATTTAATTTGATTTTTGTGAAACAAAAGAAAAATTATTTATGCTTATGAACAAAGGAAAATCCCCACATGGAAAGGTAAATAATTGATAAGCTATTTTCCTATGAAAGAGTTACGAGAAAATGCCATATGATTTGTTGATGGGATGCGAGTTACAAAGCTTGAAATTCTTTTGAAAGAAAACAAATTTCCTGGAATAAATACATGTAACACTAGTTGTTTAGTTTACGGGGCAGCAAATAAGTTAAAGAACTCCAATCTTGGAGAGTCTGTAATTTAGTAAACACTTTACATAACTGAACATATGCATTTTGCATTTTCTTTGTCCTCCTAAGTATTTTTAAAATGAACTTGTTGAGAAATAAATGTGAACCATTTTTTTTCCAATTTTTTACTCTACTACAAGTTGTTAGCATTATTGTCAAATTTTAATTTGTTTAACAGAGAAAAAAATGCTTTGCATGGATCTGTCCTGTGTGTGTGTATGTATGTATGTATGTATGTATGTATGTATGTATGTCTATATGTCTATATGTATAACTAAGAATTCTTTGTGAGAGAGAAAAGACAGAAACAACTTGATTAATTTCATTAATCATTTAAATATATCTCTTCTAAGAGTTGGACAAGGGCAATAGTGTTTCATGTCTTTCATAAAAGATGTAATGAATAAGCTAAATTTTAGTTTATTAAAAATTAAAAAGTTAATTTACCTTAACTACATTGTGTGCGTGACATGTGTTGATCAATAAAACAAACATTTATAAAATTATCTGCAACTAACATGTGGACCTGCCTAATTATTTGAAAGTGTACACCTCATCTCAGAGCCAAAGTCCAAATATAAAGTGTCCTGCCAACCTGGAAAGACATGATTAAAGTTTGCATTATGAGTAGGTAGGATCATATTGATCAAGAACAAATATTTAAGGGTAATATTTTTCAGGTTCAATCTCTAAATTTTGAGGCATAAGTCTGAAGAAGAGTCCAGGTATGAGTGAGACTAGAATGCAGAGTTATTAGGATGCAGAGTACAAGATGGTTATATACACAAGCTTAATATTTTGGAATAAAAGGTGAGAAATAAAAGCTTATTTATTAAATGATACTAATGTGCATACATCAGAAAAGTTCATCATCATCTACAGCTCATCACCTTGAGTAGCTACTGGGTAGACAGTGAATATCTCTTTTCCCAAAATATAATAGGGTAGGCCTATTTAGACTGTGTTTTTTATGATATAACAGACCATTAATATTTTATGAATCATCAGAACTCGATAAAAAATATTCTCATTTATTAGATTTTTTTCTCTCAAAGTAAGTTAAAATTTTAGAACAATAATAGCTTGGTCAGATTCTCTCTGTCTTAGGTCTTAAAATATAAACTAATCAGTAACGAGTCTTGACTAAGATGAAGTAGGAATACACACTATAAAATTTAAGACTACTGAATCTAGATTGAGGAGGATGCCAATAATATAATAACGCCTATCCTCTCTAGCTTTTCACAAACCAGGAGAGAGAAAACTCATGAAGGTCAAAAAATACTCCAGGAATAACATTTACATTACATTCTCAAAATTAAATATTTTCGAAATTATATCAGACTTCGAAAGTTTTTTGGCATGGAACAAGAGCTGACTTATCAAAGGTACACAATTGGTGCTTTTTAAACTTTTCTTATATTTTTACACACTTGATAAATGAGTATTTTATCTTTTTAAGTACCCAGTGTCAAAATGTTCTTAATGATTATTCTTTACAGGTGACTAAAATGGCCTTAATGTTCTCCTATTGTACATATGAACAAATTTTAGGAAGGCGTTTTTTCTGGCTCTAGGCCCCTGACCTCCCTTTTCTTTGAGCATTTATTTTAGAAAATGTGTAATCATACATTCTTTCTCTAACCCCTTTGAAAAGCTGCCTTGCTGGTTGTACAATCTAGAAGTGTCTTGTTCAAGGGCCTTAGATCCATCCCTTTGCAATATAACCATCAGACAAAATAAGGCCTGTATCTTCCAGTCTCTGTTGGAAGGTAGAAAGCCAATTCAATGGGCACCAATTAGAAAACACAATTAGCATAATTACAGGGAAAACATTTCTAAGCTCAAGAAAAATTCAATGTTGTCAACATATCCCATCAACTAACCTCAGAAGTAGGCAAGGAGGACTCTCTCACAGGAAGGCTAGTCTGACACCTGTGAAAGAAAAAAGGAAGAACAGATGTACAGGGAGAATATCACACTTCAGCACTGTTTTGATGAAATCTTACAAAGCTGACAGGTAGTCCTCCGGCCAGTTACCTATAAGAATCCCTACAATACTTAAACATTGCTGAGGACAGCCCAAGGAAAATGTGGTCTTGGGGCATGCATATGGTGGTTCCAAAAATCGTAGAGATACACTTTCAAATGTTGATTTCTAGACATTTTGAGCATCTAGAGTTTACTGTCAGATCACATTATTTTCTAGCAGGTTATTGCTGAAGGGAGCAAATTTTATAGTTTTTTGAAAGTTGATCTACTCTTTGCCAAACTTGTTGAATTCTAATATTAGTCATAGTGATCTGTTAGATTTCCATGGACACAATCACATCACTGGTGAATTATAGGCTTATGACCACGCACTACCCCCTTTAAATCTCTGTGAATCTTACTTCTTTTTAAAGGACTCAGTATTCTAAGGCTATTTTAAAGAAGTGTGTGTTCTATGATATAGTGATAATGAGGGAAGCAATAATCCATAATGGGAAATCCACTAGAGATAAGAGCATCAACAAAAACTTTTCCCTAAAGAATCTTTTATCTTCTCTGGATATTTTCTATACATGTCCAAAATCTTCTGTCTACCAAAGGATTTCTCATGGCTTTTCCTCAGTCCTTTAGATTTATATACCTTTCCCTCTCTTATACAATATTTCCAGAGTTAGATATGGAAAAATGTTAACAACCTATAATAACTTATCATTTAACCCTCTATTAAAAATACTAAAAAAATCATTGCATTTAAAATAATGTAGTAAAGCCATCTGAATTTAGCCCTCACTTGTAAATTGTCATTTCTGTCCTTATAACACAAAAAAGATGGGTGAACTGAACATCAACTTTTCTTACACCAACCAGAGAAGTAACTTCCCAGGGCAAACCATTACCATGAAATCTGGGGAAAGAATTGCATCCAGAGAGATTCAGCAGCCAAGACTGCTTACCTGGAGCAAACGCCACTGGAGTCGTAAACTGGTAGAAACATTTCAATACTAATTTTTATGAATTGCTGGAGGCTGAATGTGGACTAGCATAAGAAAAAGAAACCCCAGGTGGCCTCAGTCTTAAAAAAGAATCCCCACAGTTTCACGGAGTTTCTTTCAGGAACCCCACAACTGGCCCTGACTATGAAAATTGGATAAAGATTCTTCCAAGGCTCTGACAAAGGGAGGGAAAAAGTAACCATTGTGAAACACGCATAATGCCTTCTCCAACAACAACAACAAAAAAAAAATGACAAAACAAAACAAAACAAAAAAAACAAAGACCTATTCTCTAGAGCGAAGTTCTTTGAATCAAATTCTAAAACCCTACACTAGCTGGAAGAAAGGAATTTCTCCCCACTCCAAGCACCCCCATATGTAAAGGTGAGAAGATAGTGAACTGTAATCAAGGCTTCAAGAAATAGATTTTAATGGTAAATCCAAGAAGGGGATGTAAGACAAGAGGAAAAATAAAAAAGATATATTCCTTAAGATTGGATAACAACATTTGTCAAAAGTCAGGCCCTGAGACACAAGCTACTGACAGACACAAACTTAATAGGAAGATTCAGAACACATTTTTTCCATGCATTACTACCACACCAAGAATGCTCTGCGTTCTCCAGGAGTGTTCCTTGTATGGATTGTATGTGCCCTCCTCTCATAATTGAGCCTGATTGCTATTGGCATATCAGTGGGTGTGTTGACCCTCAGGCTGACTGGCTGTGCAGTGGGGCCATGTCCACAGCTTATGGGCTGCTGTGCAGGGGGCTTATCTCACTAGTGGCATTTGCCCCTGCAGGCTCTGGTGCCTGCTGAGACCACTCTTTGTGCATGCCTCTAATGGCACTAATTGGGCAGTGTTCCACTGTGGTCTGAATCCAACCTCCAAGTATGTTGGTTCTGGGGCCTCTTGGGAGGGGTTCCCATGCAGGCTTAGGTCACCCACTGCCTGTGATTGTTACAGGAAAGCCTGGTAGGAGCTACAAGGTGATCTTCAGTTGTTCACTGACTCTGCTAAACCTGGAGGCATGTGGGAGAGACCACACTATGAACCAAGGACATCTACAACCAGCTCTGCAAAATGCTAGGACACCCTGAAGCCTTTGCCACCTGCCAACTCCCCTAAAGTTCAGCTAATGATGGAGCATCATGCAGTATGCAAGTTGGGTGAGGTAGGGTCTCAGGGATTCTTTAGAGTGAGAAGAGTTGTGGTCACCATGTTAATATAAATTCTAGTTGGTACCAGTACTGAGCCTGAAGCTACTCAGCAAAAGCCTCAGAGCACACCTAAGCCATTTGCTGCCTGCTGGGGGCCTGCCAGACTCCAATAGTTTTCTAAGAAAGAGACCAATGTGGGCAGGGCTAGCTGCTCATGGAGAAACTGTCTCTGTTGTTGGGGAAGTTGAGTGGGGCAGAGTCCCAGTGAGTCAGCAGGGTGAAACAATGAAGCTCATTAGATCAATCAGGTTCAGATTTGGCCATGGTGGGGGCAGGCTCAACACAGGAAAGATGGTGTCTCCCTGCCGGATGCAAGGGAGAAGGACCTCACACAGGGAAAACACTGACTATCCTCCAGTTCGCCGAAGCCACACACCTCATTCTGCCCCCTTCCCTCAGAGGTCTCTGATGCCTCACGACTCACCATCCCTTCGTTGGAGCTCAAAGTGAGTGCATGTGGGAGAGTAAGTCTGTGAGTGGGCCATTTAAGAGGATATCTGGGTTTCCCACAGCTTTCCATCCCATCTAGATGGTCAGGATACCCACTGTTTTTCACAGCCAGCTGTTGTGGGGGGCTCCTCTTCCCAACACCAGTACCCCAGGCTGGGGAGCCTGGTATAGGGGGCTGGGGTCCCTCATTCTTCTGGAGGGAACCTCCGTGGTTCTCAACTGCCACACAGAGATCTGGGGCCTATTCTGTGTGTCTTCCCCTCCTACCAGTTTCAGCATGACTTCTTAATATTTTTAGACATAGGACTTCTGTTCAGCTAGACTTCAGGTTGTTCTGCAGGTTGATTGTTCTAAAATTTAGTTGTAATTTTAAATATTCCTGAAACGATACAGGCACAGTGTTTATCTACTCTGCCACCTTGGTTCTCTTCAATTTACCACTTTCTTTTAATGCTCAGTTCCTTTGAAGACGTCTTCTGAATGTATGTGTGCACTGAGCAGGTTTGTGCGTTTATGTTCAGGCCTAAATCATTGTCAGCCTGCAAAAAGAAGTTTGATTCCACCTTGATTTTTATTCCCTGAGAATCATCAGGCAGGGTAGGATTGGGGAGAAAGTGGTCTAGATACCAACATCAACTTTGTTTTTTGTTTGAGGGTTTTCTTTACTTTTTTTTTTTTTTTAATGAGGAGGGGTAGTTTGTACTTTTATTTAAATTCTCTTCAACAGTTGCAAAAATTGCAGTATCCAAAACAATGAATCTGTACTTATATGGCTGGTGTTCATTGATACCCTGAAGCCCCTTAATTCCTCTAAAAAGGGATTTTTTTCGTTTTCATAGATAATTTATGGATTAAAATGTGATAAAAGTCTTTATTAAATTTGTACATTATAATTTAGATATAGTTGTAATATTATATTACTCCAAGGTGTACAAAAAATATTTGATATCTGTATATATTGCAAAATGATCACCACTATACCTCTAGTGAACATCTTTCATAGTGGTTATATCTTTTTTCATCCTTGTGACAAATCTTTTAAAATTTACTGTCTTAGAAACTTTCAAACATACAACTCAGTATTAGTAACTATAGTCCCCATGCTGTATATTTGCATGCCTTACTTAATTTATACTTGGAGTTTGTACTTTTTAACCTCTTTCTATCCTCTCCACAACAGCAAATATCTTTTCTGAACCAATAAGCTCAGGTTTTTTGTTTGTTTGTTTGTTTGTTTTTTATTCCACATATAATTGAGATCATTTTCTAAGTGTCTTTCTTTGTCTTAGTTCATTTAGCATAATGACCTAAAGATCAATCCACGTTTTCTCAAATGGCAAGGTTTCCTTCTTTTTATGGTTGAATAATATTCCATTGTGTATATGCCATATTTTCTTTATCCATTCACCCTTCAGTGAATACTTAGATTGCTTCTAGTTCTTGGCTATTATAAATAATTCTGCAACGAATATGGGGATGCAGATATTTTTCCAAGTTAATGTTTTTGTTTCCTTCAGATAAATACTCAGTAGTAGAATTAATGAATCATATGGTGATTCCATTCTTAATTTTTTGAGGAAACTCCATACTCTTTCCTACAGTGGCTGTACCAATTTACAGCCCATCAACAGTGCACAAAGGTTCACTTTCTCCACATCCTAGCCAACATTTATTTCTTATCTATTTGATAATAGCCATTCTAACAGGTGTGAGGTGATATCATGTTGTGGTTTTGATTTACACTTCCCTGATAATTAATAATTTTGAGCATCTTTTCATGTGCCTGTTGGCTATTTGTATGTCTTCCTTGGAAAAATATTTATTCAGGTCCTCTTCCCATTTTTTAATTGGGTTGTTTGTTTTTTGTGTTGTTGAGTTGTATGGGTTTTTAAAATATTTTGGTTATTAACAGCTTATTCAAAATATTATTTGAAAATATTTTCTCTCATTCAGTAGGTTGGTTTTTCATTGTGTTGAGGGTTTCCTTTGCTATGCAGAAGCTTTTTAGTTTGATGTAGCCCCACTTGTTTGTTTGTTTGTTTATTTATTTATTTATTTATTTATTTATGTTTGTGTTTCCTTTTGGTATCAAATCCAAAGTAATAATTGCCAAGACCAATGACAACGAGATTGTCACCTATGTTTCCTTCTAGGAATTTTATGGTTCCAGGTCTTATGTCAAATCTGATTTATTTTGAGTATGGTGTATCATATGGGTCCAGTTTCATTTTTTTTGCATGTGGCTGTCCACTCTTTTCAACACCATTTATTGAAGAGATCACCTTTCCTCATTGTATGTTCTTGGCTCCTTTTGTTGTTAATTGACCTTGTATGGGTGGGTTTATTTCCAGGCTTTCTAATCTTTCAACTGATCTAAGTTTGTTTTTATGTAAATATCATACTGTTTTGATTACTGTAGCTTTGCAATACAGTTTGAAATTAGGAAACATGATACCTCCAGCTTTGTTCTTTCTCGAGATCAGTTTGGTTATTCAAGGTCTTTTATGGTCCCATTCAAATTTTAGGATTGTGTGTTCTTTTCTGTGAAAAATGCCATTGGGATTTTGATAGGGATTGCATTGAATCTATAGTTTGCTTTATATAGAATGGGCATTTTTAACAATATTAATTCTTCCAATTCATGAGTACAAAATATCTTTCCATTTATTTGTATCTTCAATTTATTTCATCAGTGTCTTATAGTTTTTGTTGTATAGATCTTTCACCTTCTTGATTAAACTTTCCTAGTATTTTACTCTTTTTGATGCTGTTTTAAATACTAATGTTTTCTTAGTTTCTCTTTCTGTTAGTTTATTATGAGTGTATAGAAACTCAAGGGTTCTTTGGATATATTGGGAAGGAGCCTTTAGGGTTTGCTACATATAATATCATGTCATCTGCAAATAGTGACAGGTTTACTTTTTTTTTTCTGATTTGAAAGCATTTTATTTTATTTTCTTGCCTAATTTTTCTGGTTGGGACTTAAAATACTATGTGGAACAAAAGTAGCATGACTGGGCATTCTTCTCTTGTTCCTGATCTTAGAAGAAAAGCTTTTAGCTTTTCACTATTGAGTATGATGTTAGCTGTGGGCTTATTCTGTACAGCATTTAGTGAACATCCTTTGACTTTCCATTATTTATAATACAAGTCATATGTACAAAATATTTAATTGTCAAACCTAATACTATTGCATGCAGGTCACTGACAAGTTTGTTTATTTAAATTGTGTTTTTTCTTTTTGATTGATGATATTACATAAGCAATTAATTTAGTCAAATCTCCTGTTATTCACTTGATTGAAATCCATTGCTATTAGATTTTAAAATATTTCTTCTTAAAAGACTTAATTTACATATAATTAATCATTTGTAAAGCCCCTGATTGTACAAAGAGATAACTCAAAATAAATTCATTAACACATGTAATATAATCCTTAATCTTGCATTCTATTTGAAATCATTAAAATATCTTTCAAAAGTACTGGTTTGTTCAGTAAAAATATTTTACTGAAACTTTTAGCATTTGCATCAATATCAAATAGTATTTTGATGTTGAATTACAGAATAGAAAATTGTTTTGTAAATTGCCTCACACAAATTTGGAGATATAGTGAAATCCAGAAGGTACACTGTGGCATGACTCAAGTAACACAGAGCATGGACTCAGGAAAGGTGGGTTTAATCTCAATTCTATTGCTGCTTGCGTGACCTTAGACAAGTTATATCATTTCATTTGATCTTAGTCACCACATCTCTATGTAAGACTTTTAATGTGACATCTAAAATCCCCTCCAGTTTTAGTAATTTAATACATATACTCTATGTGATAATTTCTAAACTTAAATTTCTATAGTAACTATATCTCACATCAAATACAACTCCCTTTTGGTATTTAGATTAGTTTTATGATGCTTAAATTTTATTTTAAATCATATCAGAGTTGTAGTTATGTTGTAATAAGTATAATATGCCATCAAGTTATCATCAAGAGAATTACAGCCAAATATTGTAGGTCAGTATATAGGAACGTTGATGGATAAAGATGCCCTAAGGTGGTTCCTTCAAATCACAATATCAGTTATTTTTATAGAGTACTGCTTTTCTCCAGTACATAGAGCAAGTTACTATCTGAACATAAAGGTTCTCTGAAGGTTGAACTAACATTCTATTTTGAAATAATGATTATTTAATCCAGACACAGCTCATCTGTTACATCTATAGGAAAGATTTCTGCTAACTACTCATTTCTACAGAGACTAGATGCTGTGCCCAGGATAAGAATAGGGTCATTTAATGTTCCAATAATGGAAGCATTGTGTGGATATAGTTGATGCTGTCTAATGTACCTTGAAATATGCCCTGAAGTAGATTTCTATTACTAGAGCTAGGGAGTTGAAAGAAAATAGATCTCAGTTTTAAGCAAATTAGAAATTCCATTCCACTTCAATTCATTAGCAAAAAGCACGTTGACTTTTAAGATGAAAAATACATAGATTTCCAATGCGAAGCAAAATGTATGTTAATAACCTCAGGTTGGTGGTAGTTAAGTTAATTATGGTGCTAGTGGCACTCTTGATAAATAAGACAACCTCATGGCACATGGTAATAGCAGCATAATAGGACCTTAAATTAGCTACAAGTCAAAATGATATTGTTAACTCTTCAAAAATATTGAAAGGTGTTAACTTAATTTTAAAGATTGAACATTCCTAAATCTAAGCTTGTAGTAGCCAATGTGACAAGCCTAGCTCATCAGGGTAATCATAAACTATACATTTTATTTTTGGTACCAAAAGCAACTCACTAGAAACTAAGTTTATCTTTCAAAATATCCACCTTTAAATGATTAGTGATGAAAGCCTGTGCAGTTACAACCGCTAATATCCTTTTTGGCTCTAGATCTAAGACATATCTAAAATCCAAGTACATCTCATCATGTACACTTGGTCTTGACCTGCTGACAGCTGCTGTCTCTCATATGGATTAATGCAATATATCCTACCTAACAAGCTTCTCTTCTAGTTTTATCCACATGCTGATTCCACATTCAATATAGAAACCAGAATTGTTTTAAAAAACTATTAGATCTTGTCACTCTGTCTGAAACACAGTTGGTTCTTTCCATTCTTTCAGAGGAAAAAAGTTAAACCCCTTTGCTAGACTCCCAAAGTTGATGCTATGACCCTATTACCTCTCTGATTGATCTTTCTCTTACCCTGCCTTGCTCACTCTGCTCCAGTTACAGCAGCTTGCATGCTGTCCCTCGTTTGCACCAATCTCTCAAACCAAGGTCTTTTTTCAACCTGTTCCCTGTACCCAAAACACATTTTCCAGGTTTTTGTATGACTAATTCCCCAAGAAACTTCATGTTTTTGTTTGATGAGGCTTACCCTCATTACCTATTTAATTTTTCAAACTGCTTACCTATCACAGTCACAATTCCACCGCCATTCTATTTTTGTCAGCCATTCCTCTTATCACCATCTTACATATTGTATGACATACTACTTATTATGCATATTGGTTATCGTCTGTCTCTCTTGGGCTAGAAAAGGGATATTTGCAATAGTGTGCTGGTTAAATTGGCTCTTAAAAAAACCCTCACTTGAATTGCTTGCATGATTTTCATGTGAAAATATTTCACTGATTGCAGTCAATAACTGGCTCACAACCACCCTAAATAATTACCAATTTGCTCTCATAAACTAGGAATGACAAACTCCAACCACTGGATATCTATATTTTTTGTTCATCAATGTATTCCAAGTGATTAATGCTAACTTCACATCTAGTGGCAAATTTACATATAAGTTTACAAAGCAGTTTAGCAAGTTAAATATGTTTCTGTCTGTGTCTTATAATTAAGTCTAACATAGCCAGGAATAAACCAGTAATTTCTGTTCACGTATATCAAATTGAAAAAATATATCTCTAATTAAATCTTTTAATGAAAGTAGAAAAGTAATAATGAAAATTATCTTCAGTTCTTAAGTTGGTAAATACTTGCATATTTCTTAATTTTATAAATAATCAATGTTGCATACATCGTATTTTCCATATGGGAAGCATCCACTGCTATGCTTTACAATCCACTGCATTATTTACAAATTTAATAAAGATAAAATCTCATTCTCAAATCACCTCTCATTAATATTACTTTATTTTTTATAGACTTAGTAATAATTAATTACCATCATATATGCCTTTCATAATTTTCAAAGCAATGATTAAACCTCATTTCAGATTCTTGGTCTGCATGTTAAAAATTAGCTTTTATAACAATTGTTTTTAACCTATTCTGAGATTTGGTTTCTTGATGTAATTTCAGTGTTTTTTTGTTTTGTTTTGTTTTACACAAATTAAAGGTAGGCACAATTGATAGATATAAGGGCATACATATATACAGAGATATAAAATTAAGATGAATGGCATGACTATTATTATTATTTAAAATAATTAACTATTTTTTTCTGAGAAAGAAAATGCCACCATGAATGACAAAATCGGAAAGAAAAACTGGATATTTTAGATTTAAAAAAATATATTTTTAAAACATGTTTTAAGAGCCAATAACTTAAAAGTCAAAATAATTTTAGTTTTATATAAAAAACTTAAAATTTGAAAATTTAAGGTAATATTAAAAACTAAAAAGATACAAAAATGTGACACTTTTAATGTGATAGTTTAAAATTAAAAAATAATAACCAGGAATATTCTTAGATGTATAAAAGCCGAAAAAATGATAGTTTCTGGAAATATGAAAAAAATTAAGTGATTTTCAGATGTGGTGTGAAATTTCAATCTCAAGTGACAGTAAATAATGCTGGATCTCAATGATTATTTTTTCTTGTTTACTTATATTAATAACTTGCAATAGCCTTGAAAATTACCTGAATAATTTCCTACTTCGACAACAAATTAGGAATTTTCGATATGACCTGGAAGTTACTTAAGAATTCACTAATCTTTTCATTTACAGTAAAAGATACAAGAAAGCCTTTAATTATGCCAAAACTAAAGTTATGGTTGTTGGCAGAAAATACTAAATTACTCTGTTAAGCAGATAAAAATATATAGGAGATTGGCAAAACATTAAGCACCTGTCTTTCCCTAGAAGAAACGATTATATATATATTTTAATGTGATACGCCTTTAGAATAGCCAAAAGGTTCTTATCTATGAGTTAACTATCAGATATTACTGCATTTGGTTAAACACAATAGAAAACCTGGTTAAGTATTTTATTTCTAGTCTTCCTGTTTTTTCCTCTTAATTGCCTTCACATTCCTTAAAACCATATGCTGCACTCTTGTAATTTCATAATATATTTTAGTACCAGAGAGATGCATATTCCCCCAACTTTAATAATCAGTTGCTTTCTTTTATTTCATCTTTTCCTAAAATAATGTGGTTATTAATAATACTGGTTTTTAGTCCAGATGGATGTTAGAAGCAGTCTAAGATTTTGTCAAACAGAAAAGTCTTTTGGAGATGTCAGTCAGAATTATATTAACAAGTAACCTTGTTAGTGCTCAGTATCATTGGAAGAATTTCTTCATAATTTAATTAATAAATTCCTGCTGCTCTATTACCTGGAGTATACTCACGTTTGAAGGTATTACTTTGTCTTCCTACTTCATCTTACTATATCTAGCATGCCTTTCCTAATCAACTGTCATATAGACCTCTCACTGTAAGTGACTTTCAGGTTTTTTGAAGACGGCTTCTTACCCCACTGAAATTTACCCGAAGGTGCCCAGTAAATGATTTCATTTACACCACATATCCTAAATCTTAAACAGATTATCCCAATCTCACAGGCAAAATTGTATAGATTACTGGTCTTGCCTTTGGGTAATTTGTGAAATGATTAACTATCTGTGAGTGTTCCATGTGGTCCTGACAAGAGAACAGCCTACATGTACATACATTATAAAATAACAGACAAAACAAGTGACAAAAATATGGAAACAGCATTTTATTAGTATAAATTTCTGAAGATTATGTGTAATAATAACAAACAGTGTTGTGTTAGCTATTTCAGTGCATCATCTTATGTATCTCACAATTTGCTTGTTTTTAGCATTCCAGGGGGCCTGTAATTTCTAATAAATTTAAGGGTTAAATTTGTGGTTATTAAATCAACTTAATGGTTATAAACATCACTTAAAAGGATAAAATGGAATAGAGGAAATGAAACATAAAGGATAGAAAATATGAGAATGAAATGTCAGTAGTAAGGTTTATCCCCTTTTCATTAAACTTGCAGTCGTGTGTGTGTGTGTGTGTGTGTGTGTGTGTGTTTAAGATGGAAAATATATTTTTTTCTTTGAGTCAGTAGTCAAATAGTTTGAATATCACTGCTCTGAGATACAGATCTAAGAGTAGATTGGCATGGTCATGCAGTTGGAATATTTTTAACTATATTATATTTTAATTATGTGTACATATTTACTATCTCACTGAAAATATGTAAGAATTCTGATTACTTCATAATTTCTCCAGCATTAATATTGAGTATTTTTTTGCTATACTGATAGGTTTAAATATTATTTGATTGTGGTTTCAATTTGTACTACACCCTTACTAAGAACGTTGAGCCTATATTTATATGCTTATTTGCCACTGTATTTCCTCTTATATGAAATGTACTCATGTATAATTTTAAAAATTTTATTGGATTGTTTTCCATTTCTATGTTCTTTTATTTTTTATTTTTTCATTATTAGGAGTTCTTTAAATATCTAAGTATACTTAGAACCTTGGGTATACTTAGGTAGCTTTTACTCAATTATATATGTTGTAAATATCTTCTCCCAATTTTATCTTTTTACTTTCTTTATAGTGCCAAATGATAAACATACATAACTAATAAAACACAATTGAATTCATAAGAATCTTCCCTATGTTAGAGCATTTTTCATATTTAAAAAAAAATTTTATATCGTGTGGCCATAAACATATATATTTTTCTAAATATTTTTTCCCATTGCATTTATTCTTCAATTCTTCTGGATTTATTTTTGCATGTGGTTCGATTTAAGGCTCTCATTTTACTATTTTTTCAACAACTTCAAAATCATTACATGAAGAATTTGTCTGTTTCCCGGGTTGTAAGTCAAGCTCTGCCACTAATTATTACCTATATATGGATCTCTTTAGTAGTTTAATGTATATTCCTTGCATCTAATCATTTGCCATATCATCTATTCCTTTACCACTCACTTTATTACTATGATGATATGTTAAGTACTAATATCTTGTACTGGTACTTAACCTGGTGGGATTTTTAAAGCTTAGTTTTATTTCATCCTTGTTATTAATTTATTTTTTAAGCTTTTTGTCCTCAAAGTACATGGCTGCTATGGTATCAATTTATATTTTATGTTAAATATTTTATTTTACCTTATGGTCAAATGTGTGGGATTTTTTCATTTTGGTTTTTCTCTGACGCAGCAGAAAGAATATGTATCCTAAAGTAGTTTGCTCAAAATTTCTATAAATCTGAATAAACGAAAAGGGAGCTTCTTTTAAATGCTAACTTGTTATATCCTGGGCACTTCACTTAAATTAATTAATCTTTGTGATCTTCAGTTTCCTCATACAGAAATTATATTAATAAAGGTTATAATGCCATTTGGTTGTTTTGGCATTTAAAATTAGCTAATACATACTGTATGCCAGTCTGCTCTACCAGCAGCAGTGGTCTCTCATAACTTCCAAGCACAAGTTCTCATGGCCCAGTTATTGTGTACTACCTAGAAGGTCACTACGTATGACACTGACTTGTGGAACAACTTCAGATCAGAGAAGCAGTCAGCCCTGGAGTTCACTTCACCTTTCCTCTCAAGAGTACGTAAGTAGCCAGACATGCAACCCTTAAAGCATGGTGGTAATTTCCATTTTCCAGTGAAACTGCATCTAAGGAAGACCAGTTAGTCATTACCTGATTATCCAGGTTATATAGGTGTTTAGTCTGATATATAAACCTTAAGCAGTTTGTCAACCATGTTGGATCTAGTATAGGTAAATTCTTAACAATTTCTTGAGATATTGTTTCAAAGAAAATGTAGAGAATCAATTCCTTAGGCATCATCTCTGTAGCTGAGGGATAGGCCACAGAACCAGTTGTTAATCATTTTTTTCCCACTTCAGCTTCTAGCTGAGTATATACATATTCCAAGTCTCCATAAATAGTATTATTACTAAGATAAATTTAGTAATTTTGCATATTTTATGTTTGCAATGTAAAGTGTGAAATAAAAGCAATATCATATTGCGGGAGACCAGCTCCCACAGGTCCAGGGGAAAAGCCCTTAGGTGGAGACAGTGTTGGCGAGAAAAAAGAAAAACGCGCGGAGACACAGGAGCGCTTTTTCAGGAAGAGAAGTGTCTCATTTTATTGTTACAGCATGTCCCTTTTTATACCGGACAGTTGACCATTACATCATTGAGTTATTTTTTTCCCAGAGATAAATCTGTACCCATCTGCCTTCTACATAGTTTCATTATTTCTTCCTTCCCAAGGTCTATCCTTCTTAGAAGCTTGTCCTTCCTTAGAGACTTACTATCATGCTATTTCTGTTACAGGGTACAGCTGTATTTGTTTCATACTAATGACTAACTTACTTTGTCTTTACCTATGATGGTCAAAGCTGAATTCCAGCCTTGGTGTTGGAAGGATATTTTATGGCCAATTAGTAGTTATCTTAAACACCATAGCTGAGCAGAATCCTGAGACTACAGAGTGCATGCTTTGCTTATTACTAAGAGACTAGGAGACTAACAGTGTGACCGAGATTGCTTTTAGTGTATAAAATAGAATTATAGTAATATATAAGACTAGGTTGATTAGGGTAAATAAAACAATTAATATCGGGAGGGGTATTAGATCCTTATCCTACTGAGGGTGTCTAAAGGGGAATCTTATTTAAGGCACAGCGTTTTTCCCAGATGCTGGCCACACACCTGATCCAAGCCAAAGCTGCCCATCTCCCAAGGGATGGCGGTCACAACCTCTGCCAGCAAGCAGCTTCTCCCCCTGGGGGGAGGAGGGAGTGGGGAAGCAAATGTTCCCAAAGCGAGACAAAGTATAGCAAGTAGAAACTGCTAACAGGCTGGCAATTCACTCTGTAACTTTCAAAGTTGTCTGTGACATAGGCTTGCAGCAGCACAGTGGAGAATGAGATCTATCTAGCCACCTTCCCACACTGTTCACCCGGGCCTGAGAGCCTGTCAGCTTGTCAGCTGCCAGGCTTAACCCTTACTGCAGACCTCCGGCTCTCCACAGAAAAGGCCAATTCTGACTTCTGTAGACTATATTTTAAACAAATAGTATTGAGATATTAAATGATAATTAGCCCCTTTAGATTAAGCTGGTCATTTCCAAACTCAATTCTTTTAAAACTCTAAGACAAAGTGTCCCAGACATCCAGTGGCTCCTGGCATCATATTTTTATTTTAAAGCAATTGAGGAATTGTATCCCTAGTTGTATAGTGGAAAAGTTCCTCTGAAGATGATTTTAATATGGGTAGCTTCTGGATAAAGTGAAATAAACATGCTTTTATTGTATTGCTAAGTTCATAGTAAAGGATCAAGGGTCCTCATAAAAAAAGGAAGAAAAGGAGGACAAAAGCAAAGAAGGAAGAAGGGTTAGAAGGAAGAAAGGAATACAAGAAGGGAGGAAAGAAGGGAACAAAAGCAAAAAGAAAGACAGGAGGGGGAAGGGATGAGACAAAAAGGGTAAAGAAGGAATAGTGAGCTGGACCAAGAATAATGACACTCTGGAAAGAAACGTTTTCAGTTCTCTGTGGAATCAGAAGACTGACCATTTGAGACCATAACAAGTGAAAGAAACTGGATTTGAGTTCTCTATGTTGAACCAGCGAGAACTAGGTTTGTCTCAGCTCATTAACACAGTTTGGATCCTATTTACAGTATATTTAAACCCTTCCTATTTGGCATTAAAATTTTTCAGGTTAGGCTCTTAGAACACTCACAAATTAGGTTCAACATAATGAAAGAAACAAGAAAAAAAGCAACAGTTAAGAGTCAGAAAAAAATACAGAAAATATTTAGATGAAGGATTTTAGATATTTAAATTTTTAATTTAAAACATGAAATAAATATGTTTAATATGTGTAAAGAAATAAAAGAAGAAATATAAGTAATAAAGAAACAACATATCATTAAAAATGATAAGGATGATTTGACCATAAACATTTAAAAATGAACAATAAAAATTTAATTGATGGGTTTAAAATAAGACTCTACCAGCTGATGAGAGAATTAGACATTATGTGTAATGTACCACGGAGAAATAAAGAGATGGAATATATTAAGTAGAAGTCAAAAGACACAGAGGTGAGATGAAAAGGTCTACAATACATCAAACAAATGTAAAAATCAAAATCTAAAACTTTGGTTAAAATAAGGGATATCTTTATGACGATGGGGTTAGAGACAGTTTTTCTTAAACAATACATAAAAAGCTAGCTCCAAAAAAAACCCTCTCATTCAAAGGGTATCAAAAAGAAAAAAGATAAACCACAAAATGGGGGAAATTTTAAGTAAATGTACTTTCAATGGGATTATACCCTGAGAATATAAAGAACTCAACCCAAATAATATTCAATAGAAAAATAATTTATTGAAAAATTTGACAAGGTCATGTTAAGAAGTATCTCAGACAAAAAATAAAACAAGAAAATAAATAGGAAACTAATACATCTAATTAATAATTAGGGAGGTGCAAACTAAGACTATGATAGGATATCAATTTAATTCCATTGGATTGGCAATGACCAGTAAGTCCGCAATGCCAGGAACAAGCAAATACATGAGAGATGAGTATTTTTAATATACTTGTGTTAAAATCAATTCTGCAACTGCTTAAAATTGAAAATACAGAAGCTCCCTTAACTCAGTAATTCCATTTCTATGTAAGTACTCTACAGAAAGTCTTGTAGACATCATCAAGAGACTTTTTAAGAACACACCTGGCCATCTTGCTTAAATTACTAAATGAATAAACAAAAACAAAAGGAAAAAATAAAAACAAAAGCAACTCAAATGTTTAGCAACACAAAAAATGAATAAAAAGTAATGTTATAATTATACAATGACGTATTTACAACATTAAATATTAACGATTCATACCTATATAAAACATCATAAATGAATAATAGACATTTTATGTTGAATGAAAAAAGCAAGTCACACAGGACAATTTAGATATAGATTTCATTTTCTGAGGCTCAAGAAAATAAAATAAAAACTATATTTTCTTTTGGACTCATATATATCATTTAGGTTCAGTCAGGAGCACAGTAATTTATGTATAGAGGACAGAAACAGATTAATTCAGGGCGTTAAAAGTTTACAGGATCCCATGAAATGTGAGGAAGCCAAGGCAGGGAGAATTGCACTGACCTGAGAATATTAGGAGGTTGCAAAAAACCTCAGGAAAGAATTTCATTGGCTATTAACCACATCAAACAGATTATTTATATTAAAATACACACATGCTGATCAAAATCCTCCTCTTTTCTGTGGATTGAGGGGTTTATTTCTGTCTTCCAATGCTTCTCAATATCAAAATGAACCAAAAAATGTTATTGGCAGTTGTATCAGGTAATGTAGTTCAAAGTTTCTTTCCAACAAGAGAGGCAAAATACGAAAGCAGGTGAAATTGATGCTGTGTTGTAAAAAGATAATCTGGCACAATGTATTACAAAAAAACAAAATTAAAGCAGTGCTAAATACAAAATTCAGGATTTTTGTTATTTCTGTGTAACAGGGAAAATTGGAGAAATGCATATACACAAAGGCATTAGTAATGTTCTAGTACTTATGTTGGGTGATACTTATTCCTGTGCTTCAGAACTTTAACATATGTCACATATCCATTTTAATGAATAAAATATTAAGTTATAAAATTTTAAAAACTGACAAATATTTGTTTTAAATATTCAAAGTCTAAACTATACTACTGTATTTTAAGTACATAGATTTAATTTGCCTCAGGGATAAATTTTGTAAATAGCATCAGCACATATTTTAAAAACAAATGTTTCTGATGTATTATATATGAATATATTAAGACTTGTTTAAACGTGTCTCACTTGAATGGAAAGACACACAAACAAGTCACATTCTTTTTCTACTCTGTTAAATATATTAATAATTACATTTTTTTTGTATCTGTACTTAGTTCCTTTTCTTGGGAAAAAAATTGATTGTTCCTAGAAACAAAGAAATACTGTTTCTTAGAAAAATCTTATTAAAAAGTAGTAAATTTAATGAAGAGATTCAGGTATTAATCAAATTTTTTTACAATAATATTATAGTGAATAGTACAAATATTAAATTTCTTTTAGCCTATGTAAGATGCCTCCTTACTCCCTTCAAACCACAAGCCATAGTAGTTTATTCCTGCCATGTTGCTATTCCATAATTGCCTAGGAATTAAAAAAATATATATACTTCCTTAAAGTAGATAATATCTTGATTTTGTAAAATTATAGTTACAGATTATACAAAAGAAAATCCAAGGGGATATTAAAAAGCTTATTAAAACTCTTTGAAAATCAATCAAAATAGAATAATAATCATAGTAAGGAATTATCATCATAATTAAACAACCTCTAGATATAAAAATAATAATTATTTTAATAAACCCAAAAGGAAAAAAGCAAACATATAGTCATTTTGAGATAATAGGATACATTGTCATTGTTCTTGACTGGTAAAAATTAGCTTGCTTTATAAGCAGAGAGAATCAGGATTGATATTATTAGTATGAAAAATATCCTTCCTATAGCAATATACATACTTATATTTTCATTTATATTTTTATATATATTAGCTATTTATTAAAGTATTTCAGCATATTTCCAAAAGTCCATATTACTTGAAAAGTGTTGTAGAACAAAGGCCTTCATTCTTTTAAAAATATGTGGAGTATATTCTATTTCAATCAAACAGGCATCTGGAAAAAATGATTTTTCACTAGCCAAAACAAAACTAAACAACAAACTCTTCATTTCTTTGGATTTCATTCTTTAGATCTCTGAATTTTATATATAAATACACACATACACACACACACACACACACACACACGCACATATACAGAGGGTGCCAAAAAATGTATACACATTTTAAGAAAGGAAAAAACTGTATTAAAATTATGCTGATGGTAACCACTTTGAGCACCTCTTGTAATTGCAGAAGTCAAATGTGACTTGCATTCATCTTTTGTTATTGGTATATATTATTACAATTTTAATACAGTTTTTTCCTTTCTTAAAATGTGTATATATTTTTTGACACCATTTTTTTGGCACTCTCTGTATACACACACACACACACACACACACACACACACACACACACACACACATATATATATATAGAGAGAGAGAGAGAGAGAGAGAGATAGATATAGATATAGATATATGCACACATGCACACATGTGTGTGTATTTATAATTTACTTGACACAATTTTACCTATTAAAAGATGACAAATGCTATAGTGGAAAACAAAAGAGTATAAAAAAACTGGTAGAACAACAGCTACTGCTTAGCCATTCTCTGTTCACTTCTCATACTGAGTCCTTTTCATTTCCTGAACAAATAGCCAATTGTTGGTGGAGTGAGTAAAGAGCTATTTAACTGTGCCAGCTACTACCACCTGCTGAAACTAATTAAATGTGATTATAAGGTAGTGAAGAGGTAGAAACATTATCATAACTACCCCCAAATTCTTGGTTTGAGAGAGTGCCCAGAATCCCAGGGCATTCAACCAACAAAGACAAATTGTTCCACTCATACAGAAGGTTTCTGAAGTAATTTATTTAGACCAGTGCTTTTTTGGCTCCTTATGGCATCAGGTAAACTAGTGAATTCATTATATTCAAATCAGCATGGAAGTCAAATCAACTACTGTAATCCAGTTTACTAGATTTAATTTTTTTCTATGAAAAAGATTTATTTTAGCCTGAAAGATTGAACATATGTCATTTAAAGTATAAATTAGTCTCCCAAAGTATAATTTGCATTATAAGACTTATTCAAAATTTTCAGTCTTGCAAAACAGTTCTAAATGAGTAACGGTATCAGTATAAAGTTGTTAATCCCTCTAAACGTAAAGCAGAGCCCATTGAAAACAATGCAATCAATTACATTGTCAGTATTACCTAATGTGATATTACCTGATGGGCACTGAGAATAGAGTCCTCAGAGAAACATAAAATGGAAAGAACTCCAGAAATGGTAATCAGATTTGCAGTCTTCCAATCAATTCTCTTTTCCTATGTGTATGGAATTATAATTAATGCTTCTAATGCCTGAGTTTGGGGTTACCAACACAACCTTAAAAAATATAAATTAATAAAGATATAAGGGAATTAAGGGGATAATTTTATGAATTCAAACAATAAAAAAAGAAAGAAAACAAACATTTAAAAATTGACAACAAAGAGCTCTTTTAAACCTAAGTTATCCAGATAATTGCCTTGCTTCTTTGTGCAATGCCATATTGAGACGGTGTACATGTTAAAGGAGAAACAGTTACCGCCACTATTGGAGAGAAAGAAGATCAGCATAAATACGTGAAGATAATTCCAGATAGTTACTCTATTACATATCCATTTAAGAAAGAGTAAGTTTATTAGCACATTAGATAAATAATCCCTGTGACTGTTGAAATAAGTTGTTAAATAAGTTTTGAAATGCAACAAACTGAATGCTAGACAAAGATATATATTTTAGATATTTAATGAGACATAGAAGTCATTTGCAAAGAAGGAAAGAAGGTGGGGAGGAAGAAAGGAGGGAGGATGAGTGAGTATGGAAAGAAGAAAAAGTGGAAAGGAATGTTTAAGATACCTTTATTTGAATTGTAGGTCCATAATAAATACTAGGATGCCTGATAGATTTTTAATGATATAACTAAAAATGAGGCCTAGCCTCTAAAAAATATTGCTCAAAAAAGATTTTTTTTGTAAACTACTGATATATACAAAAGGTTCCATGTACATTCTTTTTCTGTGTGATTTCTATGCGATATTATCCTAAGAGATAAGGGAAAGTAACTTAATAAAACACCTAATACATCTTAAACTACACTTTTCAGACTCTTAGAAGTATATGAGTTGATAGTGGAATGGAATTTAAAGGTCATGAGAAGCTGGAATAAAACTTTGCTTTTTAACCTTACATTTTAGGAATATCTCTCCCCCCTTTTTCATATACACATTTTTTTATATAATTGGGATCCTGCATGAAATTTAAAATAAATTTGAATTCTACTTCGCCAATTGATGCTGCGGTACATTTTCCCAGGTAATGTTTTTTTTTTTTTCCAAAGTAAAGTTTCATTTTCTTAAAATCCTTGCTATTGAATATTCTATATTTGTACATGACTCTGTTTATTTAGCTGTCGTTGGATATGTACACTTTTATAGAGTAGCAATTAAAAATTATAAGGTCACAGAGACCTAAAGTAACTGCTTGGAGGAAACCAGCAAAAAAGAGGCAGTAAAAGCATTTGCTGAAGGTTGTGTCCACTCATTTTTTGAGAGATGTCCCTTGAGAATCCTCAAATGCTGGAAGCTCCTCAATCTCATGGTCCGCAGGAAGCAAGCAATTGTAAATCTGGGATAAAACCTTTCTGCTCCAGTGGGAAAAGCAAACCCTAGACATTTATCCAGGGGTAAGGGCCAATAAGTAAAGAACATAGGGCAATTTTAATCGCTGTGGTTGCAGTGATGTCACTTAAAGACATAATTAGCACATGAGTAACAAAAACTAGCAAAAACACTTGCTTATGAATACATTGTACTTTTACCACCCACTACATAACTATATATGTATTTTCTGGCATGGCATGTTTTACTGCTCCTTTGCGACAAACACTGTTTATTTGGATTCCCTTTTTAAAAGTTAGGAAATTCTTCAGAACTCTTCATAACTTCTGAGCAGGTCTTTAGGTTTTGAATTTCAAATGCAAACTGAGATAAAAGGTTTTCTCTTAAATAATGAAAGGCTCTTAACAATCTGTAATCCCACCAGAAAGAGGGCAGCTGCCACCAAGAGAGTAGTTCGGAACTTCCTTTCTCAGAAATATTTCTTGTTATGGAAGGATTCCCAAAGTCTTAGGAAAGCTTTTCATGGTACAGAGGGCTTCTTCAGTCTTATGTTAGATGTGTTTAACTTGGGAAAAGTATTAGAACAGAACCATTTTAATTTGTATACTTTTTAGTATGTATGCTTTGCTTCAATAAAAAGCCTTATTTAATAAAATTCATTATGAAAAACACTGATTGATCCCACTCTGATTATAAACTAAAAGCTGGCAAAACATTTGGCATTGCTGGTCACTTTGTCATTCTGTCTGGTATGGCCACCCAGATTAAGAAATAGTACTTTTCCAGTACTCAGAAAGTCCCCCGGTGGCTTGCTTGAGCTTATTATATAAGTGGCTTTACACATTTTCAAAGTAGCCAGCAACCTGACTTCAAAAGTATGTATTAATTTGCCTATTCTTGAATTATATAAATGAAAATATACAGTGATATGCTTTGTGTCTGACCTATTTCACGAAATAGTGTATTTGTAATATTTATCCATGTTGTTACCTGTAGTAGCCAATATTTTCCTCATTGTTGTATTATTTTCTATTACATGAAGAAATCACATTATATTTACCATTTAGCTGAGGGTGAAGATGTGGTTTATCATAAACAGTGCTGTTATTTACCATCTGCAGTTGTTTATTAGGTCAGTTTTAACAAAATACCAGACTGGGTAGCTTAAACAACAGAAATTTATTACTCACACTTCTGCAGGCTGGAAGTCTAAAATCAGTGTCAGCCAGTCTGATTTCTTCTGAGGCCTATCTCCATAGCTTGCAGATAGACACCATTTGCTATGTCCTCACATGTCCTTTTCTCTGTGCATGCACTCTTATGTCACTCTCTCTTCTTATAAGGACCCCAATCATATTGCATTAGACCCCACTTTTGTGACTTCATTTAATCTAATTATCTCTTTGGAGGCCCTGTCTCCAAATGTAGTCACATTAGGGGTTGAGTCTTCAACATATGAATGGAGGAGGCTGGGGGAGAGGCACATTTTAGTTCATAACACTATCACAGTATATTAGTTTTAGTTTTCTAGAATTTTTTGATAAATCATACAACATTTACTCTATTTTGTCACTCTTGTTTCACCTAGCATTATTTGGAAATTTGTTCATGTACAGTACTTCAAAAATTCATTCTTTTTATTGATGAGTAGTATTTTATTATATAGATATACCACAGTTTATTCACCTGTTACTGGACATTTTGATAATTTCTAGTTTCAATAATCACAAATAAAGCTACTATGGATGTATATGTACAATTATTTGAAAAGATATATCATTTCATTTCTCTGGTGAAAATATATACAAATAAAAATGGCTGTATCACATGGTAGCTGTATGAGCTCTGACAATTAAATTCACGAACTCACCTGAGAAAAAGTTCTACACATCTCATTGCTGAATATCACTATGGCCACCTTTGAAGAACTCCCCTTGGGAAGTGATGCACTGATGCCAGTGTCTAATCCACCCTTCAGAACAATTTTGGAACTCTTTTTCTGCAATGGCCATCAGAGCTGTCATCGTATTACCCTTGATGTCCTGAATATCATGAAAATGTCTTTTTTTCAATATTTCCTTTATCTTTGGGTAAAGAAAGAAGTTATTGGGGGCCAGGTCAGGTGAGTAGGGAGGGTGTTCTAATCCAGTTATTTGTTTACTGGCTATAAACTCCCTCACAGCCTTGCTGTGTGAGCTGATGCAGTGTCATGATGCAAGAGCCATGATTGTTAGCAAAAAGTTCAGGTCGCTTAACTTTTTCACTCAGCCTTTTCAGCGTTTCCAAATAGTCAACTTGGTTAACTGTTTGTCCAGTTAGTACAAATTCATAATGAATAAATCCTGTGATATCAAAAAAGGTTAGCAACACCATTGCAAGAAGCTCGTGAACTTAATTATCAGACCTTCGTATGAACTGTGTGTAGTCCTTTGATTCATGAACATCCTATGACTCCCAATTAATTTAATCTTTGTTAACTTCTCATAGCAACATCTTATGATTTTTATTATAGATGAATATGAAGTTATATTTCACTGATAATTATATATAGAAATGGAAATTTATGTAAGTGAACATCACATAGATATGACTGTATAAGTATTATACTATGCTGTTTGAAAATACACAAATATGTAGGAACATAAATGAGGTGAACATAAATTTTGAAGTTTAAGAAATTTTAACTGAATTTAAATTCTTTATCCAAGAAAGTGAAACAGACTTTTGTGGGATTATTATCCCTTAGTTGATGATTTTTAATGTGACATGTTTTTTGCTCCTCTGAAATCCCATACATTTCAAATCTCCTTGAACATTCCAATAACAAAAACACAATTAGTTTTTAAAAAAGGGGGGGGGGAACTAAAATTTCAGTACCCACTTGACCCATTATTTTTGGTCAAATAGCAATTAATGAAATAAAACTCATTAAAACTAGACCAGGTAACTACTTTTCACTATACATTGTAATGTCATTTGATTTGTGGTTTTAAGAAAGAAATGAATGCCTTGAGACAGTTTTGCCAGTTAAAAGAATATTTAGGCTACACTGGCACTTAGTAAGGCATTGTGTTTTAATTCCTTACCATGGATTTGAGCTGTGTTGCCTAAAGAAGGTGAAGGTCATATTTCTGGCAATTAGAAAATATTTCTGCTAATTTCTGAAAATTATCAGTTTTTAAGGTAGTTAATGAATACTCATGCTGGGTCTGAAACTGAGAAAAGGTCTATAAATTAATAGAAAATGATACTTATACCTTATCAATAAGAAGCCTGTATTCATGGGAGAAATACCATATACTCAATAAAACAATTAGGAGTAACATAAGTTTGAATATAATTATGCTATGTTGTTTGGAGAAATTACCATGAAACTGGTCTAGAGTGAAGACCAGTGAATTCTGAATGGAAAGGTGAGTTCTACTCAGCAATGCTAGTTAAAATAAAGAGAACGCCATTGTTGGGTTAATTCTTTACTCTTTTCAGATTAGTTTTACCACTCTGAGCTACCCTAGCTCACTCAAGTCTTCTAATTATGTTCACAGGAAGAAAGAAGTTAAAATGCTAATTTATGATGGTGTGACACTTTTTCAAAAGCCTAACAGGGTTATAGTGTATGGAAAATTAAAATGAAATTTCCCTTGCCCTGTGTTAAAATTCTTGTTCCTATGAACTGACATTAAAAAATGAAAGTAAAGCCTTTCGGGAGAAGTTAATTACACATTTCTTCCTACACCTTTCCTGTCAGATATTTTTCTACCATCATGTATATTCTTAGAGTTTTTAGGCATTTTATGAAAAATTTGCAAGCCTGAGTTCTTCTGAGAAGACGGCTTCTTGGCTGTGTGTTTAATGCATAAACACTGCACACTTTTACTTTTAGTTCTTCTGGGATAGCTCATAAGAAAACCATTTAAACACTAAGAAGAACTATAGGTGGACAAAATATAAAATATATTTTTGAAGGCATCTGAGAACTTCTGTGACAGTCAGAATTTGAGGGGTCATCAACTGGGAAAAAAGGAAAGTTCTTGAACCAAAACATTGTACATGCAAGTATTCCCTTTGGGTAATTTACCAACTCTAAAGTGGAATGTAACACTTGCACACTTCATTTCTGACATCAGGTGTGTAGGTTTTGTTCCACACCAACCAGTTCTCTGGCACAAGCTAGGTGTTCTACAATTCAATTCAATTCTGACATTAACCAGAGTCTGTGCCAACCCCATCTATTAAAGGCTCAGTCCCACAAGACTGCCCCTGCTCCCTGCCCCGCCATTTCAGATGCCATTTGCAAGTAATAGGTTCCCAGGTTATCCACAACTTCTGTCCAGCTTGGTTACAAATCAGAGGTTCCCATCACCCTCTCCTCAGGTTCTGTAATATGGTAATAACTCACAGAACCCAGAAAAACCACTTACTTACTATTGCCAATTTATTACAAAGGATATAATAAACAATACAGATGAACTGCCTGATGAAGAGATACATAGGTCGAGGTCCAGAAGGGTCTCAAATACAAGAGCTCTCTCCCCACGGAGTTGGGGTATGCAACCCTCCTGGCATGTGAATGTGTTCACCAACCCATAAACTCTCTGAACACATTACTTTAGGGACTTTTATAGAAGCTTCATAATGTTGGCATGATCTATTGTTAACTAATTTCCAGTCCTCTTTCCCGTTCAAAAGATGGGGAGTAGGGCTGATAGATGCAAGCTTTTAATCATGGCTTGACCTTTCTAATGACCAGCCCCATCCAACAGTTGTCTCATTAGAACCAAAGACACTCTATTCTCCAAGAAATCCCAAGGTATTTAAGAGCTCTGCGTCAAGCACCCAATCACTCAGGAAATTATAAGGGTTTAGAAGCTCTGTATCAGGAACCCAACTCAAAGGTGAAATATTAGCAGGAACCAGGAGAAGAGACCAACATATATTTCTTATTATTTCACAGGCAAGAAGCCTAAAGATGGATTTGGCAGCAGACAGAACTTGCAGTCAAGATTCTAGAAACCAGAAGGTACAGACAACTAGGTCCAATTCTACGCACGAATTCTCTTCACAAGCATTTGTAATTCCTAAACTGTGTATGATGAAAGAGTAAGAAGACCATCAGAATGTGACAGAAAACCTGAGTGGCACTTTTGTTATTCTTATAGTATGGGAGAAAAAAGTAGACAAGTGAAGAAGTGGCCCTGGTAAAATTTACAGGTTCTCTGTTGGGACTCCTCAAGATCTGCAACCTAAGATTAAGCTCAAATCAGGGGTAGAACAAGGTTTACAAAGTTTGACACCTTGACTCGAGCCATCTTAGTCCTTAATAGATTGAGGATCTCTTCCTACTGTAGCTGTCTGACAGGTCACAGGGTGAGAAAGAAAAAAATATCACCCAGAGCCTCTGTGATCTTTCATACAAATGTTTGACAGGCAATAAAAAATTGCTGGGCATACTAAGTAAAAGAATCAGGAAAAAAATAAGACAGGAGGAGTAAATCCATAAGAAGATCCAAATGTTGGAAATATTACACATTAATTTTAATATTTCCAAATGACAATGGCATGTTCCAATTATTTTTAGCCATAAGAGTCAATGAAAGTAAGCAGAGCATGTACCAGAAACCCAGAAAATAACCTGTACATTTGATATAAGAAGTAAAGAGGGAAAAGTATAAATGGAAATGGTGGATCATCTTTCAACTTTATGACATTTTTCAAAGGTAATCTTATGATTACCTTGTTTCCCCTTACAACAAATAGAACTGCATATGGATGTGTTGTGATGGAAATGAACCCTGGGAAATAAAACTTATCTTCATAGGACCGGCATTTTCGGTGGCTTGGTTTGTTTAATCAGGGGTCAAAACGGCACTCAGAGAACTAGCTTGGCCTATTGGGCAAAGCGGCAACTGTAGTTTATATTGAGAATCAGCCCTCATGCTTTTCGCCCTCACACCAACCTTCTTTGTATCAAAACGTGTATAGCTTCTATGGGTTCCCAAGGTTTATACATTAGGAACTGTTGGTTTCTGATGTCATCTTATTTATTTTGAAAAATCCATCAGTGAGTACAATTACTGTTATCTTTGGTGGTCTCTATTATTAGAGAGGTAAATAAAATAAATCACACCCTATATTTTATTTATGTTTTTTTTGTTTTGTTTTCCTTTGGTTTTCCCTATCCTTCTGTCCATCGGAATATACAATTCAGCAAAGCTGGTGTTTTTGTCAATTTAGTTGCTGCTTTATTTCCAATATCTGGAACACACTATGCCAGGCACAGAGAATTTGTTAAATACATACCTGTTAATCAATCCACCAATTAGAAATTCATTCTTTTCTTTGATCTATATATCATATTGACCAATACTAGCTTGTTTTTATTATTTGATACATTTTTAAAAACTAAAACCTCCATATACATGGAGACTTGCATATCAACATAACTTTTTCAGTTTCAATAGTAGACAATTATAAATACTGGGGGTGCCAAAAAATATATATACAAGTGGACAATTTGGTCAACGTTGTTCAAGCAGTAGTTCACCATAATCAGAAGTGTCTGGACACTAATGGTAACCACTTTGAGCACCTCTTGTAATTGCAGAAGTCAAATGTGACTTGTATTCATCTTTTGTTATTGGTATACAGTAAGTATTAAAATTTTAACACAGTTTTCCTTTCTTAAAATGTGTATACATTTTTTTTTGGCACCCTCTGTATATTGACCAAAAATTCCTAAAACACATGTAAACACTTAACCCGTCTTAAGTCTATCTTCATGGCTCAATATCATGTACAAAACTTTAAGAAATATATCATTAAGTTCTATTTCCTAACTTAAGGACTAATTTTAAAACTTAGAATTAGGTATATTATTAAAATCACATGGAGACCTGTGATTCTAGGCTTTGTAAAATTTTAAAAATCAATTTTTGTTTTTCATAAGTAATAAAACCAAAAGTATGTTTCCATAGGCAAATTTCACATTTGTCACGTGCACAAGAGATAGCACAATATTTTCATGATTTTATATGATCTTCAAAGCATTTTAAAGCACAAATAGATATGATTATCCCCATTTTATAAATTCAAAAATTAAACAGAGAAATATAAGTGCTATTCTAATGTCAGATAGATGGTTAGGTTCAGATTTGGAAATACTGTAGCTTTTTCATAGTTATATTTAACAATATATAATACACTATTTTATAGTTTCAACAAAAGGGATAATAACTGCCTAGCATTTGAGAACATACTGTATATGTAGAAAACTAGTACTCAAATATTTTATTGCATGGCTATTAATTTCTTGATTTTCATGGCAAGGTAAAATAATGACATCTTGAATTTGCTTTGTTACCAAATGGTAAAATTTCTAAATAAATCAAACTACATAGCTTTGTAAAGACATTTAGAAACTTCAGAGGAGCAGATTAATATGACAAAAATTTAAATATAGACAGTTTCTGGTATGCTTTTGCTCTATAATGTTCCTTTGAACTGTACCATGAAAGAACAGTACAATATAGATCATATTTTCCCATAGGAAAACTTATAATTGGAGATGCAATTCCTGACTTAAGCATGATAGTGTTATAGAATGAATTAGAGTATCTAATTTTTTTATAATAATGTAAAACAGTAAAATTTCATTTCAAATATTAAAATATGCTATTTCTGGTGTTCTGTGTATGTCCAATAAATGTTAAATATGATGAAATGAACCCCCAATCTGTGCTCAGGAATTAGTATATTAAATTGCAACTCCATGTTTTCACAAATTTTACCTAAAATGATCTGTATCAATAACAAATATTAACATATAATTTAACTGATTGTTTGCAGTTACATTTTTAGTGTTAAATATTTATTAAATTGCAATGTATGTATTATAGTGCACTCATTTGTGTAATGTTTGATAAGTTATGACTATATATATATATATATATATATATTATTACAGCACTACTTTAACTGAGATATACAATACTTTAATCAATCCGAATATTTTTTTTAATTCCCTAACCATCTTTAACCTCAGGTAAACATTGGTCTTCCTTTTGTCACTACATATTCATTTTATTTGTTCTAAAATTTCATTTTAATGGAATCATACAGGCGTATCCTTTTGTGTCTTACATCTTTTTCTTACTAAGATGACATCTGTGGCTCCATTGATGGTTTCATCTATGTTTTTGAGTACATTAGCTGTTTATTCATTTATATTACTAAATATATACCACAATTTGTTTATACATTTAATGTTGTTGACTATTTAGTTGTCTCAGTTTTGGGCCATTATGGATAAATGTGCTGTGCATATTGTGTACACGACTCTGTGTGGACATATGTTTTCATTTCTCTTGAGAAATACCCAGGAGTGGAATTATTGGGTCTTAATGGCAACTGTAGGTTAATGTTTGTAAGAAATTGCCAAACTGTTTTCCAAAGTGGCTGAGTCACTTTATACTCCCACCAACAATATATGAGGGTTTCAGTTTCTCCACAGTGCCACTAACGTCTGGTACTGAGGATTTTTAAATTTCAGGCATAGGGGGGAGTGCGTTGCAGTGCTTCACTGTGCTCTTAATTTTATGTCCCTGGAGACGTATGATGTGAAATAGCTATTTAAGTGCTTGTTGACAATTTGTAGATCATGTCCTATAAATTGGTTGTTCAAATCTTTCACCAATTTTAAAATTTAGACTTTCTTATTATGAAATTATAAATGTTCTTCATATATTTTGGGTATCAGCCCAATGTCAGATATATAAGAAGATGTGTATATATGTGTGTATGTGTGTGCATGTGTATGTATGCATGTATTTGCTGTTTTCTTTTACTTTGTGACTTACTTGGAGTCCATTTTGTCATTTTTGTAAATTTATATAATTCAAAAAAATTTATATTTATGGCTTTTTGTGTTTTATCTAAAAATCATTTGCAATCTCAAGGTCATAATAGAGTAGTCCTATATTTACTTCTAATTTGTTTTATAGTTTTAGCATTTGTGATTAGGTCTAATAGCCAGTGATTAGGTCTAATATCCACTTTAATTAATTTTTTGTGTATATAATTTTAATTTTACTTCCTTCTATATTCTAGAGTGCTGTCTTTATGTTTTCCAACTTCACTAAGCAAATTAAGTCAGACAGAAAAATTTGAGAACCATGTGATTTAATCATATATGGGATATCAAACTGAAAGCAACAAATGAACAAGACAAACAAACAAAGATACAAAAACTCATAGACACAGAGAACAGTTTAGTGGTTACCAGAGAGTAAGGGAGGAGGGGAGATTGTAGAAGTGGGTACAGGGGGTCAAATATATGGTGAAGGAAGGAAAACTGACTCTGGGTGGTGAACACACAATGCAATGTATAGATGATGTATTATAGAAGTATACTCTTGAAACTTATGTAATTTTATTAACCAATGTCACCCTAATAAATATAGTTTCGAAAACAAGGAAAATAAAAAAAAAATAAAATGGGTGTTTAAGTTTGAACTAATCAGCCTGCTTGCTTTTTCTAACAGTACATTCAACTATAGCAGAGAGAAAAATTCAGTGCCTTTCTCATGACCACAGAGCTGGATATTTTATGACTCTCTATATGATAAATGCTTGTTGCACATGAAAATGCTGGCAAGGAAGACCAAGTGATAAACATATATATATATATATTTTTTAACAAATGAAAAGCACTATGTAATTAAAGACCTGGTCTCTTTCCCACATTGTATCTTTTCAATATATTTACAAGTGCAGATGACTCTAATTTATATGACTAGACTCAGGGCAAATAAGCATAAGCAAATAAAAAATTACAAATTATTTAAAAATTACTATTTTTCAACTTTATTTGCAACTGAGAAGCAGTACTTGGATAATGCCCTTTAGGGTATATTGAACTTTATCAGAAAACCACGAATGCAATTGTAAGACATTAGTAGAAATTTTTTTCTGTAAGTAAATTTAAACTTACCATTACATAGATGGCACTAATGACATGGATCCACAAACTTTAATTAGGCAATTTTTTAAAAGTTTGTGAAATATTTGACAATATGACGTTTATTGAGAAAGGAAGGTTCTGTGATGTTGAACATCCACTTATGCAGAGAAGGGCCTTAATTTAAATGATTAAGATGTATTTTTGAAATCACACTATGCAATCATCTGCAAAATACCTTTTCTATGTAGAATTTCAGTTTAATAATACATAATTCTAAGAATCTGACTAAATTATAATCCTCTGGAACATAGGCCATGTTTGATGTCCTCTTTGATTAATGCTAAGAATATCACTTAAAAATGGCACTAACTATGCTTTTTCCTTGCTCACCACTTTGATATCTTTTGAATATATTATCTAGTTGTATTTATCAGCAACACATCATAAAATTCTAACTGCAGGTAGTACGTTATTGTAATATGTATATTGAGTGAGAAAAAGAGTAATTCTCATTATCTACTCTGATTTTATATGCAGAAGAGGGAAATACCAAGATCTGTCAATTATGTGTCTGCTTTTATCCATTATATAATGAAATAATCCAAGTTAAACATGTAATTGCACACTTTGGCTGAATTTACTAATCATATTAAATACTTATAACCATCTTTTAGCTTTATTTCTACTTTAAAGACAGAGCCAAGGGTTTTATTTCCTGAATCTAATGGTCTAACATCGTCCTTTGCAGGTTTAGGCTTCCAGAAGATTAGAGTTCTTTCCTGTAGATCTTGCAGTTAAGCAAACACAAGTATGGATAATTTATATATTTCAGTAATTCATTTTGTTCTGCTCATATACATACTTCAGCATTATTTCTTCCTCTAATATTTTATTGAACTAATTTGCATAGGAAATAAGATTTAATACATTTCTTTGCCTTGTCTGTTTATTACTAAATCAAATTTTAATGTTTTACTAACATTTCAGTTTAGAAATCTGGAATACTCCCTAGTGTATATGATGGAAAAGACATCAAAATTACTATTAATCATCAAAGTTGCATGTAAAATTTATGATCTTAATATAACTCTAAAATCTTATAACACTTTTTATTCATTGAATATCAGTACAAAGCCTGGAACTTTTCTAATTGCTTTACATATCTCATTTAATATTTACAAAATTTCCTCAAGATAGGCATTTTTCCAATTTTATAAGTAAGTTTCTAGTATTTTAAATAATTTTTAATAAATCACTTTAAATAAATTGTGCTATTAGGTTGTCGTAAAAGTCATGATGCATTTTTGCAA
>NW_017732573.1:9454-10509 GCF_001890085.2 Hipposideros armiger | reverse complement strand
CTTCTTCTTCCTCTTCCTCTTCTTCTTCAAGAAGTCCCTTTGCCATTTCTTGTAATACTGGTTTGGTGGTGATAAACTCCTTTAGCTTTACCTTGTCTGGGAATCTCCTTATCTGTCCTTCTGTTCTAAATGATAGCTTTGCTGGGTAGAGTACTCTTAGTTTTAGGTCCTTGTTTTACATCTCTTTGAATATTCCATGCCAATCCTTTCTGGCCTGTAAAGTTTTTGCTGAGAAATCAATGGATCATTTTATGGGACCTACCTTGTAGGTAAGTAACTGCTTTTCTCTTGCTGTTTTCAAGATTCTTTCTTTGTCTTCAACCATTGGTATTTTAATTATGATGTGTCTTAGTGTGGGCCTCTTTGAGTTCATCTTGTTTGGGACTCTGTGTGCTTCCTGGGCTTGTATGTTTATTTCCTTCTCTGTCTTAAAAAAGTTTTCCATATTTCTTTAAATAAGTTTTCAATTCCTTGTTCTCTCTCTTCTCCTGCTGGTACCCCTATGATTTGTATGTTGGTGCACTTGATGTCTCAGAGGCCGTTTAAACTATCCTCATTTTTTGGATTTTTTTTCTCTATTCTGATTGGATTGTTTTCCTGATACCTTCTCTTCCAAATTGCTGATTCAGCCCTCTGCTTCATCTAAGCTATTATTGACCCCTCTAATGTATTCTTTTTTTTTCTTTTTTTTAGCTGAGCCATCCTGCTACCTGTTGGCAACTCAGCTCAGGCTGGACTCGAACTGCTGTTGCTCAGAGCTCAAACTCTTGAGCGAGCTCTTAACCAACTGAGCCACTCAGCCGGACCTTCTCTAATGTATTCTTTATTTTAGTTATTATGTTCTTCATTTCTTACTGGTTATTTTTTATGTCTTCTATCTCCATTTCTATGTTTTCTACCTCTTTGAAGTCCTCACTGAGATCACTGAGCATCCTTATAACTAGTGTTTTGAACTCTGCATCTGGTAGGTACTTATCTCCATTTTGTTTAGTTATTTTTCTGGAGCATTGTTCTGGCTGTTCATTTGAGACATGTTTCTTTGTGTTCCCTTTTTG
>NW_017732573.1:3721-4744 GCF_001890085.2 Hipposideros armiger | reverse complement strand
CACAGCATGAGCCAAGACAGGACATTTGTATGGAAAAGGAACTGGAAACAGCTGGGTGGGCCTACCAGTTGGGTGGGGTGGGGTCTCCAGGAATCATCAGTGCAGGGCAAAGAGTTTTAGCCAGGTTGAAGGAGACTCAGTTATGGAGCCCACCTGCATCTACACGCTGGGTGGAGACAGGACTCAATAAAGAAACAATAGCTTTTTCTAGCACTTCTGTCTGGGATAAAGCTGCATTTCCATCGCTCACTCTAGAACCAGACAAGTCAGTTCCTCCCTGTACGTCCCTGGTGAATTTTGAGCTACTGCCCCAGTGCTAGAACTCAGAGTGAGGGAGTCCTCCAGTAAGTTCATGTGTGGGCACTTTAAGAGGGATACCTGGGACTCCAGTAGCCCTTCATTTCACTCAGCCACAATCTTTGCTGGTTTTCATAGCCAGAAGTTGTGGGAACATTTCTTTCCAGTCCTGGAACCCTGAGCTGGGGAGCTTGGTGTGGGACTGGGATTCCTTGCTCCTCAGGGAGGACCTCTATAGCTCAGATATGCCTCCTGATTCTTCACTGCCACATGCAGGTGTGGGACCAGTCCATTCTGGGTGTCTGTGTTTCTGCCCTACCTACCAGTCTTGTCTTGGCTTCTGTATATTCTAAGTTTTAGGACTTCTGCTCATCTAGACTGCAGGTGATTTTCAATAATGGTTGTTGTACACTTTAGTTGCAATTTTGATATGAGATGATGCACACACAGCATTTTCCCACTCTATCATCTTGCCTGGCAAATCTCTTTAATTTTTTAAAGTATAAAAATATGAATGTTGATATTACTTCCTTCAAGCATATATGGATAAAATTATCTATCCTTATTATCTTTGAGATAGAATTGGGAACTTTTAACAGAAATTTAAAAAAACTAGAATTTTACCCAAAGAAAGTGTTGAAGTACATGACAATTTTAAGTAATAAGAGTAGATTCCTGATACAAAAATACAAAGTAAATAATCTCTAACAACTGTGAAACTCTGTT
>NW_017732573.1:0-742 GCF_001890085.2 Hipposideros armiger | reverse complement strand
TATAATATATACATTTTGTATGTGTATGTATATATAATATATAACTAATTTAAAACAAAGTTCCATAATTTGATACAATTAGAAATCAAAATTCATATACTAAATTTATATACTAAAAGAATTAACATAACAAAAGATTTTTAAAAACTGGCTATGTCCTGTAAAACATATAATCTAACTTAACTTTTATATTTGCTAAAATTCGTCAGCTTACAAACTTTATGGACTTCATAATACTGAGGCTCACGTAATAATTATACCTAGGGATCCACTAAATTTAAACATTGTACCCTTATAATCTTAAGAAAGTAACTAAATACAAAATGGAGGAAAAATGAGTATGCCCCACATTAACTCTAACCTTGCCTAGATCTCCCTTCGTCACAATACCTGGATTTTTTAATGCAAAACACTACCCTACTTGGCCTCATGCTGTACGCCAAAGAAATGACTGGGTGTGTACTGAGCTTTCCTGGAAAAAGAGGCTCTTACAGACCCTGAGCTTGTGATTCTTCACACCCAGTTTCCCTTCCTGCTTCGGGTCATAGAAACAGTACCCCACAAGCTCCGCACTGCTACAGGAGCCTCCCTAAGACAGGATGGACCTGAATCTGGGCCCTTGTACCACCAGGAGAAGGCGGCTGCCCTCGTCCTCAATCCCTTTCCACATGTCAGGATGCTAGAGGAGGTCACCCCTCCCCTAAGCCTTTGGTTGCCTGAGGAGCCCCTTGAGATTAACTGA
>NW_017732572.1:289503-290735 GCF_001890085.2 Hipposideros armiger | reverse complement strand
CCCATCGTCTTTCATTCCAAATGTTTTTAACTGAGGCAGATCCAGGAGGGTGCTTGTTCGAAGAAAGGGAGTTTCTTCATTTCTTCTTCTGCTGCTGGCTTCCTTAGTCTTTCTTTCCATTTGCTGTCCACATTTTTATTTTATTTTATTTTTTTTATAAAATACATTAGGAACTACAAAAGGGAGTGAAACAATCTGCTCACCTCCTTACAGATATAAATTGTGAAAATAATTTTCACTTTTCAAAGGCCCACAACCATATACTTCGATTTACCCTCGGAGCTTGAAATTATTTAACTTAATGTTTACTGCCGATAACCTAGAATATTGTTCAAACAAACTTATAGAAGAGAAACCAAGGATCTTAACATTTATGTAAATTACCTAGGATTGACATTCTGATAAGTAGAACAAGGAAATTTCACTTGCAGACTTGATATACCCCAAATCTTCCATCTATTATACCATCCTGTGATGTTGTTTGCCTCAAAAAAACCTTCCAGAATTGTTTGGTAGAAAGAAAATCAATGATAAATTAAAATAACTTTGTGTAATTTATTATATCTATTACTATTCCTGTCTCACACTATCACTGAAAGTAAGAGCTGCCTGTACCATAAACTAAGAAAATTTTGAGGTTGCACGTAATGTAATCTGCGGCTTGCCCCACTATGATAACTATCTCCGCCTCCTTTTTCTGAAGATAGACATGTTGACAGTTTCTTTGAAAAAAGTTTAAAATGCTTTATAAAGAACTTATTTTTAAACTTCTTTTTAGAAATCATTTCAGATTGACAGAAAAACTACATATTTGTTTAGAGTTCCTTTTGTTTTTCAACTGAGAGTACATAGCCAACAGTGTCCAGAACATGCCTGGTTTAGTTATTTTCCTCACTTACAATAGTAATGTTGTTCATTTTAAATACAGTAGGGCTTGTTTGTTGGTGTTTATATTCCACCCTTTTCCCACCTTCTCCACTGATTTAATTTGATTTTTTTATGTATGAAAGATTGGCCTGATTCTGAACGTTAGAACTCTGTTCACAGCCATACCACCCCGAATGCGCCTGATCTGGTCTAAAAGTTGGAACTCTGTAAAACGTTGAAAAAGATGTGCCACTCCCACCTTTATCCTCATTCTCACAATGCCTCACAGAGGAACTGATCTCACTGGTTATGGGCTCGTCCGTCCTGTGTTTCCTTTTGCACAAATGAGCATTTATAGGTGTATT
>NW_017732572.1:284840-287403 GCF_001890085.2 Hipposideros armiger | reverse complement strand
CTTTAACAGGAATTTTAGGGGCACACAATTCAGCCCAGAACAGAATCTTGGGTTTCTACTCTATTTCTGGTCTTTCATATTCTTTATGGCATATCTGATGGCACCCATTATCTATGTGTGTGAACTTGATTGAATGCAGGATTTGTAACACTTCTCCACAATGTTGGGTGTTTACCTCCTATTAGAGATACTGGTACATAAGTTGTTTTCCTGATCATGAGGATGTCATGTTCCTTTAAAAAAAAAAAAGCCAAAAACCAGCAACTTCAGAGATGTAGTTCACAGACCATATACTTCACACATTTAAAATGTATAACCCAGTGCTCATCTCTTTTTTGTTCCTCTCCTCTTCTTTTTTACAGCTTTCTTTGGATTAAGCAGGTAATTTTTAATCATTCTATTTTATCTCCTGTTTAGATAAGAAGCTGTCACTTTTTGTGTTTATTTTAGTTATTTCCATTAGGGTTTATAAAATACACATTTAACTTAGCACTGTCTACCCATAAGTCATGTAATACCATTTCTTAAATAGATGAGATAAAAGAACTTTAAAATATTATACTTGCATTGCTCCTCGGCAGACATTTATGCTGTTGTTACACAGTTTAATTTTATGTGTTATAAACTCAATACCATGTTGCTTTTATTTTTGTTTGAACAGCTAGCTACCTAGAGACCGTGTGTCACCTGGGCTAATTTTTTCTCACTACCTTTCCCAATGCCCCACGAATCACATAGTAACTAGTATGGCGGTTGGCACAGGACTCACTGACTGTTTTTCACCCTGCTTCACCTCCTGCACCATCTACTACCTGGAAAGCAAGTAAGAAGTGAGGAAGAGAATATGTCTGGCCTGTGTTGCCTTCAGCTACACATACACTGTAGTTACGTAGTGTCCACTTGAGTTTCTTTAGTATTATTACACCGGCTTTCACAGTCACATAGTTAGGTCAGTCCCTTGAATATAAGACTGTTAGGATCATGACACTCAAATCTAGGGTGGTGTGCTTTCTGCTTGAAAACTGAATGTCTTACACTTGTCCTCAGGCTAGTGCCTCACTCAAGTCTAAGTTTCATGGAACTCCTAAGTATGGTAGCACTAGCTGTCTATGTACTTCTTTGTTGAAAATAGAGTTTAATGAGTTATTTTTATTTTTGTTCATTGGATTTTGAGGAAGTGAGTAGTACCTTTAAATATGTTATTCCTTGACTTTCTCTGTAAAATTTAGGCAAGAATGCTTTGTTGAGAAAGAGAGAGATGGAGAAAGAGAGGAAGAGGGAGGGAGGAAGAGGGAGATTAGAGATCCAATTTTCTTTTCCATTGTATGAAGCTAGTTTATATACAGCAAAATGCCTATTGAGTTATTGTGTCTGTGCATTTTCTATACTTCTTGCAAGTTTTTTGTTTCTACCAGAAGAAATGCAATAGCTTTAAGCCTCAGAGTAATAGCATATCAGTTTTTACAAGACACTAAGTGTTAAATTCACATCCAGCAATAGGCTTGGAAAGATTCTATGCAGCAAAAAGTCATAAAAATTATAATTTTCTATTTTTCTTTCATCCGTATTCCTAGTGTGTTGAACAAGTTAAGTTTATTTCTTGTAACAATTTGTCAGCTTTAATCAATTTTTATGATTGGTTTTATGTGAACTCCAAGGGCTTTACAACTACCATGCTTGTACTTCATACAACTAATTAGCTCAATGTTAGGTAGTACTTACTTAATTAGAATTAGAATTAAATGATAAAATAATGAAACAAAACAACATTTAGTATTTAGAAGTAATATGTTTTCTAAATGGAATTTTAGACTATATTTATTATGACATAAAATGTCTTGACGTCATTGTAAATAATAGTGACTTAGTCATTAACTGTTCTTGTATAGTCACTAGAGAAAAATGTAAAGGAGAAGAAATGAATGATCTCTTTAGTGATTTGTAACTCAATCATTTATTGGAGTTTGGTAAGATTACAAATTAATATTGCAATTCCAGTTATTCGCTGACAGTCTTGCCAAACCCATGCAAATGCCAGGGCGTGGGGGTGGGATGTTTAAATATCACATCCAAGCCTGATTATATAGGTGAGTTGAATATTAATCATAGCAAGCAGTTGCTGTAGGACATCAATTTCACAAGTCAGGTCACCTTGACAATGTACTTCTGGGCTTGGGAGTTATGCCTTTCAGTTGATAAGTCCTATTTGTCAACTTACTTCTGTTGGTCATATTTCTGCTTGTGGAATTCATAAGAGTTACCATTTCAAATATAGAGTTTACCTGCTATTTACTTCTGCAGCAGAACAAATATAGGACTTACCACCTCTGGTCTTAAAATGGATTGAGTTTTGTTTCTAAAACTTCTCAAATTTCATTTCTAATTTTACGTCTGATTTCTCATATATTTAAAGGATTAAACAATGCTCACTACTTGCTTCCCTAATATATATCTAAATTTATCTTTTTAACTTCAAATGGACATTTTAGGTTTGTTTTGGTTTTATTTGTGTTCTGTTGAGTTTTAAAAGGACTTGAACTTATAATGGTATTATGTCTTCTTT
>NW_017732572.1:275024-282439 GCF_001890085.2 Hipposideros armiger | reverse complement strand
TACATGAGCTTGACTATATAAAATTTGAAACTTTGGTTGAAAAGAACAAATACAGCCCAAGAAAACAGATAGGGAAAACATTTGTGAGCTATATAATACATAAATAATTAATGTTCCTGGTCTGTAAAGACCTCTCACAAATCTACCAGGAAAATGTGCAGAGAAAGTTAAGGGGCAAAGCACGAAGGAAAATACTCTAAATGACAAATAAATGGGAAAAGCGTTATATAAGCTTGCTCATATATTAGCACTGAGCTACAGGTTTTCCTAAGAAATTTGACAGGCAAACAAAGTTTGAACACACAGCTCAGAAAAAGACGTTAGGGAGCAGACATTTTTCACACACTGTTCCTAGATATGTAAGGAATAAAACCTTTTAAATTTAATTTAACTTGTCAAAAATTTAAATATGTGTATTTCCTTTTCCAATTGATTTTGAAAATTCCTTTGTTAGGATACATAACAATATCACAACCATAGTGCATATGCACTGGAATGGTTTTTGAAATAGTGTTTACAATAATTTGAATAAAAATGCCTTAAATATAAATCAAGTGGCAACAATTAAATATGTTGCAGCATATAGACTGGAGCCCAATGCAGTTGTTAAAATAGATCTGTAATTATTCATGTGAAAAGCCATCCTATTACACTGTTAAAGATCATATATCAGCGTGTTGAATGACCTATTTGTGAAATATATATATATATATATATATATATATATATATATATATGTGTGTGTGTGTGTGTGTGTGTGTGTGTGTGTGTGTGTGTGTGTGTGTGTGTATATATATATATATAATTATAGAAAGTTCTCTCTCTCTCTCTCTCTCTCTCTCTCTCTCTCCAGGCTGGATTATGCATCAATATTTCCAGTGGCTTGCTGTGGTATTTGTATTTACTGTGACTTTTACTGCCTAACTATATAGTCTAGTATCTAATATTTTTAGATAGGAAGTATATTTTATGTTTTGAAATGAAAGAGAAATTAATGTATTTGCTATATTTTATCTGTATTAGTTTAGCTAAACTCACATTTATCTCCTGGTTGCATGCTATGATGTAGAGCCGGGATAAGAGGAGTGCGATGGTTGAACGGCACCCACCCCCACCGTGGCTGGTAGCAGTAAAATGTCTGTAGTGAAGCTTGTTCCTGTGGGACTGAAAACTATGGTGGATGTTGGATTTCCTGATAGACGAAGTCATTGACAAAACCAGCCGGAATGGCAAGCACAATAAAGACAGTTATGCGGGGCACTCAGAGAAAGACTGGAAGCTGCTAAAGCCCGTTTCTCCCTGCCTTTTGCCTCCGCCTTTTCCCTTCTGTGAGCTGTGAGCCATGGCCCTTACTGTAATCAGTAACTGTCATCAGGCACTTGGCAGGACCGTAGTTAGAAAGCTCTTCTTTAAATACAGTCAATAAAAGTCTATATTATTAATGCTGAGACTTAGAATTCTCTGAAATCACTAAAAGGGAACTTGACCAAAACTAAATGAATGAACAAATGATTGATCAAACAACAAAATCAAATGGAGATCCCAGTGCAGTTCATTAAGGGGCAACTTCATCAGGGGACCCAGTGGTAAGATTTGATAAACCTAGACTAAAAAAGAAAAGAAAAGAGAGGAAAGAAGAGAAATAGAGAAAGAAGAGAAAAACTTCACTGTGGATTGAAGCTATTATAATTAACTCCATTAGATTCATCTGACTAAAGTAAATTGGAGTATCATTTATGTGTTTGTAAATAATTATACCTAAATAGAGATGGAAAAATGCTCTCAAACTACAATGTTAAGTTCTGAAATACAGAACACTTCTAAGTAGTGTTATACTTTGCAGGATTGAACAGTTAAGATGCTGGAGCCCATTGAGGGACATCAAGTAAGAAGCCCTTGAAACGTCCACCCAAATGAGCTGATGTTTAACTAAACGGGATACAGCTATAGTTGTAAGTCTGACCCCTCAAACAAGATGCCATATGCCTCAGGAGTAAGCAGTCATGTCACTTAACCATCTACTGTAGTATCTTCATTATTATTATTACTTGTGGACAGTAAGAGAGAGGAGGAGGAAAAATAAATGTTCACTATAGATAGATCCTCAATATATTCATTTATGTCCTTATATCAGAAGTAATTTAAAGCAAATATGTTTCACAATCTTTTGGAAGCAAGCTTTTCTTTTTTTTTAATCTTTATTAAGTTTATTGGGGTGACATTGGTTAGTATAATTATATATGTTTCAAGTGTACATTTCTATAATGCATCCTCGATATATTGCATTGTGTGTTCATGACCAGTGTTCATGACCATCACCGCATGTTTGACCTCCATTACCCTCTTCTACCACCCTTCCTCCCTTCATCTGGATTAATTGATCCTTTCATGAAACATCTGTGGCTATAATTTCTTAATTTCTTCCACAAAATTGATCTACATACTATCAAATAACCAGAGTAGCTATTTCACAAATGTCAAAGTCACAGCCTAAATTGAAATTCAGATTCTCAAGCAAACTCGAAGGTTGTAAATTTCATCATTTCTATTATATTTATTATTCAAATATGTAATAGTCAACTTTATTTTGTGTATATTTTCTGAAAACTTACAAATTTTTGGTGTAGGCTACTTTGCAGAAGAAAAGGCATATTTTACTGACACTAATTTTGTATGCAAAATGTTAATTTAATACATAATATGACTATTCAGAATAAAGATAACATTAACAGCAATTATATGCACAATGATCGTTTTCATTATAAATTTCTCCAGAACTTTAAAATCTTTGTAACTGCTGCTTATGTCATGTAAATATAGAGAAATAATATAAGCATTATTATAACATATTTATAAATTAAAAATAGTATGTGTTTCATTAGAATTGTTGAAACGTGTTCTCTATGACCATTCCCAGCCTCCATAGTGTATAAAATGTGCTAGAATGAGGGAGCCAGGTTTAAATAGTGGACTTCACATCTAATATCAAAGACTGACAGTGACCAGCAGCTCTGCAAAAATGATGGCCTTGACGTTTCTAAAGTGGAGAATCGGTTGCACCTTCTTTCATCTTCCAGAGTCCTGTCAGCTGACATTTTAGACTCCAGAACTGTGAGAAGAAATGTACTTCTGTTCTTTAAGCTGTCCAGTCTGGGGTGTTTTGTTATGGCAGCTCTTGCAGATACATCTAATGCTTCAAAATTTTCTTTGGTTACTTAATAATATATTCCCCAATATGTACTGCATTTTGCTATACTGACATTAAATAAGGAAAAGTCAGTTTTAAACCCACGTGTCTAAAAAATTTGGAGGAAAGCAATTGATACTCCGATACTGGTAGAAGATCGGTGGTCGAAAATCAATCCCCTTTAGTGCATTAGGAGGGAAAGAGATGTGGCTGGAAGGTAGGGGCTTAGGGCGTGAATTAGGACTGCATTACCACTGTATTTGCATAAGCATCATATATTGTACACATTCCTTAATATATATCCTATTTTCACAACTGGAAACTACATATACAAGGTAAATTTGGGGGCAAACTTCATTTTAAAGCTTTGGGGGAGTAGGATTGAAGGTGTCACAGGCCTCATGTAATGTTTACTATACTAGGTCATCTTCTGTCCCTTAGCAGGAAAGCTCAAAGGTGGCAGTTAACCTTGTGCTTTTGACAGTGTTTCTGCAGCTCCTAGGATAGTGCCTACCACACAAGCGGCGCTCAGTAAATATTTATCAAGTGAATTGATTTTTATTTATTTCATTACTTATGTGATCACATTAATACAAAATAAAAATCAATTCCGAAATATCATTTTTCCATTCATGTTTTATGGAATTATCCATAAGCATACTCAGTGTTTTTTCAACTCTAAACCCACTTTCTGAGTTACCTAATCACAATTTTCATATTAGTTTTAATTGCAATTAAGTTGTTTGAAACATAGTATTTTTGGAGATGTGTATTTATTGATTGATTGATTGATTGATTGATTTGTCCCTTGAAATATTTCCCCACATAACAGGTATCCAATCACATAAAATCAGGATGAAATTAGTTTTGTTTTCTAATAAGCACCTTGTAGGTGTGTACGTGTGATCGCCACCTGATGGCTACTTAAATATATTGGATATAACATACATTCATTAAATTATTAAAGCTCTTTTTTATTATTTCTATATTTTTTGTTTCCTTCTCTTTCTCAATAGATATCTTCCTAAAATTAGATCAATATATACGAAAGTGAGGCCATTTATAGAGCCTTTCTGAGAGAGACAGGACTAGAGAGAAATGCTTTTCTTTATATTAATCATAGAGTAAGGATTAAGATTAAGAACATCCAACTTGTATCAGGTCCTTATCTCTCATCCAGGCATCATCGGACAGGACACATTTTATATTGCAAAAATGAATGTCAGAGATCATCTCTTTAAACCCTAAGGATTAGGAGCTTAGCCGTTTCCCAGAAAAAAAGAAAACAGTCAGTAAATGTCTCGTACTCATACAGAATTCTTATTTTCTAAGAAAACAATCCTCTTCTAATGGAGAGGATGTGTATCAGTTGGTCACTGCTGCCTTACTGGTGAGAATTTAATATGGTCCAACCACTTTGGAAAATCCTTTGCCAGTGTCTTATAAAGTTACATATGCATTGACCCAGATAGTCCTTTCCTAGGAATATGAAAACATAAAGTCACAAGACTTGTAAAGGAATGTTATAAGATTTGTATCCACAATAAGGAAAATTGGAAACCGTTCAAATTGCCCACCAGGAGGAGACTGGATAAACAAATTGTTGTATACGAGTATGCACATAATTCAGTACCTCTCAGCACCAGAAGGAGAAGGTGGAGACAGGGGATGGGAGGCAGAGGAGGGAAGAAAAAAGAACTACTGATCCATGCAACAACATGGATGGACCCCAAAAACATAATCATAAGCAAAAAACCTAGACACACACTGCATCGTGCATTTATACACTGCTCAAGAACAGGTGCATTTAATCTGTGGTGCTAGAAATCAGAAGAATGATTGCCTATGGAGGTTAGAGATTGCCTAGAGGGGTTAAAGGTTACTTTGAAGGGAGAAATAATTATATATCTTGATTGGGGAGTCATTATATAGCTGTATATTTTGTGAAAACACATCTAAATGTATAGTTATTATATATGAATTCCACTCTGTACGTTTTATCTCAATTAAAAATATATATATATGCAGTGTCTTAAAGCAAAACTAGACAAAAAATGAGGTCCTGAAAAGACTTTGCAGATTTAAGACAATCCTGACACTATAAGGGCACACAAGCCTGGAAATGAAATTGTTGACCATTTCTCTTCTCCTAATATTCTCTCGTTGCTGGCTACATTAAACGTTATTTTAAAATGATATATGTACATCCATTGTTATTATTGATATGAATCTCACCATGAATGCCTTGAGGTTTCATCCATGATAACATGGAGCCACAAGCAAACAGACTGGCACATTCTTCGTGCTATGCCATGCTTTGTTCTGAAAGTTCATATTGGTGGGCTGGTGCCAGGGCAGCCGGTGTCCTAGGGTACAGAGGCATGTCAGAGCCACAGGCTTCCTGTCACTGAACTGTATGCCTGTCTCTGCCCAGATCCGGTTCCCTCCTGAGAGAAATGAAATTAACTAGCGCCACTCTTTCCCTCAGCCTGATGACAGTAAGAATTAAACTCCCTCCCTCCAGAGAGCACTGATTCTGTGGGAAAGCTTTCTCACTCTGTCTGTGAGTGCTGTCGTCTAATTCCATTAAATCCCCCGCTTTTCACTGTTTAGCTTTAATGAAGTGTTACCCTTCACCTCTGTCCACACCATAAGAGCTACAGCCCTGGGTAATTCAAGACCTCTTCATACCAGAGCCCACCTCGAAGGGCTGCTTGATTCAGGAAGGGGACTTCTGTCCTTGGGGGATTCACACTTTCATAGTCCAGTTGGCTTTAGCCTAGCCCACAGACTATATTGGAAATGAAGAATAATAAGAAGAAAAGTTGTATTTCAGTAGAGCTAAAATTAAAATATTGATTGCTGTATAATTTATGGGTGAACTCAGAGCTATCCTTTTTATTTCATTACAAGTCCAAAAGATTCAAATTGACTCTATTCTTCACAAACACTTTGTGCTATATTTCTCTTAAATGCATGAGTCAAGTGCCCCTCACGTCCCATCAACATCCTTGAAGGACACTCCTGAGAATAAACATACTTGCCTTATTTTATTTATTAATTCTCATCCTCTTAAGGGAACTGAACCACATACCATCCATATTGCATAAGCACTACTTTATTTGCAAACCTTTATGAGATTTTCACTTAATAAACCTTGACACATTTTGCAGTCCGTGATATTAATAGCCACACGGGAACAACTTCAGTGGGTCATGTTTGATGGAACAGCGACTCCCATTCCAGGTTCGGTGACACCCCTGAGTGTCCCTAATTATCATGCGGGCTCTTGTGAAATTCTAGAATGACTCTCAGAAGAAAATTAATTTTAATTAGCCTAAATTTTGAAAAATACATCCTGCACACCATTTTTCAGGGTTGACATGTCCACAATGAAACATGGAATGTCTTAATGCTGACATTACATCCCTGGCATGCAACTTTATTCCATGAACATGGTTTGAGCACCTACTCTGTGCAAGGCCCTGGGTCAGGCCCCATGAGTGTTTGGAGATTAGAAATAGTCACCAACCATGTGTAAGATAATTCACCCAAATCCATTTCTTCCTTCCAACACATACTGTCAGCCAACACTCAACTTGATTGGAAAGTTTCTATAATGTGGGCATGGGTTCTTGTCAATGGTGTTAGTAAGTGGAAGTGTCCATATATGTTAATGTTATTAAATAGATTATTATTAATTAATCATTAAAAATGTGCCATGAGCATCTGCCATGTGCATGGCATCCCGGGAGCTATTGGGTTGTCGGAAAAGTCATGACGCATTTTTGCAACGAAAAACAGAAAAAATACGTCGTGACTTTCCTGACAGCCCAAAATTTATTGTAAATGAAAACATACCTCCTCATGACAGCCTCTGACTTGCTGCTTTTCATCTGTATTCTCATGTGTTCTACACCCAGACTGAGCCTTCTGCCATGCATTACTCTTGCCTATATTTTCCTTTGTTCTGACAAAGTAACATATTTGGTTGAGAAAGAGGCCAAGATACATTGCAGAAAGAAGGAATGTAGTTATTTATATATAGAATTTATTCATTCATGTTACATGTATAGTAACTACTATCAACAAAATAGACAGAGATCCCTGTCCACAGGAGTTTACCTTCTTACAGGGCTGTGAGTGTGAGTGTGTGTGTGTGTGTGAGTGTGAGTGTGTGTGTGTGTGAGTGTGAGTGTGTGTGTGTGTGAGTGTGTGTGTGAGTGTG
>NW_017732572.1:0-274683 GCF_001890085.2 Hipposideros armiger | reverse complement strand
TGTATGTGTGTGTGTGTGTGTCATGGGTATGTAGGATCTCCATTCCATTCTATTCATCCTAAAGAAAGGAAGGGGGGCTAGTTTGCTAAAGGGGAGAGAGCCAGAGGAAAGGGCATGGCGGCATCCTTTAAACATTTGAAGGACTAATAAAGTGGAATGTGTTGGTTAGGTGGCAGTCAAATGGAGATAAGTTGCTGAATGGATCAATTAATTACCAGTGGTCAGAGCTGCGAGTCAATGGCAAATGGAATCTAGTAAAACAATACGTCTATGGCTCTAGTACACACAGAGCATAAATGGTCATAAGCAGAGGCCTTGGAAAGGGATCCCCCCAGTTTCCTCACTGGGGAATTGGCCTTAATTACCTGAACATACCTAGCAATCTCACATTCAAACCTATTACCTATGTCATTGGAATGACCATCCCACGTGGCCGGTTTCTGCATATCTCAGATAGTCTTCTCTTAGTCCGTGTGTGGCATTGCTAGCATCCAGCTCAGTTTCTGTCTATGGGTTCTGTCTCTGAAGCTCCCTCCTGTGTTGACTCTCAGGTTACTCCAGACCTGGTCACATTGTCTTTATGCTCTAAACCACCGTCGGGATACTGGGTCCTGAGGGCCAGATCAAGCCCACTGCCTCTTTATGTAAGTAATGTTTTATAGAGACACAGCCCTTTTTCTTTGTATGTGTGTTGTCTGTGGCAGAGCTGACTAGTGACAACACAGATGGTATGCCCACAACGTGAGGCACCTGTAATCTGGCATCACACACCATGTTTGCTGACCGCTGCCCTAAACCTCATCTCAATGCTGCCCCCAGAAGTTCTTTTCTAATGCTCACTCCAGAAGGCCATCCATTGCTAATGCTGCCAAGTGCCCAGAAGACCCCTGTCAATAATGTTGTTAAATAGGAAATGTAGGTAAATGTGACTTATCTCCTTAATCCATCATGTTTATCATCCCTCTCATCCCTTCCACTCCACATAATAGAACAGACCATAGCAAGGTGACAAAGCACACGGACACTAATGTTCCTGGGTTCCCACCACCCTGAGGTTTACAGGAGGGGAGCTCTCATGTGTGGAGATGTGTTCCTGGTAACCCCAGTGAATGAGCCCAATGCAAGTCCTAATAGTATTGTAATTACCAGTGTCACTTCAATTCTGGGGTGTCAATTTGCATAATATAACAATGGGCAAAGTTCCCACATTACACTCTTAGTAATAAATTTGTGTCCTTCTGTGGTAAATCTAATTTTAGAACCTAACAAAACCTTCAGAAATATATTTACTAATGAGTCTATATCCACAACCTGATGTCCTTTAACAAATCTGTATTTCAGTGTCCTAAAAAATTATAAGGTCATTATGAGCACTTATTAAGACAAAATATATAGAATATAATTTACAGTGTATTAGAAAATGTCCATGTCAGGCATTGTTCTAGTAGTTTACATATTTTGTATGCAAGACATTCTGTCTCTGTTGCAACTATGTCAGTAATTCTCTGCTCCGGATTTTAAGGGATGCATGGAAGCACCCCTCTTTAGCTGGGATGAATTGTGTTTGCAAAGATGGCCACAGTTTCCTATCAAACTCATGCATGTAATTCCGCAACCCCAATTGCCACTACAATAGGATAATTTATGACATTGCCTCACTGACAGAATCCAAATTACCTGTTAGTATCCCATTTTAACCCTCTAAAAGCAATAAGGACCAGTGCTCTGAGATATCTGCTTCTGCCGTGGTGGAATGCTAACTGTAGATGCCAGCATCCTTCTGAAAAGCCCGGTGGTGTATTTTTACACTAACCTTGCCTTTTCCTTTTTCCTCCAGTACCCCAGTCCACTTCCACACCTGAACAAAAACCATCCGTTTAATTGAATAGGGTGCAATGGCTCTGGGTGCGCAATGAAACCTCAAATCAAGAAATATACCTCTTAAGATGATTCTGCTCTCACTCTGCGGAACAGAAACTTAGCTGATACTTGGGGCGCTCTCTGGAGTTTTGTGCTGACCTTGGATCACCACATGCAATTGGGTCAGAGTATTAAAAATAACCATCTGCCTTTTGGGATTTGAAAACAGGCCAGCACGTTGGTGCCAATGCTTCTATTTTTCGGTGCAGTGTGATGAAGGGTGATGATATTGAAGAGTCCGATAGCCTTTCCAGTGACACCCGCTCGCTCCTCTACATGTTCACTGATCTTAAAAAGGAGTGGCCTTGTGATGAGTGAAAGTGTTGGGGGATCGGGCATAGGCCTTAGAGCCAGATGGCCTGGTCCCCAGTCAGGTTTGACTTTGGGCAGAGAACTTCATCTCTCTATGCCTCAGTTTACTGTCTCTAAATGGGATGATAGGACGCACTTCATATGGTTGTTGTAAAGATGAAAGGAGCTAACTCACTTAAGTGCTCATTCAGTGTCTGGCACTGAGAGTTATTATTCTTGTGATTGGTGGTGTTATCAGTACTACTGTCTTGACAAGAGTTGTATGTCTTTGGAATCTCTCAGGTTGATTGCTTTACTTCTAACATAGGAAAAATACGCCACTTGTAAACAATTGTTTTAAACAATAAAATCCATACTGGATGTGAACTTCTCTTGGATGAACTACACAACACAAATCATGTGAAAATAAACAGCACCCTAACTTTAATTTAGCATGTAGTTGGAGAGGTTTGGGTACTCTGAGGGGAAGAAAGCAAACCCCGTTATGTTTATTCTGTCAAAAGAAAGAATAAATACTTACTTTGTTGTTAGAAAGAAACATTTCTTTTGTGTTACTACCGTGTCAATACTGTCTCAACAATCCAACAGTGGAGCTGGTTTTGTTTTAAGGTTTTTGTGTGTGACTGAGTTAGGAGATAGAGAGGTGTCCACGTCATCTGATGTTTTAAAATATTAATTTAAAATAAAGTGACTGTTGACTTGAAAACTAAAACGGCCACTAGTGTTCCAAAAAAGATTTCAAAGGTTTCTATCAAAATGCCCAGTAATTTTTTTTCTAAATAATTTTGTTTACATATAATGAAAAAAACCCACAACTTCTTATCATTATTGGGAGAAAATTATGGGTTTCTCTGTCAAACATGTCTTCATGCTTTTCTCTCATTACAAATTTAATGTTTACTTATCATGAGCTTTTTGAAAAAGGGGTATATTTCAATTCAGAATTTTTAATACTAGTTAAATTTCAAGAATCACACACACACACGTGTGTGTGTATGTGTATATGTGTATTTATACAAACTCATATTTTTTCTACCAAATTTTTTTGTTCCCTTTATTCTTGTACTTCTCCAGCAGAAGCAAAAAACAAACAAAAACAAACAAAAAAGAAAAAAAAAACCAAAGGAATGTTACAGTAGTGAATATTAACTTTAACTTGCAGAAATAAATAATAATTAAGCAATCAACTAACTGTCGTTACTACATCACAACTGCCTCACTCTCTCCTACTTCACTCTTGCTGCTCTAGGCATATTGGCCTTTCCTTGGCTAATGGGTCTCACCTGCCTCCTAGTGCCTCAGAATTTTGGGGAAATATTTCCTCTCATTAGCCCAGTTTCCCAAGTCTGCTGTGACTTCCCCGTGTGTAAGTCTTCATCCTTCATTAGAGAAGATTCCATGGCCTCTTTTTAGAAGAGGTTTCCCTGTGGCCGAACACACAGGACACTTTCCTTCTTAGATATTTTCTTATGAATTGTTACATATAATTTGCATCATTGTTTGTTAATGGAAGGAATACAAATTTGTTAATGGTATATATAATTCATTAAGGTCATGTTTCTTAACTGTGTTGGGCCAGAACCTACCACATCACTTCTGTTCCCATGTCATGAGCAGGAACTATTAATGTAGACCCATTTGAATGCACGGGAGCTAATGCTGCAAATTGCAGGTCCTATTTGGCACCAGTTCTCACCCACTATCCTCTTATGAAAACGATCATGAATTATTAGAGGACAGAAATATTGGATAGCAGTTTACTAATGGCCAAGATTAATAAAACCTTAAAGAAGTGTGTAATAGTTACTGCTGAGCAATATAATATAAACAGATAATTGTATCACCAACTACAATTAGAACTTACACTTGTATTGAGCTTTCATTTTTCAAATAGATTTTGCATTCACCACCACATTCTATCTATTAAAACTAGGAAGATGATTTCCAGAAAGATTAACAACTAATTCAAGATTATTCATCTACTAAGGTACCAATCAGGTACTTGAACTATAAGATTTCAGATGTAATTGTTATCACTTTGCTAATGTCTTTCTAAACACATCCACTTATGCTTTTTTCTAAAATCATTCATCATGTTTCTATACCTTGAGAATTACCAGGCTGGAAGCTCTTCTCTGCACAGAATAATACAAGTGGGATGAGGATCTGGGACATAGAACTCCACTGAGACTAAAACTGATGCAAGTCCTACCTGCAAAGTGTAGAGCAAATGCAGATAAGTACTAATAATCTTTTTTAAAAAGCGTAGCTTATTAGCATTCACACGTGTGCATTGGGAAACTGAGGTTCAGAACATTTAAGAATCTAGTTCAAGATCACAGAGTGAAATAAGGAAGTCGAAATTCAAACCCATGATTTTCTGATTCTGAGTTCCACAGTCTTCCCATTGCATCAGAAAGTGGGGGATGTATGACCCTGTATATATAAGACAGATGTTCCTTTTAAAATGTTTGTAACTTTTCATTTTCACTTAAAACAGTACTTGAGCTTGGAAATCCCTCAGATTCCTGTTCAGACCAGACTGAAAGATCTGGAAAAGCAAAAACAAAACAAAACAAACAAACTAGATTCAGTAGAAATGTACACCTTTTCATAGCTCTATTCTTAATAAGTACTGAAAGAAATGGAACCACTGAAGTTCCATGAAAGATTTTAGACAGGACAACAGAGATTCCCGTTTCCTGTTATGATTGCAATGGCTACCTTTTCATGCCAGCTATTCGTAGACCAGTGTGCAGAAGTCCACTGGTATAATACACTTAGTGATCAATGAAATGAAATGAAATGAACTACAGTTCAAATGAAGGTATTTTGACTATATAACCAGTAAAAATGAGCAATAATGTTACCAAAATCATGTGTGCTCTCGCTTCCTCTTTTAAGGACTGTCAAGAAAGGTAAATTATGTGGGCATTGGGTTTTGAGATTCCCTGAACAACTAAATTTACAAAAGTTTCTAAAGTTAATGTGTACTAACTGCTTAATTGGAAGCTCTGGGCTTGTTCTATGAGAGACAGTGACATTCCTTTTGGGTCTTTTTGCAAATCCTAATGAATAAAGGGATTTTTCACTCTGGAACACTTACATCTGGCACACACACACACACACACACACACACACACACACACACACACACACCAAAGATTAGAAACTCATCATTTCCTTCCTTTCATATCAGAGATGGGAATCTATCACTATGAATTGACAATGACAAGAATACAGCTGGACCAAACAATCCTATGACTAAGATCCAGGGAAGAAAAAGATCTTCTCAAATATATGTATATGGTGTGACAATTAAGCTTGTGAACTTGTTGCACAGGTTGTTGCTAACCTTTTTTGATATCAGAGGGATTATTCTTTATGAATTTGTACTAACTGGACAGTTAACCACATTTAACTGGACAGTTAACCACATTTACTATTTGGAAGTGCTGCAAAGGCTTCATGAAAAAGTTAGACGACCTCAACTTTTCGCCAACAATTCATGACTCTTGCATCACAACAATGTACTGGCTCACGCGGCACTGTCTGTGAGGGAGTTTATAGCCAGTAAACAAATAACTGTATTGGAACACTCTCCCTACTCCCCTGATCTGGCCCCCAATGCCTTCTTTCTTTACCCAAAGATAAAGGACATATTGAAAGGAAGGCATTTGGATAACATTCAGGACATTGAGAGTAATACAACGACAGCTCTGATGGCCATTCCAGGAAAAGAGTTCCAAAGTTGCTTTGAAGGGTGAACTAGGCACTGGCATCAGTGCATAGCTTCCCAAGGGGAGTACTTTGAAGGTGACCATAGTGATATTCAGCAATGAGGTATTAGCACTTTTTCTAGGATGAGTTCTTGAACATAATTGTCACAACTCGTACATTGTTTATATTAATGCAAAATTGGATAGTATTAATATTATTTCTCTGTTGTTAAATTTTGATACATTTGTCAAAGCTAGACCATAAGCTATCCCGGTGCTACAAACTAACTATTGATAGTTCACATATATCTTTTGTCACCCACAACATCCAAGTTTTAAATGCACATAGACAGTGATTTTTAATTTTTTCTATATATGGACATTCCCAAATAAAATACAGTGTCAAAATAAAAATAATCTCAAACCTGTCTGTCTACTTTCCATTAATCCTGAGTCATACTCCTCGTTTTACATTGAAGGAACAACTTCCTTTTTGAAAACCTATTGCCATTTGCTTTTTTATTCTTTCTTATTCCTGCCCATTGCTGCTTTTTGTCCATACAAATGTTTTCACTTGGGGACAAGGTGACATCTGCAAGTGGAAGGTTAACAACTGTAGACAGATGAAAAAGGATTGATTTTGAAAGGCAAAAGAAAACGGCAGAAAATTCAGCATTATACAACAACATCATGTGGATTCCTCACAACCGGCTTTCGGTGCCCAGGATAGATATATTTTGGGACAAGGTGATTGGCTGAATAAGAGCTTCGGCACTAAATGAAAGGTTTTCAACCTTCAGGGTGTAGCTTTAGCATAGTCTTCTGGTACCAGAGTGTTGGCCTGCAGTTGATGGGGATTTGATGGACCTGTATGCATGTGTAGCATCAGTGAAAAGCAGGCAAAGCCACTAAGAGAGAGAGAATTGATGGGAGATAACATCAAAATGTACCGTAATATGACAGAATTCAGTGGACCTAGAGCCAGCCCATTAAGGAACAAGGTTTGGGCTGTCAAGCTTAGACATCTGGCCAATTTACCTTGCCCACTGATGGCAAAATAAAGGCAGGTCACCCTCAAATCAGCACTAATTAGGATGGCTTTTCAGTGCTCCCTGACATTTCCCTTTCAAGAATATATCAGCATGTTTGATGTCTACTTTTCTTTTCATTTTAATCAATTTTAATAATAGGGCTATATATTTTGATGGCATTTTTTTTTTCCAAATATAGAGGCCATCTATCAAAGAGAAAATGACACTAACTCCCCTTGCATGAGATTTGCAATAATGGCTAAGCTGGCCAAATCCAAAATTTTTTTCTAGTAAAACAACTGGAACTTCCTCCACATAAGGACTGTTTTCTTTTAAACAGAAAGTGCAGTGAATAAAAGCTGGGTGAGTCTCAGACTTGGATTGCTGTGAATATTCCAACTCTGCTTAGTTTGTGTTCCCTGAGGAATGACATACGCCTGTCAGGGCTTGTGTTTTGAAGTGTTGAAGAGAGTCCTGACATGTTATGTCCAGACTGAGGTTCTCAGCTTTGGGTAGTAGAAAAAACATAGCTCATATTTAAGGATTTCTTATCAATGTGAATTCTATGATCGCTTTTGGAAAGGGGAAGTACAAATAATTTTGAATGTTTGGTTCAGGATATACTATTTTTACTACATGTAGTAAGATAGCCTTGCAGTGGTCAATGAGCAAAGCAACACAGCTAGTTTTATTCCTAATTTGAGTTAATTTTTGGATTTGCAATCAATATAAAATAGTTAATAATGGTGAAGCACCCTACTTCTTTAAGTAGACCCAAGAAAAGAAATAAAACAATGAAATATAATCTTTAGCTTTTGATGTAGCAGCTTTGGAGGAGGGCTAACTGGTCGAATGGAAGCCTCATTCTGATGGAAAGGATTGGAGGCTGGCATTGTGATCCACCTGAGTCCAGGTGACTGACCAGGGATGTTGGACTGGAGAAATTGGCATCTTTTTTGGAAGACGCCATGAAGCCCAATTTTATTTCTTCTCTTTGTTTCCAGGCATAGAAGTCAGAGTCCAATCAGAGATATTGACTCCTGGTTGTCTTAAGCCCCATCATTTCTAGGGAATAAATGCTGCCCTGGAAGTAGAGGCACGAGAATTCAAAGAGAGGTAGTTGGTAGTCTTTCCTTCACACAGTACATCCAATCAGTAGGTCTGTTTACCTTTTTGAGTGTGTGTTTGGGGTGAGGGGCAGGGTACTGTTCATCGGCATTTCTGGACCTTCTCAAATCCTACAGCTTACTAGGGAGTCACTATGGAGGAAAATGGCTGACTTCTCTATCCAGTAGAGTCCATAGATCTTCCTCAGCCAAGCACATGGCATATCAGTGACCCTTATGACCCAGTAGGTCACACCCAGCATTTGCCGCATGCCCAGGCTGCCTCTCTCTCCTCTCCTCCACTGTGCACATTTCAGTCCTTGAGACCAGAGGCCTGCCTTGTTCGTTGAGCATTCTCCATTCTCTCTACTGGAACTGGAGTCTTCCTATGCGCTCCGTCTCGTTTGCTAGAACACTGTTCCTTAGTAAGGAAAACGATAATATCTTTTTCTTTTCTTAACAGGAAATGTACCAAGAGATTTTTGTATTTATTGCATCGTCGAATCCTGAAAAGAAGGCTAAGATGCAAATGATATTAATGCAATTTTATACACAAACAGAGGCTTACACTATTTAATAGTGATTGCTCACAATCACTGGCTATGACTTATTTGAGTAGAAGGAGATAAATTGGTAATCACCTAAGCTCCCAAAGTCTCCCCATCTGTGAGTTATCTTGAATTTTGGATTACAACATGTCTTACAACTGGCAATTCTTTACAGATTCTAAGAATAATATACTTTATAGGGTTATCCAAATTTAGGCACTTGGATTTCTGTATCTCTGGATGTGAAAATATTTTCTCACACTGTGATAAAGGTAATATTTATCTTATCACTTTATCAATACTATTTTGTCATATTAGATTATTTTCATTATTTTTGTCTCCTTTTGACTTTTGCATTAGAACAGTGCAGAAAATCGTAATTGAATCCCAACTCAAAGTAGCTTAAGCACAAATCAATAAATAATGATAACAACAATAATAAATATAACAAGGAATTCATTTATCTAACACATCTAAGATATAATTTGGGCTAAGCTAAAACCAGTGGTTAATTCATCTCATCTCCATTTCTCAGTACTAATGGCCTCTAGCTGCACACTGAGACAGTCTCTGTAAGCAGTGTGGTGTCATCCACAAGCCCCAGTCACATAATTTACCATCTGAGTCAAGCTGTCTGGAAATAAAAAGCCTTACCAATCATCTTACCTTATAATTCCTGTACAAAAATTTCAAGTAATTCTCAAATTGTGTGATCCTATTCCTGAACTAGTCAGGCTGACTTTGGTGGGGGGTAGTCTGATGGCAAAGTCTGAATTAAGTAACTCTGGGCAGGTCGGCACATTTAGATCAACTGAAATGGGTTTGATGCAGAAAATTGCAATATGTGTTTGTTCTGTTACCAAAAGAAAAAAATATTGATGTAACTAGTGTACACAACATGTTTCTATATTTAAAGGGAGATCAAAAAATTTAAGAGCGATTTAAAAAGTAGGATGGTTTAACTTGCTAATAATCCAGAAGCATTTTATATCATTATTAAATTATTAAGAATCCTCTTTGGCTTTTCATTTTCAGTAATATTTTGAATAAAAAATTAAAATATGTACTGGCGTGTCAAAAAATGTATACATATGGCTTGTATTCATCTTTTGTTATCGGTCTATATTAAATATTACAATTTTTAAAATAACTATTAATTTCAGGTGTACAAAACAATGCAATAGTTATCCTTTTCACCCCTCACAAAGTGACAACCCCTCCCCCCACCCACTACTTATACTTATCACTCGATATCATACTTATATATTACAATGCCATTGACTCCAGTCCCATACTCTACTCCACATCCCATGACTATAGATGTATTAAATTATAGTTGACATATTATATTATTCAGCTGCAGCTTCAGATGTACAGTGCAGTGGTCAGGCCTCTACACCATCTATGAAGTGGTCTCCCCAACAAGACAGTCCATCTGGCCCCTAAAAAATATTTACAACAGTATTGATTTTTTTCCCCAAACTGTCTTTTCTATCCCTGAGGCCATATTGTAATTACCAACTTGTATTGTCTCGTCCCTTCCCCTTCTCCTTCATCCCCACCATCTCCCAACTAGCAACCCTCAGTTTTTCCTCTGTGTCTCTGAGACTATTTCTATTTACATTTCTCATTTATTTAGTTCTTTAGAATCCATGTATAAGTGAGATCATATGGTATTTGTCTTTCTCAGCCTCTTATTTCACTTAGCATAATGTTCTCTAGTTCCATCCATATTGTTGCAAATGGTACTATTTCCTTCTTCTTTATAGCTGAGTAATACTCCATTGTGTAAATGTACCACAGTTTCTTGAATATTACAATTTTAATACAGCTTTTTCCTTTCTTAAAATGTGTATACATTTTTGACACCCCCTATATATACATACATATACATATACATAAACATATATATTCATGGGTTTTCTTTTCTTAATTGTGAATTAATTTCCATGAAAAATTCACAATGATATAAAGTCACATTAAAATTTACTTTATAATTATCTTTGGGGAAAATTAATGGACTGTCACATAAAATGAAGCATATGTACTTTTTCACTCCCCAATGGTAGAAACATTATTTTCTTCCTATTCCTATACTTTGACTCTAAAGTGAAACACAGGACACACACTGATCTTGTTAATTCAGGAAAGCTTCCAAGAGAAAAACATAAAATCTAAATTGAGTAAAAATACCAATTTTTTTAACCATCCCGTTGTTCTCTGTAGGGAAGAATCCAGCCTCTTTGGGGAAAATGTAGTGTCTAACTCTGTCTCCATTTTGTAAAATTACTTGTTAATTTTCATAACGTACAATTACATTCTAATAGATGAGAGAAACAGGTGGGATTTGTCTTTTCTTTTGTTGTGTCCACAGCATCTTGTGTAGCCATTTATCATAGCACTTGATTAAAAAATTAATTCAAAAAATATTAGTGGAGTCACCTAGTAGATTTTAAGTAGTAATTGGCCCTGTACGAGAACACCTAATCATATTTTATTGTGTTTTTATTTCTAAATCTACAATATTAAGAAATAATAACAAAATATCCATAATCAGGTTCTTGTATTGCTTTATCATCAGTTTTTCCCTAGTATAAGTTTCATCAAATTAATTTACTGCCTGTATTAGCTTGAACGAGGGTGAGCTTGGTTTGTAGGTTTTTGCATGAGACTCAGAGCCCAGAAGAATTTGACCAGAACTGATTCTTCATGAAACTTCGAGGTGGTGCTGCTCTTATGTTTTGAGGCTAGAAGGAGTTAACTTCTTAAAACGTACACCTTGTCCTGAAAAGAAAAACCACTAATAATCAGAATGTAGCTGATCCCAGCACCTTCGCCCTTGGCTTCATTCCATCTATTACAGAAAGTGCTGGATTCCCTTGCATCCCATGGTTGGGGGAAACACATTTGCCTTAGATTTGGGCTTCAGGGGTGTTCTTATATCATACAGTGATTCCAGTTATTACTGACCACAAAAAGTTCACTGTTCGTTCATCCCTTCCTGGCACTCATTATGTGATTTAATTTTTCACAACTCATTCAAAACGCTAAGAATAAGCAGTTTAATTTTATAAAACTCCATTTTAAATCTGATTATTTATTTTTTGATGTGTGATATGCCAGATCACAGATAGCATATCCAGCAATGCATCCTTGAAGTTCATCTCACCACTGCCTGATCATTTTTCCTCTCCTGACACTTAAGGATCTTCTTATCGTCTTGTTTTCTGAAAAGCTATATAGTCTTTTATATATCAATACATGACCCTTTTTCTGATGACTTATAAAAAGAATATGTAGTTTTCTGAAAAGTTATACATTCTTTTACATAAAAATAGGTATCCCTTTTTTTGATTACCTGTAAAATGAACTTGACACAAAAGAAGGAGAAAGAAGATGAGAACCCAGATCAAAAGGGACAAGGACTCAGTCCATGGTATTCCAACGCTTTGTGTGGAGGAAGAGAATTACTTGATATTCTTACCAATTTTTACGCTTCACATTCATAGTCTTAATGTGCTTATGTATTGAAAAAAATTTTTAGCTAATAACACTGTCATTACCATTGATGGAGAATATGCATTTGTTAAGTTACTCCCAAATGTTAAACATTGTTATGCAACTGGTGTGTACAGTATAGTAGTGTAAAACACAAAAGAAAATAATGTAAAGTCACTTTAAATAGCACAAATACATTTTTCTTGACATTATTGAAAATTTCCAAAGCTCAATGTTTATTCTTTTCCATAAAATCAATTTATGCCAATAAGAATTCAATAAAATACCATATATTATCAAACAGCTCTTAAAAGGGTTTAAAAGTCACATGAGTTAGTAAAATAAATTCCAATTTTAGTTACAACTCTACAATAAATAGCTCAGAGATGAACAAAGGGATAGGAGTTTTAGAGGGAGAAGAGCAGTGTATAGAGTCACATGACAGCATCACAGTGATCTGTCTCTCTCCCCCTCTGCCTCTCTCTCTCTCTCTCTCTCTCTCTCTCTCTCTCTCTCTCTCTCTCATCTTGGCTGTCCCTACTGGAAAGAGGAAACGTCTTCCATCACTTCCAACCCCCAATAATGTCACCAACAGGGGACCATCCATGTGTTAGAGATTCAAAGAAGGAGCCTTCCAAATGTCCTAGTCTATGCAAATGAGTCCAGTCAGTTCTAGAACAACCAGCCAAGTTCTGCAAGTAAAGAGTTTATCCAGAAAATTAATTTTGGTGTTACATCTCCAGGTATTAATAACACGCCACTCTTCTTGGCCCAGCACTGTTGTGTTTGCCTTTCACAGTCTCCCTAGGAAAGGCCCAGGCAGGACAAGTCTTGGAACTAAAGATCGAATCAATCTCTATTACCAGAAATATGACTCACAGGAGCTCTGGAAATTGAGGAACTCTTGAGTGATTTGGTCAAGTCAGCTTACAGCCCTGTTTTTCAGTTTGCTCATCAATAAATGACAGTTGCAACTCAATGATATCTAAAGCGCTTATGACCCTAAAATTCTTCAAATCTACTTTCTCTCCTCTCTGTTATTATACTAGAATGTTTGTCCTTTTGTGTTTATTTCCAAATATGTATTGGATCAAATTTCCATATGCAGCATGGTGGTCCTAAAATGCAGTACAGTGAAACTGTATCAGTTTATACAAGCAAAATAATAGTCACCGGGAATTCGCTAAGATTGTGTGAGTGCAGACGGCCATCCATATTTTCATGGCAATTTGAGCCCTACATTGTGGGTTGTAAGGAATAGAAGCACAGGTAGATTGTATGTTATGATGGGTAGCAGAAATCTGTATTGGAGTTTTCTCTCTTTACATTACTTTTTTTAGGGGAAAAAATAACTTTAGTTTTTATATCATTTGCAAATAATGTCACATCACTCAATGGCATTTGAAATCCAAAGACGTTTGTTTCCATTCAACAGTAGCATGGAAATAATTTCAAATCAACTTTGGGACAGCAGTAGTCAGGTATTGTTTTGAAGCCTTTGAGCATGGAGAGCCATGCCTTCCACCATCTGTTGACAAAATGGAACTCTGCGGCCCAGAAGGCTTCTGGGTAAGCTGAGAGGGTGTATTAGTGCTGGAAGCTAATTTAGTGAGGAGAAAAACAACAACAACACAGCAACGACACAAAGCCATGGGGTGTCCTCATAAAAAAGCAAACAAAGAAAGATCAAGAAGTGCAAACCCGGGGCTTCGATGCTTCGTTATTTGCACACATCTGCTTACTGAACACATTCCAATTTAATTATATAGCCAAATTGCCATCCCCTTACAGAACTATTGTCATGGTTTTCAGATTCTTCCAAGTGTCAATTTCAGTGTAACTCCCTGTGTATTTCAAAACAATGCCTGGAAAATTTCCCCTCTCTGCAATTATGTAACATCTGAGGATATGAGCGTTTCTTTGTTTTTCTTTTTCTCATCCAATCAAATTTTTCATGGTAGGTCCCTGAAAAGCACCTTCCTTTGTGTACAGATCTGCTCAGATCATTTGTTTCCAGATCTTACTTAGATGTTTAACAAAATGTCTTCATTGTCACAGAAATATTAGAAATATAGATACGTATTTATTTTAAACTTAAATGAGCTAAAATGTCTACTTATATAATAAATGGCAAATTTAAAAAAAGAAACTGAATCCACTGAATATGATTGCCATGAATCTCTAGAAATATTTGAATTGTTTTTTCTTAACAATAGCTAGAATAGTTAAAACAGTTTTGTCCAAAAAATAAATTTTCCCTAAATCCCTGTGCTAGTAGGAAAGAACTTCATTTAGATGAGAAGTCGTCTCACACCTTTTCAACAAAAGGTACTTGTCGTCTAGTGTGACATGGGCTTATTTATAACAATTATTAAAGTTTCAAATAGAGGCCTATAAAGGTGACTGGCGTTAGAAAAAGTAAAAATTTTATTTCTATCAAATACAATTTTATATTCTTTGATTGACTGATTGGTAGAATTTAAAGTATGAAAACTCATAAATAGTCTACACACTCTATATTCTACTGAAAAGACGAATTTAGTAGATTAGCCACCCAATTATTTATTCACCAAACATTTCTTAAGTATGTGCTTTGTGCCCAGGAATGTGCAGGATGATTTTTACCTCCATTAAGTTCATACATCAATCCTTTAAGTAAAATTTGTCTTCCCTGTGTAGATAACATACTCAATATTTGATTTTTAATTCTTAAGCATTGGTTTTGTAATCTGAGTATTATCCTGTCTTCCCTTTTATAGTGTAGAGTCTCAGATAGAGTATAAAAAAACAAAGCCAACAAAGCCAGTTTCAGTAATAACTGATTATGAAGATTTCACATTCTACTGAGATTACAAGAATTTGAACTTGCAGTAGCAGGGATAGATCCAGGTTTTGTGTGTCCTGAAGTTAATATAATTTTTGGTATTTTTAAACTTCACCAACTTCAGAGTTAATTAATCTCTCTGCGTCATTCTTTTGCTTACTTGAAAGCATACGCTTCCTAAATATTGCCACCTGAAAGCAACACACATGATTTTTAAATCTTGTAAGAGGTAAAATAAGTCTGACGTAGCTGTGAACAAGGCTTAGGTTATTGCAAAGACTACGTGCTACCCTAGGGTGTTGGGGAAAACAGCCAATGAACCTAAGCAGAAGCCCATCCATTTGGCAAATAATTGGTTTCTGCAGTGGAGACAGCTGCTCGCCTGCCCTTCTGGCTGAAATGTACTGGAAAAAAGTCCCTGCAGATGAAAAGAACAACAAAAATATTGGTGATACAGGGAAAATCCTACAAAATAGGGACCGAAGGCCAAGAGCAAAGCAGTTTATAACAACCTGTTTAGGAAATGGGGCCCGGATCTATTTAGGGGATGGCCAGTTGCCTTGTCTTCCTTCAAATGTATTTTTTTACTCTTTACAAGCTCGTTTCTAAAGCATTTAACCATGAGTTCTCTTGCAGTAACACAGGGTAAGAAGGAAAGCCTTTCCTGCGTTGATTCAATCATGAATAATTGTTTAGGGAGTAGAAAGTTCTTAGGAAGAGTAACAGCATTCCTTATTGATCAGCGTGCCACTTCACTTTGCATTGATGTAAGAGCCATCATTTGTAAAAGTCACTCAGAAGAGTTTACTGTGGAACTAATTAGGAATTTGAACGAATGAGTGAATGAATGCCTGAACTATATAATACCCACTGTACTGTCTTGTATGTGTGACTAGATGACTCTGAAAACAATAAACATTACTGTAGTGCTCCCTTATCCATGGTTTCATTTTCTGTGGTTTGTTACCCATGGTCAATCGTGGTCTGAAAATATTAAATGGAAAATTCTAGATGTTTCAGACAGATCACCTTCACATGACTTTCATTGCGGTATATTGTCATAATTGCTGCATTTTAAGATCAGTTGTTGTTTTTAATCTCTTACTTACAAATTAAACTTTATCACAGGCATGGCTGCATAGGGAAAAACATAGTGTTTATAGGGTTTGGTACTATCTGTGGTTTCAGGTATCCACTGGGGGTCATGGAACATGTCCTCCATTGATGGGGGGGGCTACTGTATTTTACTTATCTAGGACTAGGATATTATGTCAGTTTTTCAAGTGTCTGGTCAAAAAAAAAAAAAAGCTTACAGCTACTTTAGTGGAAGGGTAGAGGGAGGTCCCCTGAATGCCCTCTGAATAGAAAAGCAAAAACATAAGGAAACAACAATAATTAAAAACCAGCATGCCAAGTCGAAGTTTGATTCTCAGTAGTGCTTAACCTAGGATTCAGACACATCTAGAAACCTCTGGATGACATGTGTTGCGAACAGATCCAAGATCTATGGGTATGAATGGTCTAGGAACCGTCTGTGAACAATTTGTCCTGAGACAAGAATTATTTGAAATACATGTGATCATGATTACAGATCTTACCCAATTCTTCTCTTTCTGGTCACGGAATAGCTTGGCACGTACATGACTTGCTTTACCAGTGAAACGTGAGTGGAAGTAATGTCTGTCGATTGGGCAGTGAACACAAAGCAATATGTAGATGATGTATTACAGAAATGTACACTTGAAACCTATATCATTTTACTAACTAACCAATGTCACCCCAACAAATTAAAAAAAAAAAAGCCAGTCTGCATCTCGCCACATTCTGCTTCCCACCCCACCACCCCAGCCATTGTGCCGGCAAACGGTGAGAGCCAGCCTCTGACTGTCAGCTCCCTGGTGACCCTAGGAGCAGATCCTCCTCGCTGCTTAGTGCTGGGTGAGTCCTGTGAGTGAACCTCAACTTGGAAGGGCGGGGGTGGGGAGGGAGTGCTTTGTCAGGAGGAGTCGCGGGAGGGTGGGGGTCCCGGTGTGGGGCGCTCCCTTGCTGCTCCCTCAACGAGTTTCGTCAGCTGTGCCTGGTGGGGTATGGCGGGAGCAGAGCAGGGAGCCCCAGAGAAGAAATGGGCGAGCGCAATATCCCTGTCGGTCCCTAAAACTATTAGGGTGGACTTAAGTGGGACTAGACATACCCTAATTTCAACAAGTTAGAGTTGCAGAGAAGTATAATTTACTAATAATGTGATCCTATTCTTTACTTTATCTCTCCAGGGGACTGGAGACATGTGGGTTCCTGGGACAGCCTGGTTAAGAGGTCCTAATTTCAGTTATCGTCTCCCTTATTTTTGTCCTGACACACACAGCTTACACCCTTTCCTTCTTTTGGTAGCTGTGGTCACACTATACCATTATATTTATAGGGTTTTGAATTTTTCCTGATAAAGTCAGGATATGTTTAATGTATTTTGATCATCTTGAGGGCAATATAATAATGTAAGTTTAAATACTTAATTATAAAAAAAATGTCACAAAATAAGAACAAGAAATGTAAAACATTCAACTACAGTTGGCCCAATATTTGAGCCTCCCAAAATAATAATTCAGCAATCGTTAATTAACAATAAAACAATCATGAATTAACATAGCTTAAGGTAGCCTTCCATAATCCATTACAAATATGTAATCAAAAGATTTTTAGCTCATCCCATAATTCTGCTTTAAAAATCTAACTTATGTAGCTGAACACTATGTAGTTTAATAGTTTTATTGCAACTCATTAATATTTTAATAAAATGTCTCTTCAATTAAATAGTTTCAAGTGTTTGATTCTTTAGATTGTGTAAGAAAACTTTCTCATCTCTCACTAAATTAAATTAATTCTCTTAGGAGCTGAAGAGATTTTGGATCTCCCTTTATATTAATGTTAAAAATATATCATTGGAAGAAAATACCCACTGGTCTGCCTAAAGTCTTGAGATCTTCTCATTAGTTATTTTATTTTTCTTCCCCAAATGATAGTCTGCATTAATGCAAAGTGCCTCTTAGTGATTGCAAGTGGCTTTAGTGATAGGAATTGCACACGTTGCAATGGATATATATCGCGTGTACTCTGAGGTTACCTGTAAACAAACTTCTTGAAAGTTTTTTTTTGTTTTGTTTTGTGTTGGTTTTTTTTTCTGTTTCTACTGCAAGCCCATGGTCAATAATGCTAATCACCCTTTCCATGAGAGATTTCTTGCTCTGAGGAATATCTACAAATTTGGGCTTTTGTGTAAGTCCAAGTGGTGAATTGTATTAAGTTTCTCATGTCTCAACATAAGAAAGTATAATAGAAAACGTACCTTGGTTTTGTTGTAAAATTGTGGGAACACAAGCCAAGCCAGCCCGAGAAGAAGCAGAAATGAGCAGCAGCAAGGTTAGAGACATGCCGCAGGAGCCCTGATCAAACTGAACCTGAGGCCTGATCTCTCTCCTCATTTCATTTCCATGAACCATCAATTCTTCTTCCCTGTGTTGGGTCATCTGTTACTAGCTACTGAAAGCATTTTAACCAATGCATTCAAACACCAATTTTTTAATGCTTTTGTTTATAAACTCAATAAACTTAGAGGAATTGATGATTAAATGGCAATTAAGTGTATCTCCACAAATTCTACACATTTGCAATGACAATTTGCCAATCAGAAATCTCATCAGTCACATAGTGGCATGATGTATCAAACCATCATTTTGACATTTTTGCTTGAATAAGTTTTTTAATGAATTTTGTAGATTTAATAATAAGGCACAAAAGAATAAAATTAAACTTTTTTTAAAAAGTCAGTTTAATAACCAAACAAAATCAACAAAAGGGGTAAAGTCATGAAGAGGTAATTACTATAGAAATGCTAATTTACATAATGATGGTTTGGAGTAACTTATTCAATTGCCCAAATATAAGTATATTTGACTGTAATAGAGGAACTGGGGTCACCTTTCACATCAGGCTAGGGCATAAATTTGTATTAATTTTCTGTAGAACAAATTGAAAAGTTGTATAGAAAATACTAAGGAATATATTTTTTGTTCAGTTTTTGGCTTCTAAAATTTTTCTCAATGAAATAATTGACTAGTATACAAAGATGTGTACACATAAATTAGCATAAATTATTTTTATAATAGCATACATTATATTTAAACATATCCAAAATTAGGATTTAGCTTACCGTATTTCCCCATGTATAAGATGCACCCTTTTTCGAAAAATTTGGGGTCTAAAAACTGGGTGCATCTTATACAGTGGTTGTAGATGAGGACAAGCTAATGGTTGGGAGTTTTGACAGTGATGAGGAGTTGTGTGAATTTTATGATGAATAAAACTTGAGTTCAATAACTTTATGTAATACATTTTTTTTCAAATTTCTGGCCCCCAAATTAAGGTGTGTCTTATATACATGGGGAACTATGGTAAATAATTATGTAACCGAGTATAATAATTTACAAATCCAAAGATGTTTCTCATATCTGGAGCATAGTGTCTAATACTGAAAATAAAGAGAAATGAAGCTGGGAAGGTGAGCAGAACCCAGCTGGTGAGAGCTTTGCATGCTCGCCATGGAGTTGTGACTTATCCAAAGGGCAATGTTGAACTGATGCAGGGAGTAAATCAGAGGCCTGACATGATCATATGTGCATTTTTTTTAAACTCACTCTAGCCACAGGCAGGAGAATAAATTGAAGGCTATAGGTTTGTCATTGGACAAAGCTGTCAGGGAAAAAAACAAAAAACATCCCATTTAGACGTAATATTTTAAAAGCTATTCAACTATTTAACAACAATCATTTGTTGAGCACCTACTATATGTCAGCACCATGGGATACTGGCATGAATAACCTAAGACCTCTCATGTAGAAATATTCATTGATTGAAATTGTTCATTTATTTTAACTGCTCCTGTAAGTCTTAAGGCAAAATGTGATGGAAGTGCAGCCATATTAGGACAGAGTTTACTCGATTATATTTTAATGTTATGAGCAATGATTGATGCTGTATAATACGCAAACAATAAATGTTTGGTGTTTATGAAAATGATTCTGTATTGTAATAATCAAAACCTTTCCAAAAAGTAATTTGTTATGTTTATAGTTGTATGACTATTGCATTTGACATAATTAACAGAAGACTATTGTGGATAAGATACCTTTGGATGGATTCTAAAATGTATCTTCTGGGTTATAGCAGAAATGAGTTGCATAGACAGAGAAAAATAAAAATGAAAAAAGGAGGATAGAAAGGAAAGGAGGAAGGAAGGGAGGAGAAATAAAAGAAGGAAAGAAGGAAAGAGATATTGGTCTCCAATCTGATAGCCAGGATTGATATATGGAAATATGGTTCTGAGCAGTCATGATTCTCGATTTTTCTTCATTCTGTTGAAGAGCAATTTTTGGCTCGTCTTGTGCGGCACGATCATCTTTCTGATACTTTTCATCTGGTAAGAAGAAAGAAGCACTAGAGACAAAAATGTTAGTAGTTATGCCTAGGACATGTAGGACATGCCTAGTCCTGGTGGACATGTGGCCAATTATTGTGTCTCCCTTATCTTTGGAAGCAAACTCCTCAGTGGATGGTTGATGTCATTCATTAGAATCCTAAGCCTTTCTGCCCTTATTGCTTTTGCTCTTCAATATATTTAATCATTTCTACTGGTGGAATTACTCTGTAGAAACCATCTGAATGGGAAATACCAAGGGAAGTCCTGGATTTATAATGACTTTTTACATACAGCATTAAGTACAGCTTGACTTCTGTGGATGTAGATGGATGGTTTTCACACTGAAGAAATGAAAGGTGGTGCATCACTTCATCTACCTTTTCTCAGTTTTCTAGAAGGCTAATGAATCTCAAGATAAATAAATTGGAGTAATCTTTTCAAAACTGAGCCCTTGCGCCTTAAAAATAGACTCCCCCTGTACTCTATTTTTTAATTGTTTTTAAATTGAAATTTATTGGGGTGACAATGGTCAACAAAACTACATAGGTTTCAAGTGTACAATTCTGTAATGTATCATCTATATATTGCATTGTGTGTTCACCACCCAGAGTAAGTTTTCCTTCAATCACCATATATTTGATCCTCTTTACCCTCATCTACCACCCCCCTCTCCCCTCTTACCCTCTGGTAACCTCTAAACTGTTGTCTGTGTCTGTGAGTTTTTGTTTGCTTGTCTTGTTTTTTTGTTGATTTCAGTTTTAGATCTGACATATGAGTGAAGTCATATGGTTCTCAACTTTTTCTGTCTGCTTTATTTCACTTAGCATAATAATCTCAAGATTCATCTATATTGTCACAAGTGGCAGTATTTCATCTTTTCTTTTGGCAGAGTAGTATTCTATTTTATATATATATATATATATATATATATATATATATATATATATATATATATATTCCACATCTTCTTTATCTAATCATCTATCAAAACACACTTTGGTTGTTTCCATGTCTTGGCCACTGTACATAGTGCTGCAATGAACATCAGAGTAACATACCATATGACCCAGCAGTCCCTCTCCTGTACTCTTTTTCTTGTACTGGGTAGTTCAGTTTTCTGGATATTAGCAATCGCCGGGATGGAGGTATCTTTTGGAGTACCTGGGTTGGCAGCATCTTATCTGGGATCAAGTTCCAGCCCAGTAGATACACATGACATTGAATTCAGCCAAAATTTTGCATCACTTACTGAGGTAAATTAAGACTGAGGTGAATGAAAATTTAGCCATTGAAAGGGCATGCAGAAACTGAACTTTAGGAGTAAGTTGTGCTGTGTTAAGCACAGTAGTTAACTGAGAAACTTAAAAGTTGTTTATGATGGCTCTAAGTCAATACAGCTTTGCTGGTATTAAAATATATCCTTTGGGATATGTGACATGTCCCAGGAGTTCAAGCTCAGATCATAGGAACATTAATTTCCCTGTTTTTTTATAGAGGCTGTGAAGTCAGGAAGTAGCCATGATGCTTCAGAACAGAGAGTATTTGAACAATCTCCCAGATTTAAAACTGCATGATATTCCATTCTAGAACATTGTGTTGGAGAGGATCTTTCTGAAGCTGAACTGCTTAACTGATAGCTGAATGCTTGGATCTTGTCTGATAACATTTCACTTAAGCACATTCAAATATAAAATATTAGATAATCATGAGAACTAAGTAATAAACTTGAACTTATTCCAAAGTCTGCTGAGCCTAGACCATTTTTGAGAGACTGATCATTTTAACAGGGCCATGCCACACACAAAGAAATAAAAGATAAACCACCACTTACATCAAACTTTGGAGGAATAGATAGATGATGATAGATAGGTAGATAGATAGATAGATAGATAGATAGATAGACAGATAGATAGATGATAAATCAATAAATAGATAATAGATAGATAGATGGTAGATGATCTTACAATTTTCTCAGTTGTTTTCTCTTTTCAAGACATTTTCTCTTTTCAAGTCATTTTCTCTGCTCTCGTGACATGGTCTTACCCCTTGATGCCTTTTCTTCTTGCTGAGACTCTCCTGCTATGAGCACACTTCACTCATAAATATTTATTAATCATATCAGCACAGTTCTAGGTCCTGAGAATGTAACTATAGAGAAAAACACTGAAGGTGTCTCACATTATGCTTATATTATGTGGAGAGACAGACAACAAAGAATAACTAAGCAAACGCATAAATAAATAAATTTGGTAAGTGATGATAAACAAAAGGCAATTGGCCAAGGGTGACTCTGTGATAGGGGAAAGGACAAATGGTTTTGAAAGGTAGGGGTAGTATGACATTCTTTTTCTTTTCATCCATCTTGTGTGTTTGGTTGATTTTCACTGTGTGTGGTATATCATATATCTTATGTATTCAAAAAAGAGTTATCAAAGAATATATGTCACCTGTTCACTAAATGTAAGTTTCATTTGCTTATTTCTGTAACCTTCCTGAGCAGACATAGAAGTCAAAAAAGAGTAAGCTTTACAATATGCATTATGTTCACCGGTTGAAAGAAAATGCTATTAAGTGTTTGTTTGTTTGTTTCCTACATAGCCCAAATAGAGGAGTAAATGATGAAAAAGCAATTTAAGACAAAAGGAGATATTACAAACAGTATGAAGACAGGGAAAATGTTCCTTAAATGAGCTTAGCATTTGTTAACAGTGTTGAGTTGGAGCTTTTACTCGCCAAAGCTGTACATCAATGTCTGCTGGAGGGCGGAGATGTACTTCTCAAGAAGAAATTAGCTCAGACATCACAAAGCATGTGAGCATAGCACAGAAACGTAGAAACTTAAAATCACATTTATGTTCCTACAAGAAATAACTCTTGCATTTAAACAGGCATAAAATTTTGAATTCACTAAAACCTAAGATCGTTTTGTTTGCTCGCTGCATCTAATATATAGTAATGTACTTTTTGGGGACACGGAATAGTCTCCTATGTGGACGGTGGCTCTGAAATATCATCCCAACTCACCGAGTCCCTCCAAACCACTGGTTCTCTCTTTTCATCCAAACAATAGACATGACATCCTCCCCGTGCTGTGGTCTGGCCCATAATAACGACCGTTTGTTAATGAGCTGGTGATCTGCTGGCACAGCCAGTGTTTGGTAATCATCACTCTAACACTTACTCTTGTGTGACTTTGAGTAAATCACAAAACATACATATAATCAGTTTTCTCATTCATATGACCTAAACATAACAGGATGTTTTGAGGATTAAATTAGTAAAGCATATAAAGAGCTGGGGACAGTGCTTGACACACAGAAAACTTTCCATGTAAATACATTGTGACCATCATTATTATCATTTATTTGGCTTCCTTCAGGCGTATTCTCCTTTACTTCACAATTTAGTCAGAACTCAGGCGGAAGAAAGAAGATCATTGCCAGGTACCAATATTTGGACCAGGGAAGTTGAAAAATAAGACTGGAAGTAAAAATCAGGGCTCAAAAGCATGAGAAGCTTGTGGGAGAGCCAGGGAACACGGCAGGTACGTGGTCAGAGGGTTTGACCTTGGCATTGTGGAGAGGCCTATGGCATGGAATGCAGCTGTACATAATTTGGGTGGGAAATATTATACTGACTAAATTTTCATCTGTAGTAAAGAATGACCTGAAGTGGACTTGCTCTGTGCATTGTTATGGACTGTGTCTGAGCCAGCCAGCTCATTGACCAGGGGTGCCAGGGAGATACCTGTTGCCACAGAGGTGCCAACCAGATGGCCCTGGTGTTCTTGCCCGGAGGATGCCATACCTCTGCTTTTCTCTAGGCTTCTGGATAAACTCAGTGGATTTAGGAGAGGAAAAATCAAAGGATTTCTGGTGGAGAACCCTTTATTCCTTTCTGACGCTTCCTTGTGGGAGACACCCAGCTGCCTTCCGTCTGTCCCGGTGGGGCAGCCACCTCCCCATGGGCCTCGGCCCAGGTTTCATGAAGCCTGAAGCTTGCTTAGTTCTGTGGGTTCTCTTAAAGAATCCAAACATAAATATAAAAGTATGTACATAAGTGAACTTATACTTTCAATGAGGAAAGATATACAACACATTTCAAATTGTAAAAGGCTGACAGTTACCTTAAACATCACAATTTTAAAACTTTAAACAGTACACGATATTTTTTGTTAAATAATGGCCTGACCTCTCTATAATAATTCCACTCCATTTTCTTGTCATGTTCTTTGATTGCCTCTTTACATAACAAAAATTATTTGATATCATTTTGTAGCAATAATATAAAGATACTTTTATCATCCTTCTAGCCTATTTATTTATAACTAAAACAAATAAAAGTTGTTTTTATTTTGATACTTTAGGAATATTTGTTTCAAATCTACAACTGGTAGTGTGATTTCATGTAAACTTTTAAAATTATTGTCGATATGAAGAAATCCCTGACACATTTCTTTTGTCTAAGTTGTATAATATTTAAAAGAATTTTCTTCCAGCTAAATTCTGGCTTTATACATTTCAAACTTTGTTTCTCCTTCAATTACTCTCGTGGGTCTGGGTGTCATGGGCATGACGTGATCTCTGACCCTGCACTTGTATCAAAATGGCAGGGGACTGAACACAGTGATAACCCTCCTACTGAATGCCCAGCGACAACTTCACTCTGCAGGGATGTGAACCACATACTTAGTTCCAGTAAACCCACACTTGCTGTATCCCCAGCTATTTCCCATTTACTAGATCCCAAACCAAATCTGTGCTGCGCCCACACTACCCAGCACCAGATATGTGATGAAAGGAAGGCAGCACGGAAGGAGACATTTCTCTCATCTAATGGTAGTTAAAAGATCTTCTTTCTGCCAATTTTGCAAGATATAAGACTCCATTGCAATGGCCTACTTGGCCTTTCTGGTAAATTTGGGAAGAATAAATTTGGTGTGTTTGTCTTATTCCTGATCCTCCTCTTGAGGAGGAAGCCTAATCATGAAAATCTGGAGTCCTGCCATGTTTCTCAACACATAACGTTCCCCACCCCACTTCCTACAGCCCCCCGCCCAGGCCCACACTTCCGCACACACGCAGTCCACCGTGCGCCCATGCCAAGGTGTAGAGTCTGTTTCATTCTGGAGCTAGAGTCTGTATTTATGTGGATTTCACACTGGGTTACGTATCCACATTTAATACTTGTTAACAAATGGGTCGACATGAAGGCCTCCCATCTGCCTTACTTTTTGTTTAATTGATGCATACAATGTAAAAATTAAGAGACAGAATACGCCTGAGCAGTTTCTCTATCTGAAGTCATAGTTTCCCCATTTGAGTTAACATAGTAAAGGCTTTCTTGAACATACTAAGCAGCTGTAACTTGGACTTGAGAAGAACATTGCTTGTAAGATTTCCAAGTATCTTGGTGTTTTAGTAAGGTGTTCATTTATTAATCCTTCATTGTGAAAAGACTTTCCCTTAATTGCTTCAAAACAATGTTGAGGTGTGGACTAGCATTTAATGTTATGGACATCATTTGAAGCAACATTATATGGTCATCATGCTTCTTTGGCCCAATCACCTGTGAAGTAATTTGCATTTAAAAAAACACACCCTGTAGCAGAACATATAATATTTTCAGAAGAGAGAAGATTCTCTAGAGGGAGAAATAGATTTTTGGCTTTTTGGATTTGTCTCAGCGTCAGCCCTCTCACAGGCACCAGGCTGAGTCCAGTGAAGAAAGTTGAAATAACTAAAAATGGAATCAATTTTGACTAAAATCCCTGTAAGCTTTCCAATGCAAACACTATACTTTAGTACCTGTTTACCAAAATACTAAGGGAAGATGAACTTTTTTTTTGGGGGGGGGTCACTTTTAGATAGAACACAAGATTTTGGACCCAGGGAAAGCAACCAAGAGGCAGTGTCATTCAAAAGAGCTGATGCAGCTAATCAGGAGGATGTGACTCAGCTGCAGATGACTGGGAGGGACAGTCTGAGCCTTCTGGAAATAGACGTCAGGGCTCACTATTTAGAGGCAGGAGGCTATGGTCAGAGGAAGGCAGAGATACTTAAATATCTCATGGTCAGTGGACAAGAATTTCTTACAAACATGAGACACTAGGTGGGTATGTCAGTAACAAGAGGGTGTGAGAATTCATAGCTCGGGTCAGCAAAAAAGAGACGAGAGTCAGCAAAAATACAGACTAGTACAGTTCTTTGTCTAATAGACAGTTATAGGTGCTGCTGATTCATGATAACTGGTCCTTACTATTTTAGGGGAAGAGGCCTTCAGAATATATTTTCCACCAAAAGCTGCAGACTGAATTCTTCTATTAAATGCTCTGTCTCCTGAAGAGTATTTTCTCACTCTGGATATTTTGTTTATTAAAGTCTTTGAAAAATTGGAGAAAAAAAATTATAGGACAATAATGAGTTACCTGAGAAGAGTTGGGACCTGACCGTTTGTAGGAGGCCAAGGCCTAACTTTTTCAATCAACTCCAAGCTCTCTCTATCCTCAAAGCAAACCACGTTCCCAGAACACAATGGGTGCTTAACACATAATTATTGATTGGTGAATAAATATAGGTAATAAAGTTATTTCTAAATTTACCCCTCAATTTCTCCTCATTCACAATGTATACATAGACTCCTTAATTTAAACTATGAATGGGTGTTTAAACTGGGATATAATTATGCACCATTTTAGTTAACTGAGGAGATCCTATTGCATGACTCAGACTCAATAATGAAATATTCAAAAATAGGCTCCAAATTAAGAAAAATTGTGAAGTAGATACACTTTATTTTCAGAGAGCAGTGACTATTGCTTTTTCTGCCACCAAGGAAATATTTTCCATAAGATGCACCTTACGCGTCTCCTTTCTGACATTCCTTTTGATCCTGATAAAGTTATTGAAAGGTATCTTAGTAGTAAATATGGACTTAGAATGCTTTCTGATATCAATTTACCTACACAGAATATCTTCAACTTATTAAGACAAACAATAAAAGAAATAAAAAAGCTTTAAATGATATAACAATTTGATGTCATAAGTGCATTAGAGCTACAGTAAGCATATATATATAGCCTAACATCCCCTCAACAGGGGATCATGTCTTCTACTTGCTTATTACTACATTTTGGAAATAATATTGGAAAGGGTCCTATTTTATAGGTCTAAGTGTCCCCTAGTCATTCAATGGCATCCCACAGACATATGTCACAATAATTGAATACTAAATATGGTAACAATGGCAGATTATCACCAGCACTCTCTGGGTCTTCCTTGGTTATGTCATTTAATATTAGCAAATTTTCTTAGATGGGTAGGAGTTTGTAGAAAAGATTTTTAGGTGTAGCTTAACAAAAATATGTTGCTATCTTTTTTTAATTTATTTTGAATAGTTTTACATAGAGGCAAAGATTTCAAGTGTCTGTGATCAGGATGTAAATAAACATCAACTTGTGACTTCTCCTTTTGTTACCAGTTTTAATGAGCCATCTGACTAATTTGGAATTGTTTCATTAATTTATTTTTCCTGAAGGTTCTACAAATCTTAAATTTCGTAAAATTAAAAATTGTGACACTCAAGAATTAACAAAATTATGTTCATGGCTTCCCCTGAAACAAGACCTGCCATGTACAGAACATAAGTAAATGCCTGATGAAATGAAGCCTTCATAATACCATTGGATCTAGCTTTTAACACATACATTTAATTGTACTCTGGAAAAAAAGATTATATAGGCATATAATCTATAATACAATAACTCAAATGCCAAAATATCTTCCCATAAATGGTCACTAATAATTACAGTGATTATAATCCAGTGTTTTATAAAATGTTTTGTTCCTTCCCATCAAGAGTTTCATAGTGTTTTTTTGGATGATACATTGATAATGAAGTTGAGATGTATGTTGTATCTACTTGGCAAGAATTTGAAAATGGCAGCTGTGTTCAGTGGCAGCAAACCCCAGGGAGAATAGAACGGAACTACAGTCCTCAGTATATCTGTATACTCACAAGTGGTTTTCCTACATCAAATTACTTCTCTTTGCTGTTTTTCCTCCAAGAGAAATATATGAAAAATGTACTAGCTCTGAAAAATCTTCTCCTCCTGTAGAGGAGCAGAGCACAGAGAAAGATTCTGGTTACTCTTTCTTTACTTGTATTGGTGTTATGCTTTTGCTTATATTTGAATTTCAAATCAGAGTTCGTTCTTTTTAAAAGCACTAAAGTAGACTTTGTTCAAGGCTACTGCAATAGGGGAGAGATATTGGGCTCAAGTTCCAATACATCAGGACAAGGGGGTTTTATACCCACGGACCAGAATGAGGGGGTCAGAGGATGGAAAATTACTCAGAGGGGACTTTAATGTAGGGGGTTCTTGTTAAGCCGGCCTAACACGATTCTTGCTGAAAGCAGGCCAAGGACTCAGAGAGCAAAGATGCGAGATAAAGAACTTGATCAGGTATCAAAGGGGGTGAAATGAAGGTTGGGATGCTCGCTGAATTGTGGTAGCAGGATCCTTGCTAAAACCTGGGTAGTGCAGGCCCAGCAATGACAGTTGTCAGGAGAAGACTCAGAGGAGCCTAACGAAAGTTTGGTTAATGAGAGAATATTTGTCCGTCTCTCCTTTTGTTCAAAAGAAAGAAGAATATTTCTTCTTTCTTTTGAACAATCTAAGTTCATTTCTTAGCTGGCCATCTTTTATTCATTAAGGACAAGCTGAGTCATCCACCGGAAGTTGGTAATCCAAATCGTAGTGATACTGAGTTTGCAAATATTTTTTAATGTGCACATTATCCGAATCAACATCAAAGCATTATTCATAGACCTAAGGAAGACCCCTCAATATATCTTATAGTTGACTGTTAATGTTTATACTCCTTTTATTAAATCTATCTATTGCAACATTAATCATGAGGCCTAAAATGATATTATTTCTTTAAAAAGTAACCAAAAAAGTAGTCTTAACTAAAAAAAAATAACACTAACAGTAAAATGACTGAAATCATACATTATGTTTAAAATACATCTTAAACGTCATTTGATCTCTGACATAGATGAAAGGTTAGAAATCTACAAACAGGTAAAGTTTGTGGGCTGTGTTTAAAAATCCAATATAGTCTTGAGAAGAAAAATCGACCTGTATCCACTGTTTGGTTTTGGCCAGATCTTGCCATGCCTATTCATATAGTTAAACTATTTTTTTATGATTTTTTTTAAATTGGGGAATTGGGGGGATGGGAACAGTGCTGGGGAATTCGGGGAAGGGGAACAGACAAGTTGCTGTTGTTTTTGGTCTTCAGTCTAGTTGTGGAGGACGTTGCTTCACTGGCCCAAGTTGGCACCATCATTGCGCTCTTCCCGGGTGAGGCAGATCAGTCGCCAGCTTCTGGATGGCCGCTCACTGCTGCTGCTGGCCGCTCACACTGACTGCTGGCTACATACGGTAGCCCATGGCAACCCACTGCCACAGGGGCTGCAGCCTATGCTGTCTCTGGCAACTCACAGCAGCCCAGCTCCAGGTTGAGCTGTTGTTCAGCATCTTAGCTGTGGAGGGCAGTGTCACTGGCCCTCATATGTGGGATCCGAACCGGGGCCCTCTGGTGTCCCAAGCCAGTTCTTAACCATCGCGCCACTCGGCCGGCCCTAGTTAAACTATTTTAAAAATGATGTTTCTGATTGTGAATATTTTCTAAAAATAACAGGAGGAATATTAGTAGTTAGATGAGCTAGATATCTCTTGGACCATCTGTGTTATCTATTGTACGTGTGACTCTTCTCATACCCAGCTTATATTTTCATAATTGGCCTTCTAATCTAAATACCAAATGATCGACTATGATGCCAGCTTGACTGGGATAAGAATTACAAGCACATGTACAGTATCTCGGGTTATTATTGTCAGAACACTACAAAATATGTTTGTGACTCTTGTATATAATTACAACCTGGACTCATTATACTTAGTAATAACACAGTCTTTTATTCAAGTCAGGATTACTCTAGACCCAGTATAAATGCTGATCAGCTCTATTAAGTCATTCAGAACAGAGATGACACTGCTGAAGGTTGTTTCAAAAAAAAAAAAAAGCACAACGAAATTGGCAGATTCAATAGCATACGAGAAATGTAACCAAATGCTGTGCTGAGAAAGAAAATTATGTTCAGTGACTTTACCTGGTTAGTTACAGTATTCATCAAAATGTACTCCTAATTTTCTTTCCAGATACAGAGGCAGTTCTTTTGCAGCTGATATCTAATAAGTTGATATTATTTATCTCAGTGATATGATACAATAAATAGTTGATTTTAACAATGATCTGGAAACAATAATAAACAAAAACTCACGCCATCTAGATTTTGAATGAATTTGCTTGTAGCTGAGGTTAGTTGGACTAGAAGCTAATACTAGAGATAGTGACTTTTTAAAAAATTTTTAAATTATCTACAGCTGCCAATTTCAAAGTGATAGAGAATGTTAAATTACTGACTCTCCTGGTAAAATAGAAAGCCCTATGACCGGACCTCTATCATGATCTATTCCCACTTTTATTTATTTGTTGTTACTTTAACTCAGCTCTTCTCTGATTGGCTCAGTATCTGATACAATATTACACCTCCCCTTAGTGCTTACCAGAATTACAGAAAATTACAAGAAGTTACAGAAAATAATGCATGGCTGGGAGAATCGGGAAGCAGCTCTCTTCCTGTCTCCCTCTAATCTTTAAATCTATTCAGTGCAGTTAGTTTTCCTCTGCACTTAAATGAAAACTCAGGTGGTTTCCATGAGTCCACTGGTCAGTTGTCTGTAATAAAATGGCCTGCAGCCATTTTTAGTCATGGAACAGTCTCAAGCGGTCATTTCCAAGCTTAATAATATTGTAACACAAACTCCAAAACCATGTTAAACTCAAGACTTCACCATCCCCCAAGTTGGACCTGCCTTCCGAAAAGCCAGCTTTTAGAAAAGTGGGGTATAATCAGCATGTTCTCTTTCTATCTCTCAGCCTGTGTTTTCCTCTCCATAACTTGACAGCCACGTTTTCCAGAGCTTGGAGCCAGTGGGAGGGAGAAGAGGGTCTTTCCTTGAGAAGCCCTGACTTGGAGGCTGGAATTGATTTGTTGTGTATTTTGGAGAGGTCTTTCTCTAATGGGCGTGGATATAGATGGTTTGGAGTCCACCCAGTCGCTGAGAACCTCTCCGAATCACGTTCTTTTCTGGTTGGTTCATATTAATATAACACTCCCCACACCTCCCCCTCTACCAAGGCCCCCTCAGCCCTCCATGTAGCATGTTTGGACAGAGCCTCAGGCACCCACACTGCCTGTTCTTTCCACTTGACTTTTTCCACCTGATCCCTGAGAAACACTCATATTTCCTTGATCCAACAAATCCTGGAAATACAGCTGCTCCCCAAACTCGAGTTCTCTGCTTGGATTCCATAAACAACGTCACCCAGCCTTTTATACTATGACATCCCCAGTACAGTCTGAACAGCAGGGTGATGTGTCCACCTGTAGGAGATGCAGGTGAAACCCCCCAGGAATTTCATTCCGTGTCCTCTCTCCTGACTGAAGGTGAGGGGAGCTACTTCCTACCTTCGTCTCAAGGTGATAGAACATGGGTCACCATTCAGTGCCCTCCAACAATACCCCACTCTTATCTTATTCAATTCACCTCCTTGAAGCTTTTCTCTGTACAGGCGGGGCTGGGAGGTGGTACTCCCAGTGCAGGACCCTCCCAAACAATTCTGTGAGGATTCTTTCAAAATCTCAACTCCTGATCATTTTATGCTATCATATATCTATGTTCCTATAACACCAGCTATAAAATTGGTTTTCTAACACAGTCTGTTAAAAGTTTTTTCATAAGCTCTAACTCTTCTTATAGTTTTTCCTCCCCTTCCCCCAACCTTTTCTTCGGGCCTCTATCCAGCTTTTCATTTTAGCAGCCTATTACATTAGCATCTTCTAGGTATAAATATATCATGCAATACATACCTATTCAATAAATAAATTATCACATGAATAAGTGTTGAAGGAAGTGCTGTTTAGGATTCTGGCTGTTCTCAACACAAGAAAAAAGGTTGGAGATTCTATTTACTTCTGGGGAAAGTAATTAGATTTACAAGGAAACCAAATTTATTAAGAAATTCTGAGGCCTATAATGTTGGGATATATGTGCTAAAAATAAAGTTTTTTGTACATTTATTTGTATATATAATCTAAAACTGTATGTTTTATTCATGAAGTTGAAACTAAATTCTTAAGTGGTATACTCCCAAATAATAAATACTCTACCAAATAATAAGCTTATAAAACCATTTTAAAGGCTTTTATTTAAATTACTAGTAGGATATCTCAGAGGCAGTTGATACTGAATGTATCAAGGCAAGATTTAATGAGCACATAGCAATCAAGTTATCTATTTTATGCTATTTCTCAAAATATAGTTTGTGTTAGTTTATTTGCGTAACCTGTATCAGTTTTATAGCATATAAGAGATCAAACCTCAATATCAAGGTGATCACATCATAAGGTATATAAATGTTGAATCACTAATATAATATACCTGAAACTAATATAATATTATATGTCAACTATACTTTAATAAAAAATAAATTTAAAAATCTCTCAATATTGTTCAGAAACTCTGGAATGCTTGAGTTAATGTCGTAGCCTTTATTATTGGAGAGGAATGAGAAGGAGAACATTTTAGTTTTGCAACCACTCAAGTGTCTTTTTTTCCTAGTACCAGAGACATAAAAATATATTGATTATTAGTCATCCTCAAGCAAATAATAAATTAAATTATAGTAGAAGATAAATTCATTTATATGGGGGGTATGGCGGTAGGGGGTTTGAAGTTGGGAGGAAGATCTGTTTACACTAGGATAAAACATTTTTTCCTTAAACTTTTTATTTTTCTCATTTGGGTTAGTTTGGATAGAACTTTGGACACCCTAGAAAAATCTGCAATGTCCCTACAAGGAACCGGTCTCTTGTGGCGGAAAGCATTGGGACTAAGGCCAGCATGAAGGCATCAAAATACAGAGAAGCCAAAAGGGGTTTGGGGGGTAAATGGGAAAAAATGGCTCAAATTTTAATTTAATTGAGAAAAAATGGCTCGAATTAACTGCTGTACTTCAGAGTAAGGACAGACCTAGACAAAGGTAGTAAAAATACAGTGAGTACTCATGCTTTTGAAAATTGAAAGATGGAGTAAGGACATCAAGAGGAGACAAGAGCTTTGTATTTCCTTAAAAATAAAGACTGTGCTATGGGACAGTCATAAGAAATGTACTTAGCAAACATACAAATAAAAATGAGTTTTCGAAAACTCATAGACACAGACAGCATTATAGTGGTTATCAGAGGGTAAGGAAGGGCATGTGGTAGAAGAGGGAAAAGGGGGTCAAACATACTTGTGTGGTGATGGAAGGGGAACTGACTCTGGGTGGTGAGCACACAGTGTGATATAGAGATGATGGATTACAGAATTGTACACCCAAAACCTATGTAATTTTAGTAATCAGTGTCACCCCAGTAAATTTAATTTGAAAAATGAGTTTTCTGTCAAATAAGTTCGTGACACACTACTGTCCATTGTAAAATAGTTCATCTCACACATTAACACATTAATATATCTATCTATCTAATATATATCATCCTCAGAAGTTAAAACAGTAAAGAAACCTATTTAACTCTTTTTACCCCAGCATTTTACAAACTCTTTCAAACACAGAAGCATTTTAAACATTTTTCTTTAAAAAAAAAATACAAATGACTGTTAATAGTCCCTCCTGGTTAGAGTCCCCTTAGAAGCTGACCCTGACTCAAGGATTCAAATGCATGTATTTCATTTAGGAATTGGTCCCAGAATACTCCAATAGGGTTGGTTCAGACATGACACAGGAAGAAGAAAGATACCGCGAACAGCAGCTTCAAGCAAATTACCACAGCGGACACCTGGAGTGCCATCTCACTGGTGGATTCAGAGAGACAGTGTTGGATGTACCCGAGTTTTCCCAACCAAAGGGCAGAGAAATGGGAGGATTTTATTTATATCCCAATAGCTCATCCATCTTTGGTTAAGGGCTTGCTCTAGGGAGTATCTGTAGAAGAGACGGAGCCATGCTCCTGTGATCAGAAGTATGTCTTCACCACGTCTTAGCGATTTCTATTAAGTATCCTTCAGCTTGTGGAGGATACAGGTGAGGTACCCAAAGCCTCATGTGCTGGAAACACTCTGTTAAATGGAATTTACAGTAGGGAAAGGCGCCGTGCATCCCCCAACTTCCTTTGAGAGCATAGGCAAATGCCTAAATTATTTGGGAAAACTAATATAGGAAATACACATGTTTTTACCATAGGGACATAATATGTCCTTTTACATGCTTCTGGTACACTTTTCTCAAACAGACTTTTTAAGTTTTAATGATGTTAAGCTGAAGCCTAGAGATACGCCTAGAGATACCTGTGATCTAAGTTCCCTGAACATCATTTCCTTGGTTTAATGTTAATAGTTCCTTAAATATGGAAACCTGAAGGTGTACTGATTTTGTTGATGACACAGGTGATCTGGCAGAGCTTAAAGACAGCCAAATATTAAGTAATTTTCTGGTGTCAAATCATGAATTATCACCTTGAAAATAAATAACAAGATTTTTTTTTTGATCTTCAAATTTTTGTGATTTGTAAAACATCAATTATTGCATTGATTCTGAAGTTTGTTTCAGCACCATGTAAAAATCATCTCAAATGTTATCTGCTGGACAATGCGCTCCCTTACTATGGACCCAACAGAATCAGCAACTCATCGCTCTGTGCTAGTTCTGTGCCTTCTCCACACTTGGAGCCTTTACTATAGGTGTTCTTTTAATTCATGATTTAAATCCAGTTTCCCCTGTAAGAGCCTTAAGTGTCTTGTTTAACTCTGTATTTCCAGTATCTACCTCAGCAGTCAGTACATATTTTTCTTAAAAGGACAATTCAAAGACAATCCATGATCACTTAAAGTAGATACACAGAAGTATATAAGTAGAAATTAGATTGCCACAAGATCCAAAAAAGGTAAACAGTATCCACAGAAATTATATAAATATAAAAAGCCAGTTTCCTGTTTGATTTTTGGTTCCAATCCTGTGAGCAGTTATTAAAAACGTGGTTGAATAGTTTTAGAACAATGGGAATGCCAGTCCTTTCACTTAAAAGGCCAAATGATAAAGAACAAGTTGACAAACAGAAACCACTTTAGAAAAAAAAACAAAAAGCACATGATAAACTACCGTTTTTCAATGAAGAGCTGTTTTGTTTCTTAGATTAAATGTAAGACAAAAAAAAAATAGACCTGAATTCTTATAGTTATATCTAGTTAATGGAAAATCTCACCAGATAAAATGCTTTTGACAGTCCATGCAATGCTCTGTTTATAAATCAATACTTTTCCTTAATTTTGTAATTTCCTGTTTTATTCTCCATAGACAAATAAATATTTGACTTTGCAGCATCAAACATTTTCTGTTTTGAATGCTCTTTGCTATCAAAGTTCATTATATAGTTACCAAATGTGTTTTGTCACCTGAGCAGCCTGCTTTGAGTAATTTCAAGTGGGAAAATATTGCCTTGATTTCAGCACTTATGCTGTATAGAAACTGTAACTCTCAACATAATGTGTCTAGCCAGAAAGATTCTCTAAGGAAAGAAAGGAAAACAGCAATTGTTTCACAATAATTCCAAAGGCTTGACCAACATTTGAAAGATTGAAGAGATCCATATATTTCACTAAATAGTAAATAAACTTTGTAACTGTTTAACACATTATCCTTTGTATATATTTACTTAAGTAAAGTTAATATTTATGCTTGTATGAAAATAGTAAGCCTCCATATTAGAAATATTCAGGAGTCGCTGAGTTCATCCTAAAATAGAGGACTATTATATATAGTAATTGAGAGAAAAATTACTTAAAAGTCTTCCATTTGCATATGCATATTTCCAATTTTTCATTAAAAGCATCCACATCATTGATAACTTGGTTAAATATACAGGGACAGGTATTCTTATAATATAGAAACATGTATTTCTAAAAGTGACAGAAATACGTTTGTCTCATATTTCTAAAAATAACTAGTTCACATAAATTTTTCTTTAGTTTGTTTCAAATATTGTTAAATCCATCAAAAAAATGTACTCAATCATTAGTCCACCTATTCCTTTTAATATTTGCTTGATATTTCTTTGATTTGCTCAGTTGTACATTATGATGGATATTATCAAATATCTTGCTGAAATTTGAATACTACATCTGAGTTAATTTCACTATCTGCTTATCATAAAGCCCACTAATAAACTTATTTGGCTTCTAGTGAGTACAAATTTCTGCTGTTTAGAAGCCAACCAGCTATTTGTTCGAGGATCTTCTTTTTCGCAATGTCATGTTTATTGTTAATGTTGGGGGAATTGACCTCCTTTGACCTTCCTGAACCACTCTGTTTGTTTGTTTTTGGTACCTTCTATGACTCACTATGTGTTTCTCAAAAGAAGGGTGGTTTGGGGTGGGAGTAGATTCCTAAGTCCTAGAATATGTAATCATTGTACGTATGGCTGCAGCTTATCGGGATGCTTGTCATATTTCAAATAAGCCTTAATTAGGCTCTTTGGCATTTCAAGTAAAACATCTAGACACACTATATTATTTATATTTTATTTATTGTAATACAGTAGAGACAATACTTTTTTTTTTATCTTCTCTGCCTTCAGGTATATTCACTAATTTCTCTACCACTTGAAAATGTAGAAGCCAAGTTCTTTTACAGAGATTATTCTAATGTAGTTATCTAGAAAGAAGGGCAGACACAATCCATTAAGCACAAGTATGGCCGCCAGAAGACATAGGCCTCAGGCTGTTATTTCCAGCTTTCTGGCATACTGCAGTGTGACTAAGCTACACTAGCAGGCAGCTCCTATTTATAATTAACCAAAACATAGATTGGCATATCGACTCTCTCATTCTATTTTCCAAAAATGGGACAATTGTAACAGTATTTCTATGGATACATTTGAATTAGTAGAAACAGTAGTCTTATTTTTACATTATATAATTGTCACAAAAAACAAATAAATGTTACATTTAATTTAAAATTTAAATTTTAAAAAATTAAAAAATAAAATTTAAATTTAAAATTAAAAAGAATCCGAGTGATCACACAGGCACATCTCCTCATTGCCCAGAGAAGATGGAAAATGATTGAAGACTATCACCCAGTGACAGATCTCTAGTATTAAGCAACTGTCGAGTCAATATTTGAAATAGTTAACAACTTCCAATGTTGGGTACAGATTGCATCCTGTATAGGTCTCAGAGTGGATAATGAAAAGTGAAAGCCTCTGGGTTCTCAGCCTTTCATACATTGAAAAAGTAGTAAAAAGCGAGAATTTGGCTAATGCCTGGCTTTTTTAGACACTCAAATTCCTCATTTAATTCTAAAAATATATAGCTATCCAAAGGTTAAAAAATACTTTGTTTAAAATACCAGCATGTGTTCTATTACATTATTTGTTTTTTAATAAATTTTCACTGGGTCATAGTTTCTGTCATTGTTAATTCATTTCTAATACTTGAAAAAAAATAGAAGAAATGAAGAAATTAAGATATAAACTAGTGTCTACAGCATCCCTCTAGCCCAAACCTCTTTCCCAAGTTGTAAACTTTATATTTAGCATACCAATGGCCATTTCTACCTGTATGACCCCCCAGTACTCTCAAAGTCAACATGTCCAGTGACTAGTTTCTCTCCAAAAGTTGGTTCCTTTCCTCTATTACTATGTTGCAAATTGTACCATCACCAAGTCTGTCACTGAAAGCAGACATTTGTTATCACTATCACATACTTGATCAAATATCACTGGCTGTTGATTGGACTTCCTTTTTTTTTTCTGTTTCTTCTTTTTTTCTCTTGGTTCTTCCTTTGTTCTGATTCTTAAATTTTTCACCAAGATTGTTGTAACAACAACTTCTAATTGTCACCTTACCTCTGCCTTGGACTGATTCAATTCATTCTTCACAACCTAATGCAAATGTTTAAACCACAAATCTGATTCCATAGTTCCGTTGCCTGAATTATTTCAGTTATTTTCAGGGTCTTTATTCAAAAGGCCAACAGCTATCATAGGATGGATAAGCTTTGATCTGGCTCTTTCCTTCCTGTATAGTTTCAATTTGCTTCCACATCACAGTCTAGACAAAGAACATTTGTAAGAGGGGATCCCCAAAGAACTACCTCTCATTTTTGAGAAAGGCTATTTCCCAATTAGCATTTTATCTCTCTGTCAATCCCTCTTTATTTTCCAAATGTCTTATTTGATCTTATTCTTTTCTTTTCAAAAACACTTGGTACATAGTTCTGTTATTGCATTTTCACTTTTACTTGAAATTATTTGTTTAGCTGTTTAGCTCCCCAGTAAGTCTGTGGGATATATCAAATATATATCAAAGCTCCCCATATCAGCCTCTTGAATCTAACTGCTAGATAATCCCAGTGATTGACAGCTTTGTCACTCAAAATGGACTTTCCATGAATGCCTGCTCAACTAAAATGATTTTCTGTACTCCTGTGGATGTTTGGATGCACTTGGGGAACCATTAGTACATCAAGGAAGTATATCACCAGACATATAGGTCTTCTAAAGGTGTCAGTAACATTTCCTATAAAATTAGTCATCACACACACACACACACACACACACGGAGCAAATCAAACTCAGTAATTGGAAGCAATATATCTTAATATCCCTTCCAATTTGATCTCTAGTACTAAGTTATAGCCACATTTTGCTTCAAAAAGGAAATGTATACCATTTCAGGACCTCAGGGAAAGAAACTTTATGTAGGTAATATTAAACCCAAACTCTTTAAAGTTACCCAATATTTTTGCAAAATGCTTTGTTTTGTCCCTTGCACATTTTACTCCTTGAACCCTTTTATACAAACTTAAGGAAGGATTAACATTTGGCTATAATACTCTCCCTTTTTCTCCCTTGGTGGCTAATTAAAAGTTGCCAGTAGCCATGGCAGCTTATATTTGAAATCAGTTCCATTAAACAAAAAATATTGTCACATAGGATCTGTTAGTGATTTAGAGACCTCCAAGCAATACTCTAAAATGACCATAAGTGGTTTTCTAGGGTCAGCAAATGACATGTGTCCCTAAGAGTTAGCGCTGGAATAAGGTCCCAGCATGGCATTGGAAGGAAGAATACAGATGTGTCATTGATCTCAAGTTTGAGTGCTAATCTGATGCTCTAGGGAACTTTATGGACAGACATGTAATCAAACTATAATTATCAATTTTTAATGGTTATTGCATTTGACTTACTATTCATCTACCAGTTTGATTCAACTATGCATTATTGCAGTTCTGTCCATTTTTAAAAAGCATGTCCTGAGGTCGGTCTTTTCATGAGCCTACAAATAATATCCATGCATGACTCTGGTTGAAAGGAATAGTATTATGTACCCTTGGACATTCAGACCTGCCCCTGTGGGCAGCCTGTAATCTAATGAAGTTTATGTTCCTAAGAAAACATAACTAAGCACATCCAATCATGGACAAATGAGTTTGAGTTTACAGGGATGAGAGCTGAGCAGAGTTTATGTTTTCAAGTATAAATGTGTTTTGCTGACTGTATTTACAGTTAAGCAAATATATATTTTCTATTCCTTTTCCTATACATAATCAAGATCTAGCAAACTATAGAAAAATACATTAAAACAAAGTACATATACATACATAATACAGATATATATATATATATATATATATATAACATATACAGGAATATTTTATATAAATGTTATAAAATAATATGGGTTTAATGAAGATAACATGGAATTAGAGAAACTTATAAAGAGAATAATATTCTTATATAAACCTACCTCATCAAAATTTGCTGCATTTTCTTTCAAAAAGTCTTAACCCATTCTTTTTACTGATTATTTTTACTTTTTCTTTCAATTATAGGCATATTAAATAATTTACACCAAATGTATACATACCTTTATATTATATTATGTATTTTAGTACATTATTCAAAGTTATTAAATTACCACTTAATGTTCTACATACTAAACTATACTATATTTAGTACAATTAGAATTTTTTATTTTATAAAAAAATACTGTCTGATCATTGTTATATATTAATTCTTACCTGAATATTTACCTAAAATTGATCATAGCCATAGAATTACTGTAATCTACAATTCTGAGATTCTTCAGACATTTGGAAAAAGTGTTTTTCTAAACCGTGTACATTATACTTACTCACATCCATTTATAAGCATACCTTCAGCATGACACTCTTAGGGGCTTTGAGCAAAATCCTTTTTTTTTTGTTTGTTTGGTTTTTTTTTCCATCTTTGTTGATTATTATTTAATGAGCATTTTTATTGCTTATAATGTGGAGAATCTTTGAAATGCTATTTATATTTTCACTTTGCAAAATATCTTGACTTCTATTGATTTTTAAAATATTTTCTGAGTTCTTAGCTCCATTCAGAAATAAGAAAGGCATATTAACCTATAATTTCAAAGGCCGTATTTTGACACTTGAATGGCCTTGACACTTAAATTTTATTCATTTGTGCATTATTTAGGTCTATGACATGAGTTGAAAAGTAATTTTTCCAATAGCTAAATTTTCATGGAATAATTATTTTTTATGAAATTATGCATATATATACATATATACACACACACAAATATACACACACTATTTCTGGGCTATCCACTTTTTTCCAGAGCCATTACTTACTGTTTGCATCATTGTTAGCTTAATAATATTTTATAAAATCTACTAGGGTGCTTCTACCCATTATTATTTTCATAGAAAATTTGCTAAATGTAAATTATAATTTGTCAAAAGGGAACATCATTATGGTGGCCAATCTTTTTACCTAAGAACTAACCATGTATATCTCTCGATGTATTTATTTTTACCTTCAAATAACTAGTAGTTTTTTGGCTTACTACACTTGTCCCATATTTGTGTTTAAGAATATTATTCAAGTTTCATGTAGAGCTGCTATTGCGATGAGGAGGTTTCATTAATGGTGTGTTTCCGAGAGAGAGAGAGCAACTCTGACTAATTTAAGTACAAAAAGCATTCATGGAAATGATTTTGGAAAATTAATAGAATTTTCTGGAATGTTGGAGAACTGGGCTGAGATAACAGGAGCAGGAGCTGCTAAGAATCAGACATGACTGGAGGCAAAGCAACATCACAGAAACAGCGTGGTGAGAACACGTGGCCGCTGTCATTAATATCTATGCCCCAGGTGGAACTGCTGCTGCCACTGGCACAGGTGTGTGAGATTTGGCGTGCCTAGTGTGTACACCTGTGTCATAGCTGCAAGATGGGCTATTTATTTCCGGCACTGCCAGGTAGGCTTTATCACAAAGACCCATGGAGTAGGAAATTCTAAATACAGGAAGAAATTTCAGTTACAAGATTTTATATTTTATGTGTCGAAATATGTGTTGAATCAGACTTCTATTTGGTGATATAGAATTGTAAGGCTTTTGTCCATTGCCCATGTATTTCACTTCTCATTTCCTCAGGCTCAATTAAACACTTTAATATCCTTATGGGCCAATCTATTTTGATTAGCGCTCAGTCTTTGTTGACTAATACCTCTGTAATTACTTGCCTCTGCCAATTAAGTGCTGCTACCTGGCCTTTGTCACTCTGGAATCACATTATCTTCAATGAAATCCATGAACATATCTCTAAACTCTTCCCCTGATATGTTAGTTATATATGTATATTAGTTATATGTGTATATTACTGCATAACAACTTATATAAAATTGAGTGGCTTAAAACCACAAACATGTATTATCTCACACAGTTCCTGTGGGTCAGGAATTCAGGAGCAGCTTAGCTGTGTGTTTCTAGCTTGGGGACTCCCCTGCAGTTATGCTCGGTTTTTCACCTGAGCTTGTTGCCATCTGAAGACTTGAATAGGGCTGAAGGATCACATTTCGAGGCGGCCCACTTCCGTCCTACCGAGTTAGTGGCTGGTCATTGACAGGAGGCTTTAGTTCATCAACAGGCTGATATCTCCATAGGCTGCCTGAATGTCTTCATGGCATGAAAGCTGGCCTCCACCAGCTGATTTCCCAGGATCACAAGGGGAAAGTCAAAATGTGTTTTATAATCTACTCTCAGAAGTCAAACCCTATCATTTCTGCACCGCCCGATTGGATAGAACTGTCAACCCTATTCACTGTGCGAGATGACTACAGAGTGTCATAACCATCAGGAGAGGAGGGCCCCTGGGGGCCATTTGGGGAGCTGGCATCCATACCTGACTACACAGGACAGGGGCTCTAATAATTTTAAGGATGCTAGTAATCACCAACCAATTTAACCTTGAAAATATGAATTTCACAAAGTAATAAATGATCAAAATGTGGAAAATATGTTCAGAGTTTTGGGGTAAAACAAATGACATATGACCACTACATGATACAGTTCTCTGTCTATCTCTATCTCTATCTCTATCTCTATCTCTATCTCTATCTCTATCTATCTCTATTTCTCTCTATGCTGTTCTCTCTTGCTGTCTTGTTCTTTCTCTCTCAGTTATATTGAGTTGTCAGAAAAGTTGTGACATATTTTTTCTATGTTTTTTGTTTCAAAAATGCATCATGACTTTTCCGACAACCCAATATTTCCCTGACATTATCATATTTAGTTAATATATTTTGAAGCTATGAACTTTGCCTTGTGTTTTAACTACCTACATGAAATTATTTTCCTATGAAATATTTCTATTTTATTATGCTTTGATACTAATATTGCCATTGCTATTTTCTTTCATTTGTGCTTGTCTAATGTAATATTGACCTTCATTTTACATTTATGCTTGATGGGCCAATTTTTAAAAAAATATCTCATAAACATGAAGTCACTTAATGTTTATATGTAATCTAACCTGGGATTCATTTGAGGGAGTTATTTTCCTAAATGAAGCTTTCATTTATATGCTGCATCATTAATTTAAATTCCTTCAGAGTTTAATCTGCTAGTTGCTACATCCATCATGATTGTAATTCAGAAATCTTATTTTTTCTCCCCATTGAATCCTTTTCAAAATCAGATAGTCCTTCTTCAAGACATGCTGCTTTGATTTCATAGTAGCAACAAGCATCCTCTTGAAAGTTGTTGAAAACACAGTCATTTTTCAAAAAGTATGTTTCCCTTTTTGCAGTAAGTCTATTACAGAAAAGTCGTTATGTCAGAATTTGAAGGAATTGGATACTCACCTTATTTTGCACTGCAGAATTCCTTCATATTTCTCTATTTTCTGCCCTTATTATTGTATTAGTTGAGACAAAGGGAATTAAATGCACTAAGCTGGTTAGATACGTGGAAGAGGTAAGAAAATAAACTGTGTACAGGAAGGCAGCCCAGAGAAAAGCACCATCACCCTTCATGGACAGGAGCAAGGGGGTGTCAGTCGGCCTGGAGCACAGCAGAAGCCATGAGGGAGACATGGCCCAGCTTTAGAGGGAGAGAGAAAGGCTCCAGTTCTCCTTTCCAGGAGCTCCCCATCTCCTCCCAATGCCCCGTGTTGGCCAAACAAGTGAAAGCAAAGGGCACTGGACTCTGGGAAACGCAGCCTGAAAGGTGTGTTTTTCCTTTTATCAGAAGAAGAGCAAAGGAGAAAGAAGGAAGAGAACCAAGTAGGCCCTTTCCTCTTGCTTTGCTAGTGAGCAACGTTCTCAGCCATCTATCAACTTCCTCACGCAAAGCTTTACGCTCCCACCTAATCCCAGGCAACGTGCTGCCTGTATAATGGAGACACACTTCTATCCTCTTTATAACACGGGAGCCACAGAGACTCAGCAATCAGGGCTTGCTATGCCTGGTAATGGCAGAATACTTTGAGAATTCTGAACATTCTACCAAGAGCAGCTATAAAAACTAAACAAAGTATTTTATAAATATTTGCTTGAAGGCATTAGAAACCCAATAGGGCAGCAAACAGACTGAAGAGGTCCATGCAATGAATAAGAGGGAAGTGCAGAGAAGTGAATCTGAAATCAGCACCACTTTTTCTCTCAAGGTACATGGTAATTCTCCAAAGAACTGAGAGGCTGAATAAGTGAAAAGAGCTTCCAGCAGCCTTATGAGGCTGGAGGGTCAAAACACCACCAAGGAGTAAAGGCCCTAGGAAATAACTCAAGTTTTTAATTAGTTTTTCTCAATATAAGAGCACATAGTGATGATGATGATGATGATGATGATAATAACAGCTCAACCTCACAAAGCCTGCAGCCCTGAACCATAATAGAAAAATCTTTGTTTAGAGTAGGTTATCTGACCTTCACCTTGACTGCCTGCCAAAATCTAAAACAAATTGTCTTAGAAGAAAAATTGTGAAATTCATAACTTCAAATGATCTCTAAAGTATCTCATCCACAATGTCCAGCATCGAAGCAAAATTACCAACATGCCAGGAGGGAAGATGAAATGATGCGAGAGGAAGAAAGAAAAGGGGGTGGGGGGAGGGAGAGATAGAGAGAGAGAGAGAGAGAGAGAGAGAGAGAGAGAGAGATATTCCCATAGCAGATCCAGATATTAAAGTTAATAAACATAGTTTTAATTTAAATGTATAAATAGATTATGAAGATGAGATAAAAATGAAAAATATTTAATATAAACTATAATAAAAATTTAATAGGAATTTAATAACTGAAGAAAGGTATAATGTAATTTGGGTCAAAGTAGGTAAGTTCAATAGTATTTTAAATACAAGAGAAAGGCCGGCTGAGTGGCGCGATGGTTAAGAACTGGCTTGGGACGCCAGAAGGCCCCAGTTCGGATCTCACATATGAGGGCCAGTGACACTGCCCTGCACAGCTAAGATGCTGAACAACAGCTCGACCTGGAGCTGGGCTGCCATGAGTCGCCGGCGACGGTGAAGGCTGCAGCCCCTGTGGCAGTGGGTTGCCATGGGCTACAGTGTGTAGCCAGCAGCCAGCGTGAGCGGCCAGCAGCCACAGTGAGCAGCTGTCCAGAAGCCGGCGACTGATCTGCCTCGCCCGGGAAGAGCGCAACAATGGTGCCAACTTGGGCCAGTGAAGCAACGTCCTCCACAACTAGACTGAAGAACAAAAAATGACAGCAACTCGTCTGTTCCCCTTCCCCCAATTCCCCAGCCCTGTTCCCATCCCCCCAACTCCCCAATTAAAAAAAAATACAAGAGAAGACAGGATTATTGAATGGAAGGTCAGGAAAAAATAGCAAGTATGATACATGGGGGAAAAAATGAAGAATGTAATTTAATAGTATAAGAACCTGCGAGACAGAGTGAAAAATTTGAATATATGTGTAATTGGAGGTCCCGACTGAAATGTGTCATAAGGAATGCAAAGCCTAAGGACAGTTAAATATCTGATAAAATCTAAATCCATGTTGCTGTTTAACACAATTTCTTGTAAGGTCAAAAATACATGGTGTATGTAGTAGTAAAATGTATGACAGCGATAGCAAAACAAGTAGGAGGGTTAGGTGCACTTAGAGTGTTCCAAACTTTATATTGTGCAGATAGTGATAAAAGTGTGAATTATTAGATTTAATGGGTAAGGGGTTCATGTTACAATCCATAAGGTAACTACTAAAAGAATAATAAAATAGTGTGTATTATTAACAAGTTAATAGAGAATAAGACATGGAATAATTAAAAAATATATATTCCAAAGAATGCAATAAAGGATGTAAGAAAGAATACAGAACAGGTGGGGGGAAAAACAAAACAAAAAAGCAAAAACAACAACAACAAAAAAAAAACCCAAAGAGTAAAATAAAAGATTTAAAGCCACATATGCGTAGATCAATAATTATATTACACATAGATAGACTAAATACTCCAATTAAATAGTGGTTGTCAGATTGGAAAACACTAAATATAGGCTTTTTAAAAGCAGGCATAAATCCTTGAATGTAAAGATACAAAAAAGTCATCAGTAAAAGGGTGTGAAAATGTATATCATTCAAATAATACCCAACGCAAAGCTGTAGCTCTAATGCGGGACTAAGAAAATTCAAGGAAACAGTTATTACTAGAGATACAGACATACAACAATGATAATAAAAAAAAAAATCAAACCAGCAGCAACATTTGAAAGATACAAAGCAAGGTTTAAACTTGCCCTAAATGACCTGCAGAGAAAGCTTTCCCCAATAATTGCAAAATGCACATTTTCTTCAAATACACATAGACTCTTTACAAATTTAGATAATATTCTGAGTCACAAACACACATTAAGACATTGCAAAGAATTCAGACCATACTTAAAATGTGCTCTGACCACAGTGGAATTAAACTAAAAATCAATAAGAAAAACAGAACTGGAAAATATCCAAATGTTTGTAAATTAAGGACTGAACTTCTAAATAATCCACAAGTTAGGGAAGAAGTAACTATGAAAATTAGAGGGAAAAACATGAACTGATTGTTTAAAAAAAAAGAAACGGCTCTCTAACCCTCCTATTGTGCCTTTTCAGAGGCTTGAGATAGTGTTCTCACTCCCTTTGCAGTTTGCTTCATCACATCTTCTGTGTCTTAAGGGCTAATTTACAGCAGCTTTTCACCTAGCCTAAATCTGATGGACAGATTTCTCCCCTAGCTCACACTCAAAACTAGGAGACTTCCAGATTATATGGTAAAAGGTTCCAGAGAGCACACGCACATGCATGGAATGTGTTGTCTCTACAATCCAAGGGGCCCCACAGGTGTTATATATCTGGCCAGCATTAGTGCAGGATAAGACACCTCGTCTCATCTGAGGGGTGATATACTGACATATCAGAGACCACCTGCTCCCTTAAACCTTCCTTAAAATGTCAGGCTCCAGAGGTGCATCTTTTTATTCTCCCTCTGGGCAGACAGGTCTAACCAGTCCATCTGGGGGTTCCCCCCTCCTGCTCTCTAAGGACAGTCACCGAGGTGGCGCAAATTATGTTCGGTGGGCCATCTCTAGGACGAGAAGTTCTGGAGACTTTTAATACTAACGGGAAAGTTGACATATCCCTGAGGGAAGATAATGAAATTGGAACAGCGTGTCTCCCTGCTGAAGGCAAGCTGCTCTGATCAGCCTTGATGATTGGTTTGGGGGGAAATGCATTTTGCAGGTCAGTACAGGTATATCAAAGCAAAGCACGTATTAATTTGCAATAACAGGGATACTATGCCTGTCACAGCAGCTGCAATCGGAGTGACTATCTCATTATATTTACAATCCTCCTCAGTCATTTTCAGGATGCATCTGACTTTTGTGACAGCCAAACAGGTGAATTAGTGGGAGGTGTATAGGAATAGTATCTGTCTTCCAATCTTTGATGGCAGCATGAACTACCACAATTCTCCCAGGACTGTGGTATTGTTTGTTTGTTACCATGGTGATAGAGAAATTCAGTTCTGGGTTTTTTTCGCCAGGCCTTCCCGACTTTCCTGGCCCTCACGCCATAAGTAAGAGAGATGGGACGTCTGTGGTTATGCGCATGGCCACTGGTCGCAGCTGGGGCTGGATTGGGAGCAAATCTGCATGTATTACCTGAGTTCCTTGAGTCCTCTCTCTGACACTTGAGCCAACATGGCATTTCTGTTTCTCAGAAGTCACATGAACTCAGAGCCAGTACACAGTATTAAAAATTGTGAGTATGTCTTTCCTCTCAGTGTCTGCTTGTCACAGGAGATGGCCTTTGGACTTTTGGAGAAAGCCTGAAGAAAGATTTAAGTATATTCTCACTGTCAGTTCCTTCCTCAGCCTGTTTGATACGTAAGAGACTTCAGGTCTGTGATGGAATGAAAAATGGCCTCATTTGCCCAGAGCTGGGCAGTTCCAGGAACGTGGGGTTTTTGGTCCTAAAGCCGGAACCGGGGATGGCCAGTCAGTCACCCTGCCTGTGAATCAACTTTGGTTCGGCAGCTGGGAGGGAGACTGTCACTTCCTCTTGTGATGGTGCAAATTGGGTTTCTCTTCACCAAGCCTAGACCTTTTCTTATATAGACCTAGATAGACATCAACAGTCTGTACATCTGTTTTATTCTTAAGGACGTCAAGTTCAGTTAACTGCCACCACGAAGCGATGTGTGTCCAAACATTCTGATTACCGCCCCAGCACTGCTGCTGTCATGGTAATGGAAGCCACCTGCTCTGGGACACTTAAGCCCTCATCTGCCACTCTCCAGAGTCCCATTATTACCATTGAAATCAAGGATCTCAATTCTACTGCAACCCAATTCCCCTTTTATCCCTAGCCCAGGGATGAGAGTCGCCACTGAACTTTTCAGAAATACTGGTATTCTGCTCATAAGTGTGTTTATTAATTCCTTTGTAAAGGGGAGGTCTCTGGGCACTGGCAGGATACATTGTTGATGGAGAGAGAGGGAACTACAGTTATCAAATCCACTCCAGTGTAATTATCTCCCTCAGACTTGAATGCCTTCCTCTCTATTATGCCAGGGATGTCGGTATTTTTGACCTCATTAATGTAAGCTATTGAATCCAGACTTCAACAGCCAACCAAGTAAACAGATCAGATTCCAACTTCTCCAGCAAGCACTTAAATTAAGAATGAAATGTAGTGCAACATGTTAGTAAATTGGGTTTCATCCAGAATTAAATTTTGTCCCTTTTGGGAGATTCTGTGAATCCATTACCATGATTTTCTCCAGGTATGTACAGGTAAAAATTAATAGTATTTTGGGGTTACTTTGCTGCATACACAATATCTTTTTGGAGGAAACCTATTGTTTCTCTTTCTGGTAAATCTTGGGAAACAACTGTTGTTATTGGCCTGGAGATATTTAGAGATTATCGGGTAGGCTTGGACAAACTGTGACAGGTGACATAAGTATTATCTATTATCAAGGCTACTTTTCTGACAGGGAAGTTGTTGCTGATTCTACTGGCAAAAGGATGAGGAAATTTTGATGGTTCAAGCTTCTCAGCTTTGTCCAAGTGCACACACTGTTCCCATCCCAAATCTCAGGGTCCCACTACTTCCTCATAAGTATCTTATGAACTGACCTTAACATCAGGGCATGATGATGTTGTGCTGTCAGCTTGTACTTTATGTATGCTTCTGCACTTTAAATGTTTGTTATAATCCTCAGCCATGTCTTCCTTGCAGCTCTGGGAGATGATAAATTCTTTTATGCTAATCATAGAAGTGCTCTCATGATCTAAACCTGATTTTAACTGAGAATTCATAGACATGAGTGTATATTTTTTTTGGTCAGCTCTTCTTCACCTTTTGAAGTGGGCAGCACCCCTCTTTACATGCCAGTATCCTTTCTACCATAACAGTGGAATAGAACAGCGACTTGATTTTCCAAAGCCTTGACTTTGACCTGCCCTCTATCTCAAGCACGTAAAGATGATGATATAGGAAAAAGTGATATCACCACATGGGACAAATCACCATGATCTCTATGCCATCTGTGAAAGCATCATGACTGTGGCCATATTCAAATAGATAATAAGCTCAGTGTCGGAATCCCATCGTGAGAAGTACTTTTCTGGGACCACAGCTGATAAAGCATTATAACAATTAGTGTTAAACCAGGGGAAACATACCTCTCTGAATATTTTAGATCAAAGGAATTTAATGTAGGAAATTGGTAACAGAGGTGATCGGAGGGGCTGACAAGATGATTACGGGAGAGTGAGGCAACCCATAGGTTATCAACTGCAGTTATCAGAGCTACACTTAGCCTGGGGGGAAATCAAGGTGGCAATGACAACAGAGTCCAAGAACCTGACAAGGGGTCACCAGGCAGAAGCTAAAAACATGGCAAGCGCATTCCACCGGTATCTGAGTCATAGCTATGTAGCCATTGTTGAAAACACCACCTAAGAAAAGAAAGAGAAAAAAAAAATATCCTGGCTTCTCCCTTCCCTCTCCCCTGTAATCTTTCTTTGGTGACTTAATTAGCCAACCGTTGCCAAATGACACATAGTTGAGGATCGACACTTCTGTCATTCAGAACATTACGTGGGAAAGTGAGGAAGAACTAAGAGGGCAAACAGCTTAGGGATCAATGGGACGTGTAGGAGGAGTGAAAGAACAGCAAGAGGCATGAGCTGGGAGGAGTGGCGATGGTGGTAGGGAGAACCAATGATGGCGCTGAGAGACGTTTAATAGTAGTGCGGAAACAGCTTGAAAAACATACCTGTCACACTTGTGATGCGCCCATCCTACTTAGGGGCAGCTTCTCCAGACAAAGAATGTCACCACAGGATTTTCTCTCTTGGATCTCTATTGAAAAAGGCTCATCTTGGGGCCATGGCCTGTCTCCACTTGACGTGGCAGACAAGACACTTCTAAGAGAAAACGTGGGACATTTCATCGCGTTGGGTGACTCTCTACTGTTAGAACTTCATAGAGAGAGGAAATGCAGCATTGAGACCGTCCAATTGACCCCCAAGGCACTCACACCTCAAACTAACTCAGGATTTGTCACTGGGGGGTGGACAAGTCTCACTTAAGGACACTCTTCCAGGAGGGCACAGGCCTATCTGCTGGGACCGTAAAATCCAGCCCTCAGTGACCCCCCAACCAGAAAAAGAGGAATTGTTTATGCTACTTGTAATATCTGTGAACTTTGGGAGGGAAGATGTTGACGTCATTTCTCATGCCGCAGTTTTGCAAGAGCTCAGAGCCTTGTTTTTGACCCTAAATTTAGGTTCTTATTTTTAATGTGAATAATCCCTTTGTAACATATCCTAAATTGTTAATAGATAGTTTATGCCTTATATTCAAAATAACATATGGGGTGTCATCTGTTAGTTCTGAAAAGTTTGACACGAATGAGTGCAAAATAGCAAGACAAAGTTATATCTGTTACAATCAAAACTATGAAAAAAATATGTGCACATAAAAAAAAAATCTGGGTAGAAATACACCAAAACAATAACTTTAGAAATCATTGGAGAGTTAGAATATAAGTGATCATTTTCTCTTTTCATAGTTATTTCTATTTTCCTCTTATTCCATAATAAGCATGTGATATTGTAATGTTAATATATAGATTTTCTTCTTCATAAAAGTACATATTTGAGCCACCAACTTTCAATTTTTACTATGTTTCAGATAACATTTTGTCTCACTGTCACTCCTTAATAATTTTGTAAAATTTATATAACTCCTTATTATACTAATATTAACTGGAATAAGATATCAAGATATATTAGTACAATACTATAGTGCTCTGCTGCTGTATAAAACTTGGCATTATTTTTAAATGAATTCTAGTAACATATCAGTTGGAAGAGAGTAATCAAGTCTGGATGACTGCAAATGCTGTTTTTATTTCTAAAGTTGTTGATCTGATCACATCAACTGAACTCGCTGCAGGAACTTATATAAGAATGATAATGGATTTATGCATAAACTTTTTGCATCTCTGAATAAAGTTGCAGTATGTTCACTATGTTGATATAATACTCTGTAACTTGACTTTGTTCAGTTTGTATGTTAAGAAACTATTATACCTAACAATATAAATTATGCCATTAACATCAGAGAACTTTCCCTAATTTTCATTATTTATCTTGTTGTAATATTTCTTTTTATTCTTCTGTCCCAAACATGGAAAACATCACTAAAATGAACCCTGTAATTGATGTCCCCAAGGTCACACAGAAATCAAGGAGTAAATAGGGAGGTAAGGCTGATAAATTGTCCAATTGCCATTTCCTGCTCGCCTCTTGAATCCTTCCAGGGGACTAGAGAGCTTGGAGGATTTTCATTAATTTTAAAATCACACGCATAAATCTAGTCCACACTGGGTGATGGGAGTTTTTACTTTCTAATGCCATGCACTGGGCACTGTGAAATGAGGGGACGCCTGCACTGACTTATGAAAACATGATGTCTTTGTCACTAAAGCCACAAGTTTCAAGAAAGAAGTTAAAAACTGTCAAAAATAAAGACTCGCCTTTACCCAGGGGTGATTTCTCTTGGTCAGGTTTAGTCAAACTAACAGATCAGTGTACAAAAGTGTTCACTTTTTTAACCTAGGCTTTTATATGTCAGGGCACTCAGGAAGTTGATTTCTGGTAATGCAAACCTGGCTTTTTTTTTTTTTTCTTTCTGAAAATAAAATGCACTTTGCAGTGCAAATCCTTGCTAGACAAGGACCTCATGGGTGTTCTTATAGAGTGGTCTAAGACATAAATAAAATGCGATGCCCGAGTAACCACACTGTACTGACCTTTTATCCTCATACCCACAGGCGACATACTATTTTCTGCCTCAGAGCAGCTCAACTGACTGGGTGACACATCAGAGACTTAGCCTCTTGAGGTGAAAGCACCAGTGTTTAGGGCTGTTCCTTTATGATCCTGAGTAGACCAATTAACCTTTCTGCCCCAGTTGCACTCATGTGTAACAGTAGAAACACAATTTTGGCTCTGCCCATGATATCTTGGTCAGGAATCACATACGTGCACAGTCTCAGCATAAATTAATTAATTAGCTAATTAAAATGTCATTTAAGTAGCACTTATTTTAAGGATGGCTGAGTATTCTCCCAGGTGCTTCAAACATAATGCTGCAATGAAATCCCCCAAGAACAACTCATGCTCATACTCAACATGGTGTAAGCAGAGGAGAAAATGAGAGTGTTCGCTGCACAGAAGGCACGATTGCTTTTGTCAGTTTCTTCAAACTCCATGTAGGACTGCGTGGATCAAGGGAACCACTGAGACATATTAGAACATCCTATTCTGAAGGCAAACCAAGTCCCATTCTCCCAGGATGTGTCACCTCACATTTGAGTTTTAGGAATTTCAGGTTTTACTGAGTGGTCATGCGAAGGGAGGCTCATCTGCAGAGGTCACAGGCCTGACCATGCTGGTTCCCAAGTGTCACAGACAAGCCTGCTCGATAGTCAAGTTTCACGGCATCTCCTTTGACGATGCCACTGTTCGTTTTCTTATATCCATAGACATAGCGCGTTTGTTTTCCTTTGTCAGCTTTCAGAACATGTCATTATTCCCCACTCTCTGCTTTGGGCTTGCCATGATTTCTAGAGTGACAGCTCTTGGCAGCTTCCATTAGCATCATTAGGAAGGAGGCTGATGATGTGCTTTCTCACTGGAGCACTGTCAAGGTTTTATCCTAACTTTGTAGTTTCAACTTCTGTGATCTGTGTAGATCTGCCATCAGCAGAGAAGTAGCAGTTTGAAAGACAGGAACATAGAAAAGCCTTCATATTGCAATCAGATAACATCAGATTTACTTTCAAATGGATCATGTTACAAATCCATATAAAAAATTTAACAAAGTTATCAATTTGATGTATTATTTCTGAGATTTCAATATCATATGGCTTTTATTATTTTTTTTCCTTTTTAAAGAATGGAAATCACAGGATTTGTAAAAAGATTCAACATTAAAGTGAGAAAGAAAAAAATTATAATAAAATAGAATCTTGCACCAAGTAAATGCTCACATGTCCCTAGGCTTCAGGAAAAAACAAACAGGGAACCATTGAATTCTTGAATTAGCCCCCAATTAAGAATTTGAATTTCTATTACATTAATTGAGGGATAGACATTTTAGAGAATGTTAAGGGCAATCATATGCAATCAAAAGAGAGATTGTTCACAATTGCCGAAAATAGCTACAGTGTTTGGATTACTAATAGTTGACCTAGGTTTTGTTGATTGTTTTTCTTCTTAGTACCTCTCTCTCCACCTTCAGTTTCTATCTCTCTCAGTCTCTCGCTATACATAATTACAAACACACTCATATACAAGATTATATATTAAGTCACTGGCATATGTGTCAAAAACCTGTAAAATTCTAAGCAAACATCTTGATTTTGACTCCAAGAACAACAAATATTACCCCTTCAGTCTTAGCTATATTCTAATTCATACATTTTTCAGTATTTCAGAAGAACAAGGTAAATTCGGAGTTATTAGCAAACCTCACCCATGAATTCTCTGGATTTTTGTAACTACTCCGGAAATTTCAGTTTGCTGAGTTCAAATTTATCTGTGAAACCTGGTGTTCAAAACATATAAGTGATAATTCCAAGTATGTGTTTGCCTTATTTTTGATCCATAATCACATCACATTAATACAGACTAATTTATTGCTTCTTGAGATATATTCAGTAGATAATGCCACTAAAATGCAAAAATTATCATTGGTATCATTTTTCCTGTACAACCCAACTTTCACTGCTTAATTTTTAGTCTACATAAATTGTTAAATTCTGTTTCAAAAGCCATTTTTTCATTACTTAGATGATTGTATTACATGTTATCTTGTAGCTAATTATTTATGACCTACCTTCTGAAAACTGCCAATTTATCAAATAATATATTTTGTTTCTACATCATTGTTTTATTAAAATTTTCTCTAGTTTTTAAATTTTAAAATTTAATTCCACATTAAAAATATCCAACCTAAAAAAAACCAACATAATATTATTCCAAATTGGTTTATTTCAAATTTTCCCTGGCAAAATTTTTTACATATTTCAGCAAAATATCCTGTACAACTTATCATTTGAACTTTCTGTATATGCTCCTATGATTGATGTTTTCAAAATGGATGAATAGATAGGAATATATTTTAATTGAGATCATCTTTAAAATAATGATCTTCCTCAAAAATATATTGGCAGAAGCAAAACTTTTTAATATATTTTTATAATGTTATTATAAACATGGATAACTGTAAAACCAGAAATTTTCTTCAGTTATTTATGGTCCTTCTCATGAAGGAAGCATATGAAAATAAACTAATAGTCACTATAGAAACTCAGGGGTGATATTAATAATGTGGAAGTTGATATTGGTGTGTGTGTGTGTGTGTGTGTGTGTGTGTGTGTGTGTGTGTGTGTGTGTGTTAAATAATAACTCTGGTCATGTCTCTTGTAGAACATTTTGGCAAAGGAAATACCTGCTAATTAGCACATACACAGTTTGGAATTTTTTTTCTTTGAAGGGAGAAAAGCACCACTTGCTAGAATATTGTTGCTTCAAAATTATGTTATCTGCTGTCTGCTGCAATGGCTGGATGTTGGGTGCTCTCAGTCTGTGATCATAGACGATGTACACCAAGTTAGAAAGAGAGACTTGGCGGGATTGGAATTTTGGTTCCTACCATACTATTTTGGCTACCATGCTTTTTCCTTCATTTATTTGCTTGGATAGCTCTTCTTCATCCTTGATCTTTTGATTTACATGCCATCTTCCTAAAAGTCCCTTCACATTACTTAATCTGGGTTATTTTCTATTGTTATGGACTTCCATGTGAATATATCCACTCTTGTCATTTCTTCCCATGCTATTATGAGGACTTATCTCATTATTTGGCTTCTTTTATAGGTTATAAACTCTCTGAGGATAAAAGAACCAAGTGCATCTTCACTTATTGCTTTCTCCTTAATCGCTATCATATTACCTGGCTCATAGTAGTCATTTGTTGGGCATAGGGAGTGGGGGAAAGACAGGACAAAGAAGCAAAGAAGTAGGATAAATATAAACAGTAATGTTGCCATCTCTTTATCACTAAGAGTTAAGACATTTTTCAAAGTGTGTGGAGCAGTGCATGACACATAAGTCAAATAAATGAGTTAATGTATATATAAATAGAATTAATAATGGATAGTTACTGCATTGTATGTGGTAAGTATATCTTTTGTAGATTTTATCGCATTGTATTGCCATCACTTGTTGACACACTAGTGTTAATTACACTCACATTAATTGACAACATTTTATGTGACCAGAGAGATGGCAGCATAAGATGGACTTGGCCTATGTTGTTGGCTTTGCAGATGGTGGAAGTGGCCATGGGCCAAGGGACGGGGATGACCTTAAGAAGCTGGGAAAATCAAGCAAATTAATTCTCTAGAGTTTCTGAGAGAAACACAGCTGTGTACGCACCTTCATTTTGTCCCAGTGGGACCCATTTTGGATTTCTGACCTCCAGAACTATAAAACGATAAGTTTGCGTTCTTGTAAGCCACTAAATACATGGTAATTTGTTACAGAAGCAACAGGAAACTCCTACAAAGTTGACATATTTAGGTTAGTAGATCATTGATGTCCTATCCTGCCCCATCTTTGTTTATAATATTTCTGCAGCTATCAGCCACGTGAGCAGCCTCAGCACCCAGTCTGCTCAGCTTCTGCCTACTTGTAGCCTCCCGGTTCTTATCGCCTCTTAGTGTCTGCCTCCTGCTGACACTCTGGGTGTCCTTTGGCCTTTTCTCCTGAACCCATTTCTTGAGAGTGATCATTTGACTCAGCAAAATAATACCACACTCTGTTTAAAATCTTAATGCCAGTCCACTTCCTTAGCAACAGTTTCAACATTCTCGATAGGCTCTTTTTCTTCCAATGGCCAGGGTTAGAGGTGACATGAGGCATGACGTGCCCCCTTTAGGTGAGGGAATAACTAAGGCTGACTCTCAGAAGATGCACTGACTCTTATGTTATATCTTACTACATTCCCTTTTGACTTTGAGTACGAGACTGTATTTTATCTACCTTTGTATCCCGCACAGCCAGTATCATGCCAAATGGCTATCGATGCAGGTGTTAGATTACTTAAATCCCTTTTGATTGAAAGAGAATTACAAAACATGCTGACATGCAGCTAATATACAGATAGAACATTTCATGGAACTGGTGGCTTCTTCTGTAGCCTTTGATATGATTTCCTTGACAAACACTAAAAGTGGGAATTAATCTTTCCAATCAAGTGTATAAACCATAACATTGTTATTTGGTAATTGTCCCATCAGCTGGATGAAATATTGTTGAATATTCAGTATACTGTGATGACTACAGACTCTCTATTTCTAGTAATCAGGTACTTGTAGCAGAGGAGCCATTTTGAATTATGTATCACACATTTTATGGGATCCCGTTTTGCTCCAGAACTGCTGGTGTTTTTGAATGCAACTTACATTTCTCCCATTTTGATGAAATATCAAAATGATTAGGTTAATTTAAGAAAAGTTAAATAGAAAGTGTTTTAACATACTTGCAGCAAAAATAGAGCTGTCATGCAAAAATATATGATTCGAAGCCAAGAAAATTACAGTACATAATGTTTCCTGACTAGTTATGATTTGGACCTTCAATCAGAAGCCAGGATCTTGGCATCAGAATATAAGAATAGTGTCTTCAATATGTCTCCACATAGATTGAAAATGACTTCATAGAGATGAAGTGGTCAGAAACAAATAGAATAAAACTTGATATAAGGGGAGAAAAAAATTCAGTTACACGATGAAAAGTTATCGCTTTAGAAAAATGTCAGGAAAAGCTGGAGAAGTAAAAACAACTTTATTAAAAACTGTTAAAAATTAGATGATTAATTAAGTTCTTAAAAATAATACTCTGCTGATTATGATAAGGCTTAAGCTACCAACAGAATGGTGATACTAATTTCTTCTTGTTTGTCAATTAAATTAAAACAGTAAAATAATCAATCAACAAGCTCAAGTAATAAACTTGCACTTATTTGGAGACAACATGGATTAATGGTGGAAATTAAAAGTGCACTGGATTCTCATCTATTCAAAAACATTATACTAAAAACAATCTGGTAATTTTGTATAGTAATTTTGGATGAAGATTTTCTCAATTTCCTCGTAAATATGGAAGAAGTAAGAAAGAAGAAGCCACAACCCCACAGAAAAATAAAATAATGATGAATCTACAAACCAAAATATGAAAAGAATAGACACTGACAATTTTTTAAAAAATAGTTCAATTGAAGAAACACTGTATAGGCACAACTTCAATGCATAAGCCAAGTTCACTTTATGAAAACTAGTTTATCTGAAAGAAAGGTGAGCTCATGCTTTCTACTTCTCCCCAAATCTGATTTATGACCCAAGATGTCAAGACCAAGAGAGCTGAGCTGCTGTTCTAAAACCACAATTCCCCACCTTAACTGCACAACGTTGAGATTGGCTGGGCTCTTGCAACCAGCCATTTCCAATAAGATTTCCCATATGAGCCACTAAATAGAACAAGCTGTAGGGGAGATGATTTTCTTCATGTTCCAACAACAGTACAGAGCTATAACAATATGGATTCACAGGAGAGAATGTCACTTCTCATATTCAGCAGATACTGTAAGTCATCAGGGCTTCATTCTCTTGTAGTTCCAGGTGAGACTGACTCTCCCAGGTTAAGACCTAAGAATCAGTACCACCCAGGGGTGTTTTTTGAGGCAGCCACTTACGCATACCTTCTTCCTAGATCTCATGTCATCCCAAACTATGTTTCTGAGTTTATGAAGAGAATGAAAACCTTAGAAACAGATGGCAAGCAAATAGAAAGGGAACAATAGAAGCAGCATATAAAACATGATGTGGACCTGAGGTAGAAAGAACCCCACTGTTGGTGCACCATGAGAATTGACATTTTTCAGGTAATCAATCAGATCCATTAAATCAGAACAAAATGTTGGGAGAAGAGACCACTTTGCTGCGACAACTGCAACATGCGGGTGCTTATTTACGCATGCCTGTCACACTGGAAGCTGTTTGCAATAGCCTAACTACTCTGCACAGTGAGATATCTGGATACAGTGTACAGAAAGTAAAAAAAAAAAAACTCTGGCTATTAGACAAATAATGTGTGTGAATAGGCCTTGCTGTGTTTGAGGTAAAGTAAAAACAAAATTCATAATTTTAACTACAAAAATAGTACAAATCCAGAAGTATCAATAGCTAAATATAAGCACTATTTTATTAAGGTTGATATAATGGAAAACTCTGCAAAGTATAATTCAATAAAAAGGTAAATAAAGAAGCTTCACACTATAAGAAATTTAAAGGTGATATACTCAGATTAAAAAGGTGAAAAATCTGATATACTCAGATTAAAAAGGTGGATAAAAGTTGTTATGATGTTGAAGTTTATACTCATAAATTTTAAACCCAGAAAAGTGAAAAAATTTTTAGAACTAAGTGACTAAAGCACACTTACCAAGTATAAATCAGAATACAATAATATTCTTATATATCATGCTCTTTAATGTATCAGTTACTCATAATTTAATGGTAGAATGCTTTTAAATCTTAAAGAAATGGGTAATCCCCCTGCCTTTTAGTCTGATCTGAAGCACAGAAAATGATAAATGTTTCAAATTTATTTATATATTCCAGCATTTGCCTGATATTCTAACTTGTAAAGTACAGAGGAGAAAAAATTTTCAGAGAAATCTTAATACCAAGTATTGGCACGGGTATGTAGAAAAATGGGTACTTTGATAAAAAGCTGTTGAGAATAAATTAGGTTGAGATTTCTAGAGAACAAACTGGATATTTCAAAAGAAATACAGCACAGAAATGGTCATGGATATATTAAAAGAGCTAGCTATGAAGATACTCACCAGACATAAGAATACACAATAGAGGCAATCAAAATATGGAGTAATTTGACATTTGTTAAATGAATTTTCAACATCTAAATAAGCAAAAATGCAGCAAATAAGTTTTCAGTTGAAGGAATATTTAAGGATATGAAGATATGAAGAAAAGTTTCAATGTAGTTCATTATATGAAAAAAGGAACTTACACAGTTACATATAGATACCCGATTTTTGTAAAAAAATCCACATGCACTGATACAAGTAGAAGACTAGGCACCAAAATGTCAACAGTGGTCTGAGAGTCAAATTATAGTTGAGTCTTATTTCTTCTCTTTGTCCTTTAAAAAAAATCTGTGAGTTTTATAACAAATATCCACTGTATAATACTACTACTATTAACCAAAACATATAAAACAGGAGAGTCTCAATACAGCTTCATAGGTTACTTGAGAGTATTGCATAATAAAACCTACTCTCAGTCATTATTTCCTTTAGGCATTTGGCATTACTTCATTTTTATTATGATACTATTCTGTTCAGTATTTCAAGCAAATAGGTTTTCCTGTGCTATTAGTAGAGATTACTTCATTGACCAAATGGATTTCTTAGCAAAAGTTTGCAAGCATGTTAAATCATTAGATATATTTGGAGTCCTTCTTAAAAATTTGCATTCCTAGGACCCTATTCTGAAAATTGAGATTCATTTGCTGTAGTGCAAGGCCTGGGAATCTGTATTCATAATCTGTATTCATAATCAGAGCTCCAAGATGTTCTAATGACCAGGCATAAATGGAAAACAATTGTCTTGAGAAAAATAAATCTACACACTGATTTCAAAGATGTCTTCAAATATGTCAGTATAAGGTATACTGTAATGAAGTAACAGGTGTGCTTTAATTCTTCAGTGGGGATTAAAAAGTAGAAATAGGTATATATCAGGTCAGGGATTTAGGTGAGATAATGATAAATGTCTTGATAGCAAGGCTTGCTAAATCATGGAAACGAATTTCCCCTGGAATTCTCAGAAACTGTCTATATGTTTTCCATCTGGGATGGTTAGCTACAGCCTTGTTGGTGGCAGAGGGTGGCCTGAAATAAATTTCAATTTATATTTTTAATTCTATGTGTCTTAGTATTTTGACTAATCTGCTTAACTCCACTAATAATTTATATGAGTTTTAAAAGCATTATTATAATATGTAAACACATTTTAAGTTTAGGGATATATTTGTCAATATTTTATGATGCCATGGGTCATTAAATCCCAATATATCTTTTCTGCTAATGAAAATGGAAGTGTTACTCATTACTTGCAGAAACACATGATCTTAATTTGGCAGATATTTTCTCAAGTAAACGTTTCCTAGGCATACATTTCCTGTGGCACATCCCGTCAGGAAGGCAGGGACTGTGTAATTGGGAGTGCACTCAGATATTATGAGGAGCCTCATGTTCAGATAACAAGGCTTATTTGGGGATTTTGCTAATTTTCCATGCTAAAAGGTAAACATTCTCTTCATCATAGCAGAGCAGGAGAAAAGAAAAAAAAACACTTTTTGTTTAAGTAATAAATGAAAGCAATGACTTTATTAGAGGCAGCGCCTGAACGTCATAAATTACGAGTATATGGGGGTAAAAGTGTAGCTTTTAACCTAACAGAGATGGGCAGTGTATGCATCACCTAAGAGGGGCTGCAGCTTCCCTTTAACACGAACTTAATGATAAATTTCATAATGAAGGAAACTGACGCAAGAGTAATGAACAAGTAGGATGTTGTGATTTTCCATTTGTAGAAAGTTGAAGAGATCAATGCATCTGATTGTCGCTTTTACATTAATATTATCACTTGCCCAAGGCCTCTCGCTTCATTAATAACACTGGCCTGACATTCTGCAGAGAGAAAAGCAATTTACTTAAGTCATCTAATGTATTTTACTTAGATACGTGGAGACAACTAAACTCTTGGTAGAGATGTTATTATCACAAAACATGGTATCTTGTGCAATTAAAAGATGTTTTTATTTAATAGAACTGTCATTTAGATAGATGAATTAGATGCTTACTTCCACCAAATCCGGTTTATTTTTCACAAAACTCTACTTTTAACCTCAAATATGTTTACATCTAAAAGTACCCAGTTTTTCTCTCATTAAACCTAACATTCTGAAAAGCAGACACAAGCCTTTTGGGATTGATTAAAAAATACATAGTTACATATTTTAAAATTTTATCTAAAATGCCTTGTTCAGTCCATCCTCAACCTGCACCCAAGACCACCACTGAAATATGCTTCCGGTTCCTGAGAATGAAAAGAAAACTGTCCTCCATTTTTCTATATTTGCAAAGGAGATGCACTGTCAACTATTGGGTTGTCTGAAAAGTCATGACGCATTTTTGCAACGAAAAGCAGAGAAAAAATAGGTCATGACTTTTCCGACAACCCGATATTTATGTACCTGAGATGCACAGGGCGCTGGCTGAGGAAGAGCAAGAACCAATTGTTGTGAATGGGGTGAGAGAGAGAAATAAACATGGGGCAGGATTGGGTCCTTGGTGGTACCTGGACATCTGGGCCATTAAAGCTGAAGGGAGAAGAACCATCAGGAGAGCCTGCCTAAGATGACCTGCCCAGGCAGTAAAGTCTCCATTGCTTTCCCAGTTTCGCTTAGGTGTCCTGATGTTTCCCCTGGTGACAAGAATTAAGTAGTATCCGTAGGCTACATTATTAAAAAACAGAAAGTGAAAAACACAAGTCATCAGAAAAATAAGAACAATAACAAAAATAAACAGAACCATAGTGGTTCTTCCATATTAAATGGCATCAATTTCAGCAAGGGCAGATGGTCTAAGTTTTGTGAAATCTAATGCAATCATTATAATATTTGCTGTCATATACTGAGTACCATATTTTGTATTACAAATAATGCTAATCTTCTGTATTAATAACATTATCTCAATCTTACACCAATCCTGAGAGGCAGGTTTTATTATATTCCTCATTTTAAAGATAAGGAAAATGCAGCTAAAGATTGTTTAAACAAACACTCTTATTTATGGGTTGCAAAGCTTCAATTTGTAGAAGTTGAGCTCAGAACCAGATAAGTCTATCTCAGCCCAGTTCCCACCATAATGCCTCTCTACACTGAAACTATTTGTCATTATTTATCCAATCTAATTTAGGCAGCACCTGTAAGGTACAAGGCATGGCTCGTAGTTCTGGATCTGTGAACAGGATGATGTTACCACTATGCCCCAAAGTTCCTTCTGTGTTCTGGTCCATGTATAAGTGATCATTTAGTTCATTCAACAGCCCAATGATGTAACTTTTATTATTTTGATCATAACTGATCATTTCAGTTGCAAAAATATAGAGATTTTAAAACATTCTCAAAATTACACAGCTATAAAGGCTGTAAATCTCGCTCTCAGGGAAATAGCTAAATGGTGACATACATGAAACACACATCCAAATAATTATACTAATTTCAAATACCAAATGCTGAGCATATCATTTATTACGTGGATCATACCATAGATATTATTATTATACTTGCTATGTTAAATTTTAATTATGAGTATTCTTCATTAGAAAACAATAATGACTTAACAAGTAATGACTTGTTTATCTGTATATTCTACAAGGAGTCCCAAGAATATGGTAGGTGTGATTATCTTTGGTTAATAATAATGGTTATAAGAAAAAACTTAATAGGAACCCACAGCAAACTACCTAACGGATCAGCATTTCTGGTATATGATTCCAATAAGTTTAAAAACCATCAGAAACAGTTTTTAATTGATTACTTTCAATATTATTTTTCAACTTTTAAAAATTGAGGTGCTGAGTCATGATGTCCACTCCAAAAATGTGTCTTGTTATGTTTAGAGTTTTGGACACAGAAGCTGAGTATTAGGTAGGAAACCTCAAAGATCTTATCAAGTGGAGATAGATCTGAAGAGATTAACAATAATTAGTCTGAGGAGATTATCAATAATTAGTCTTTAAGCATTATTATTTCCCACAACAGTCATTCTTTTAATATAGAAAGGTTTCACAAACTTTTATAGTTATAAAAAGTTTATATTTAGATTGATAACAACATAATATAACAGCAAGTTACTATACATTTTTGTTTTGTTTTTTGTTTTGTTTTTTATTATACAATGAATGACAAGAAAATTTAATACAGTGAATCTGCCACTTATGATAACACAGGGTCAAATTCTTAGTCTCATTTGAGAGTTTTTCTTACCCTAATTAAATAGAAAAAAAAACAAGCAGTAAGAGGAAAAAAAAGGGTTTTAGGACCCTGATAAAAAATTGTGGATCCTCTAATTTATCTTACCAGTAAAATAAGGTTATTTCCATGGTATAATACCTGAAAAAAAAACAAAAACAAATAAATTAAGTTTGGTTGATCCACTGTAATGTCCCTTTATTTAAATCAATTTCACCCTTAAAGTGAGATTCCTATGCATTTCTGACATCATGTTTTTATTGTTCCAATAGAGTTATATTTCCTATTTCTTAACCCTTGAAGATCAGATTGAATTTCTAGAAGTAGAAAATGGGAAAAAAGGGTTTCTAGTAGATTCAGACGACAGATAGAGGAAAATGCATGTGACCGCTTGTTGTAGTAAACCATTTATATTATTTCTCATTTAAGTAATAGCGTATGAAAGTCAAGTACATGATTAGAGGATGGTAAATAACCCAGTCAGAATGAATGGATATGGACATGGAATTGTTAGAATTGTTATATTGAGCCTCGGAAGAGTAATAAAATGTGCAATTAAAAGTGATTTAAGAGATGATCACAAAAGTGGAAACAGCCCAGGGTCACACATATGCGGGAAGAGCTTGGACCACAATCCAGATGTTTCTTCTAATTGTTAAGTGAACCTTAAAAATTAACTGTTCCTTTTCTTAAAGAATATATATCATTGTGTTGTATGTCTAGTCTAATGTCTACAAAATAAGACATGCTCCAGTAATTCTTGTAAAATTATAAATTGTACATCTTCTTAGACTTTCTATTTTTTCCCCACTATTTATACATTCAATATAATCATTGGGAAAAAAACAGAATTAGAGCACCCTCCATTGTTGATTATATCTTAATATTTATTTCTCTTTACACTCTAGATTGGATGAAAGGGATGTAGGGAAAGCTTTGGAAAGCTAAGTACATAAAAGCTGCAGTGTCACCTGTAGATAAAAAGAGTTATACAAAATAATTTAATAAAATAAACATGTGTTCTACATACATAATCAATTTGGAATGGCATTTTCTAAAATGTATTCTGATTACATAAGTTTTTTGTTCTTTTCTTAGCATTCCTGTATTCATTGTTATTCTAAAATATGTTTCTTCTAGATGTGAGCCTATGTTTTGGTAGGAGAGAAAAAAAATTACAAGCAGTCTCAATGTGGCACTTCTTTGCTCTCTAGATGACAAGTGGAAAAAACTGTACTAATGGATTAAAATGATTGATTCGCATGAAAAAGTTCAAGTATGAATTACTCTAGAAACTTCTCACCTATGTGTCTCCATAGTGGTCAACACACATACTTGTTTAAAGCTGTTGTCTGAGAAATGTAAGGAAGCCTGGGCATTGCTGCATAACAATCAAACCTCATTTGGGGAACATGAGCTTTTTAGTTTGTGCACAAGTTTAACTTTGTTCAGTGCAATTTTTCTTTGACACAATCAAAGAGAAAGTTTTGGAATTCTGCTTCTGAACTGTTTTCTATGATCAAATTTAGCTTCATGATGGTAATAATGCAAAACTGAATTCAGTTTTTGTGGACACAAACCTGCTCCTGTTCTCTACGGCTCCTATTGGGTTGTCGGAGAAGTCATGAGGCATTTTTGCCAACGAAAAACAGAAAAAAATACGTCATGACTTTTCCAACAGCCCAATATATAGCTCTAAAAATAAATAGACAGAAATGGACACAATTTGAACAATTGTTAATGCTTTAGAATTAATCATATCAATTTAATGAATCGTTAAAATTAAGGGCAATGGGGCCAGCCGAGAGGCTCAGTTGGTTAAGAGCTCGCTCAAGAGTTTGAGCTCTGAGCAACAGTGGTTCGAGTCCCAGCCTGAGCTGAGCTGCCGCTGAGCTGCCAACAGATGGCAGGATGGCTCAGCTTAAAAAAAAAAAAATTAAGGGCAATGTGCTACTGAGCACTTCAGGGAACTTTCAAGAATGTTAAACGTTTGGTAAGTGCACAGTATTTATCTCTACTTTCTTGATAGGGTGATAACTTCACTTTTAAGCTACATCACATTGAAGAGTGAATCCTTAGAGGCACCAGCGTGACATCTTAGCTCACTAATAATGGAAGTATCTTGGTGAAAAGGAGGAATAAAACTATATAAGAGAAAACATTTAAAACACTGAGCATAAGTGATGTTGCTGCTAAAACTGAAGGGGATCATTAAACTTGGCTGCATATAATCTCCCTTCATTCGGTTATGAGAGATGTCTCAGAATTTAATATTTTTCTTAATTTTTTATTCTACCTCTTGGAAAAGTGTAAGGCAGTTTATAAAATGTTTATGACTAAAGTTAAGAGCAATTATTTTATGTGTAAGATATTTTTAAGCAAGATATAAAAATGATTAATAACTCTTTCACAAAAGTACTGTGGAAGAAAAGTATATAGACCAAAGTCCACAGATCAATTTAAAATATATGAAAAAAAGACCTGAGAGCTAAAATTGAACAGGCAGATGAAGATGTGTTTGAAGAAGAGGGGAGGCAGAATAGTTTGAAATTGAGATTTTGGCAAATGTTATTTTGTAATTAGGTGTTGATTTATTTCATGGTTTTTCTAAAAATAATAAAAAATTTGTAAAATATATAGGTGATAGACACTATTTTCAAAAAGTTCTACCTGCTTTTTACATATAGCAGTTTCTCCTTCTCAGTCCTATTGGCATTTGGTTCTAGCTGCTTCATAGTGTGTGTGTATGGGGAGTGGGGTACTGTCCTGTGCATCATGGGTGTTCAGCACTATCTGTCCTCTCCCCATTGGATGGCAGGAGCACCTCCCCAACTGTGACAAGCAATAATGTCTCTATACATTTCCAAAAGTCCTCTGGGGGGCAAAATTGCCCAGTTGAGAACCACTAAATTAGAAGGTGGGCATGAAACACACATAATGTAAATTACTTCTCAAAAATGTATTTATATTTTCAAATAACAGAAGACAACTAACATTTACTCAATACCCACTATATGACAAATACCACACAGAGAAATTTTTAACATTACTCCGTAATAAATGTGTGCTCAATCTAATCACCTTAGATCTGCAGAGAACGAGGTATTCAAGAATTTACCCAAGATTGCACAGCGAATACACCCAGAAGCTGAGATTAAAAGGTAGTTATAACTCACTCCATAGTCCTCTCATTTCACCAAGCTGTCTCTGTTTGTTTATTGAACATGATCAATTTTGACTTCATTTTCAAATAACATATGAAATATCTACTGTAGAAATAAATTTATTTTGTGCTGTGACTTGGGTGTGCTGGAAGTTATAAAGCATTCATAATCCCTTTCATTGGATTTGGCCTTTTGATTTCTATTTTTAAAGATATCTGTCTTTATTTTTATCTTAGAATATATTTTATGTGTCTTAGTTATGTATATACATAATTTACTCTATTAGACTGCAGGCTACCTGAAGTTAGAGCATTTTAATTTCCATCATTGAATCCTTCATTTGTTAAGAGCGGAGCTTTTCATATGCGAGCCACAAGCTACATATTACTATTGAATACTTGAATAGTGGCCAGTCTGAATTGAGAGATGCTCTCAGTATAAAATAAAAATTCTAATTTTATTATATATAAATAAATACTATTTATTATATTGATTACAGGCTGAAATTTTAATATTTGGTATAGGTGGTATTAAAACATTTAAAATGTATTTTCACTTATTTCATTTTACTTTTCCATATGTATACTAAAACATTTTAATTTATACATGTGGCTTGCATTATATTACCATTGGACAGTGTCAGTCTAGTATTAAGTAACTTTTATATAACCATAAGGTTGAATGTCAACCACAAGGAAACTAATCATTTTCACTATTAATTTTATTTATAGAATGTTTTTATCATAACCTTTTAAAAGCTTAATAACTACATGTCTGCATGTGAATATAAATAAGTGTGTGTCTGTACTAAATGAATGTGCACACAGTAAATTCTATTGGGTAGTTTATGATCATATTATGACACTGCAATAGTTTCTTCTTGTAATGACTGTCTGCCACACTTAATAGTTTATTTAGCAAATAAATAGTAATGTTTTTAAATTTGTGCTTATATGCTAGAAAAAACATAATTTCCTAACAGTATATTGCTAGAATCAGTTTTAAATATATATGAAGCTTGTCTCCAAAGTGAAGTGATTTCAAAATCACCAGAATTGCACCCCTGTCTCTCCCACAGTTTTCAATCTGCAGGTTGATATTGCAGTTCCTATATATGCTGTTCCTTTAGGACTTTAGTTACCATTAAAATACAATATCCTTAGGTAACATTTAGGTTTATATTTAAAATGTATGGATTTCAAATCAGAGAACGAGTACTTGCTGGCAAATGGAAGTGGAATGTGGGGTGGTCAAGGGAGTTTGAATGGAAGGGTTTAAAAAACAAACAACTGGAAAACTGGTGATACTAGAATAAGGTAGTTTACTGAAAAAAAATGCTTATGAATGGTGGCCTCTTTGTAATCGCAGATACAAATCTTACCCACCACATCGGACATCACAGATATATCAATAGAACACTCCTGTCATCTCAGAAAGTCCTATTAGACTGGGCTGTCTAGACCTGTCTGTGTGATATCAAATTTGTTGATCATGATTCATCAGAATAATGGCCTTCAAAAATGTCCACATCCTAGTCCCCAGAACCTAAAAATACCTCACATTACATGGCAAAGAGGAAGTAAGGTTACAGGTGGAAATAAATCAGCTGACTTGAAAGTAAAGAGACTATCCTGGATTATCTGAGTTGTCCCAGTGGAATCATAAGGGTCTTTACAAGAGGAAGAGGGAGAAGGCACAGAATTTTAGAGTAATAGGATGTGATAGGACTTGGCCTGCCGTTGCTGGCTTTGAAAATGGAGGCAGCCAGGAATGCAGGTGGCCTCTGGAAACTGGAAAAGGCAACCAAGCAGATTCTCCTCCAGAGTTTCCAGAAAAGAATGCAGCTCTGTGGGCAGTGAAAACCTTTTTGGAATTCTGACCACCAGAACTGTAAGATAGCATAGTTGTGTTCTTTTAAGACACAACTTTGTGGGAATTTGTTATGGCAGCAATAGAAAACTAATATAGATAGCTATCTAAAGTAATTTTATTCACTGTTCACCAAATGAATAGAATCTATTTTATCTATTTCAAATTGGGGGTGAAGGGGCAGAAGTGGGAATGGTGCAGTTTTTTCTGTATAATTGTTTCTGTTCATCTTTAGGATAAAACATGTGGAAATTATCTCATCCTTTTATCTCTAATGCACTTTACACATTCAAATTCTGAAGGATGATAAAACTTTGATTAATGGGACGCAATTAATGGGATCTCCAGTTAATTGAAAATTTGTATTTTTTTTTTCTTTATTTAACTTAAAGAAGAAAATGGTGAATGTAAAGAAGTTTGTATGAGGAATTCATGCCAAGAAGCAAATAATAAATGTTCTGGGGAAAGAATCTATACAATTCAATTTATTTAGAATTTTAGAAAAGAAATCATTAGTGAAACATTTAAGTTATTTTCAGAGTTCTGTGTAACATCCTTAATATTGGGTGGGGGAATGTAAATGATCATTAATGTAAAGAGTTTCAAAGCAGAAAATATTTCACATATGAAAGCTGGTAATAAACATTCCATTAAAAAAAAATTACAAATGGTGGCCTCTCAAATCCCTTCCAAAGTAAAAGGAGGTTTACAATTAAGGTATTTCTTTAAAAAAATAACTAACATGTTTTTTTTAAAATTCTGATAGCATTTACTAGTTTCAAAGTTTATAAGTCAAGTATTTATTAATCCCATTTATTTTATTTCACAGCAAAAACAATCATTTTCTTGGGATCTTGGAGATGCATGAAATCTCTACGATCCCATGTGTATTTAAACATCCTATGCTTTGAAATTTCCAAAAGTTTCATCATAACTTTCAGCATTCAAGCTTATGTTTTAAGTGATGTAAAGCCTAGTATTTCTAAATATGCTGTATTTTCTGATAATATATATTTATCAAAATTCTTTGTTTTTCTTTATCTTTGGGATTCATTTTCTTTTTCTTCACCTTAAATGTGGGGAAAATATATTAAAAATGGGTTATATTTGAATTGAACATTGGCTTCAAAGGTAACAAATTAAAAAAAATACTAATGTGTTAAATTAAAATTGCACTAAATTCAAAACTTCCAGGAAGAAAAATAAAAGTGTGTTTAAAAAACTTGATTAGTCATTATTAATTGATTAAATTGAATGGAATGAAAGTTTATTTTTCAAAATTGATTAACCCAAAAGATGATGAAATCTTATTATTACTTTATTATCATCATATTTCCACAGTACTTCGTAGCCTATAAATCTGGCTGATGAGCATTTCAGACTAGCCCCCGGAACTACCTAGAAATACTTTCATGACTCTTCTTCAGTTTATTATACTTGGTAGAACTCTTCAATTCACAATACTTACAGTATATTACTCAGAGTCCATTTAGTTAATGAGATACTTTTCTGGGCTTTTTAAGTAGAGGAGAACAAATACAGAGAATTAATTGTGTAGGAACTGACTGTGGAGAGAACAGAAAGGATCACTGTGGTGACTCAGGAAATGACTGCAGGAAGCTTTTGCAAGCTCTGGGCTGGGAGTAGTAGGGGCAAAGGTAGAGAGCATGCCAGCTACCTGAGCATGGAGAGATGACAGTGGGCAGAACAGGGGCTCAGACTTGGGGGAGGAAATGCACCAGCTGCACCTGATGTCTCTGACTGGCTCTGGGGGTGCAGAAGGAGGTTGAAACCAGTGGCAACTCCTGGCACCCATAGAATTTGGGGTATCTCTGGACAAAACATATTTCCAAATTCCCTTGTGAAAAGTCCTGTATGTAAGGCCCATTCCTAAACTTCACTTATTAAGTTTAGACTCATTCTCAGTAAGAAAAGTCTTCACTTTAAGGAAATGCTTTTTATATAATTATTGGGTTGTCGGAAAAGTCTTGATGTATCTTTTCTATGTTTTTTGTTGCACAAATGCATCATGACTTTTCCAACAACCCAATATTTAAGTTCCCATGTGAGGGAAAGCGTATTTGTACATGAATGATTGAATCCTTTAACTTTTACAATAGTTTACACCTTTCTTGAATGTATACATTAAAAGGCAAAAGTTTAATTTCAAATATGCATGAGTAATAGGGCATAGCCATTTTAATTAAAATAATTTTTTTTTCCCATGCGGGAGTCGAACGGCAATCTTGCTGTTAAGAGTACACGCTCTATCCACTGAGCCATCCGTGTGGCAGCTCAGCTCAAGGTGCCAAGTTCAGTCCCAGCCGTGGGTGGGTATAGCCCACCATCAAACAGGCAATGTCATTAGGAGCACGTGCTTTCACCAGCTGAGCCATCCTGCCATCTGTTGGCAGCTCAGCTAGGGCGCAGCTCTGGCGAAGCTCACTGGCCCATGAATCGAACCAGCGATCCTGTTGCTCAGAGCTGGCACTCTCAAGGAGCGAGCTCTTAACCACCTGAGTCACTTGGCCGGCCCTCAATTAAAAGAATTTGATGAACTTTGTGTTCTATTTTTGGAGAAAGTAATGAATTCATTAGTAGACATTGTTGGTTAGGACTTGTCACCTTATTGTACTAGTTTTCTTCTATAGTCATTTTCTTTGCTGTCATCACAGCCCAGCCCATGTGGTTCTCATAAGTGACCCCATCCCCCACTCCTAATGGTAGCAAAATCCAGGCAGAAACAAATTCACGCTTCACTTTTACTTGGCCAAGTGATTGGTTCAAGGATTGGCATATGATCCAATCAAAGCCAATAAAATGCAATAAAATTTTGAATTTGCATTCTCAGAAGAAGATTTTTCCTTTTTAGTGATGCACAGGAGATCTGTGATGATTTAGAGACTCAAACCTTTGTGTGCCATACTTAACACTTGAGACCGAGTTCAACAAGCAAGCACAGAGCTCAAACATGGACACAGGCCCAGCCTGGGATGACATCTGTCCCATGCCTTGTAATTTCAGGACATTTCAGTCCACAAATATACTTTTAGCTTAAGCCAATTCAGGTTGAATTTTCAGTTACTTGCGATTAAAGCCCTAACTAATTAAATAGAATATATGTTCCATTTGAGATGCTGGTTTTATATATTTAGTCACTGATGTATTCCATATGCCAAGAAGTTTCTGATACATAATAGACACTTAATAGCTATTTTTGGAATGAATAAATTTTTAGAAAATGGCTATTACGTGAGAAGTTTGATTTAGTAAACTTTAAAAATTATAATTAGTTAAACATTGTCATCTAGATTTATTAATTTTCAGGCACTTCTAAATGTTCTTTTTGAAGGAAAAGAACATAACCCCTGCATGGTTTAATAGATTTTTATCTTTCTTCTTCTAGCCTGAATTTCAATGTGTATAGCATCATTTGAATAACAATTTTGAATGAAAGTACTTTCCTTTGACAACTGATTAAAATTATTTATACCATGATATTGTTCTCTTCAGTACATTGTATACTAATTAATTGAATTTTCACCTCATTATGGTACAGAACTTTTAATATCTTCTCAAATATCTATGGGTACCATTAGAATTCACATCTCTGGATTATTAATAGCTACATTTAGTATATTTAATACCATAGTCTTTCATCCATTGACAGTCCAAAAATGGCTTTTCCAGTCAATTTCATTATACCATTGTTACTGGGGACACAGAAATGGCTTCATCAAGCACACGGGAAGCATGATATATATTGTCATCCTACTCTCTTCCTCTTTACTTTCAAGCATTAGGATTTCCTTGATTCTCTGCCCACCCATTCCATCCCAGGCAGCCAGCAGCCATCTCTATGCCCTCCCACTCCACTCTCCTCACATCCCCACCACAGTCCCCCACGCTGTCACTACTCCTCCCAAGCACCTCCGATTCCAGAGAAACAAGGGGACTCTCTGAAACAGACTCTCCAGATTCTTCTCTGGCACCTTGCTTTATCAAACGTGGGCCCCTTTTCTCTCCTCACCCCCTTTCCACAGGCCAGCTCCCTCCTTTGCACAAGGGTTCCTTTCACTCCTTACACACGGCACTGCCTCTGTCCTTCTATAAATAATTCCCTTTGACCACATATTTTCTCCATCGACTGCTCTTTTCTCTTCTGGTCTTTGCCATCACTCTCCTTGAAAGCCTCTATTCTGAATTATTTGCTTTTTCTCAAATGTTTCTCTCATGCATCTGTTCCTTTGTATATGGCACTCACCTGGCCATAACTTTCTCTGTCATGCAGGTTCACTTGTCCCCACGTAGAAGCCTAAGCACAGATGTCCTGGTCTCTGCCTGGCTTTCCTTGACTCCACAGAAAGGAGGAGGTATGGCTGTAGCACCTGTGACCCCCCACCTGGAGCCCTGAGCTCCCATAATTGAAATTGTTGTTTTCCATTGTTCATCTTCCTCCCAAGCTCCTGTGTCTATTCATCTTTTCAACACCCCTACCCTGTACTGTACAAGACCCCCAGTTGAAACTCAGCAAGTGTTTGTAAGTAAATAAATGAGTGAATACACTCAGGAGACTGAGTGAATGTACTCCCCAAACTTCCTGTTTGTGGAAGGCCACGTGACATCCCTGGTGTCATTCTTCTGTCACTGATCCTATGAAATCTTGGCCATATCTTCAGCTTAGATAGTACTAGTTAGACAGTAAAAAAATGAAACAAACAACTTAATAAAAAATTACAATGAAGCTTCCTGAGGTCCAACACTATAATTAGAAACCAATTGATTGCTTTTTTAATGTAAGAACTCTTTGAAGGAAGCTACATTTTTTTTTACTGTTTCCAAATGCTACTATTTTTTTTTTAAGATTTTTTTTTTAATTGGGTAATTGGGGGGATGGGAACAGTGCTGGGGAATTAGGGGAAGGGGAACAGACAAGTTGCTGTCGTTTTGTTCTTCAATCTAGTTGTGGAGGATGCTGCTTCACTGGCCCAAGTTGGCACCATCATTGCGCTCTTCCCAGGCGAGGCAGATCAGTCGCCGGCTTCTGGACGGCCGCTCACTGCGACTGCTGGCCGCTCACGCTGGCTGCTGGCTACATACAGTAGCCCATGGCAACCCACTGCCACAGGGGCTGCAGCCTACGCCGTCGCCGGCGACTCACTCACGGCACCCCAGCTCCAGGTTGAGCTGTTGTTCAGCATCTTAGCTGCAGAGGGCAGTGTCACTGGCCCTCATATGTGGGATCCGAACCGGGGCCCTCTGGCATCCCAAGCGAGTTCTTAACCATCGCGCCACTCGGCCGGCCCCAAATGCTACTATTAATATACATTAAATGGAAAACAATTGCTTAGCAATAGGCACTTACCATTTTTCAGGCAAAGTGTTGAACTAAAGTATAGTACACTCAGATAGCATTATATTTTTTAAGAAAAAACATTCTTTGAATGGTATTGATTATCTAAAACAGTCTAGTCTAAATACCGGAATACTTCATATAGTTGGATAAGATGTATGCTACCCACATACAGATGTAATTACTCCAGAAAAGGACCTTTAATTGGGGGCTGTATGAATATTAGAAAGAATTAATTGCAAATTATTTGACATACTATCTAGACTCAGAGTTAAATGTGTAAGTATATAGCTGACTTAGGCATAAACATATACTATGAATAGATAGAAATCTCAGATAGAAACCACCTATCCTTCCTCACTGAGCTCCTGATAACTTCTAAATAGTGTTATTAGAAGAATGGCCTCATCCTACCTGTGGCGGTTCCTGGTGTCTTGGCATTTCAGTTCAGATACTCTCCTAAGTGTAGATTTCTCCATCTTACTCTACTCCCAATATATCCAAATTATCCAATATCCCCAGTTGCCCACACTTCTTCCAGGGATAGGATAGCATTATATTAATTACGTTATTCGTTCTCAGGTATTTCTTGGTCTCTGTACCTGAAAACGCTCCAATTTGACATGGGGAGCACCTTTTCCAAGGCTTTGTAAAATGCTGGCAACTGACTTGACTTTTTCACCCAAAGTTTGCGTTTCTCACCCTGCAAAACCTTCAAACATGAGAATTCTTTGTCTATCCATTGATGTCCTCTGCCATTTTCCCAGTGAGAAAATTTCACAGTGGAGGTGGCATGATGGTCCCACTCACTGGGCATTTTGATGTCTCTAACCTCTCCTGGCTGTGCTCCCTGGCATAAATTGTTCCCTAGTGTAGACATAGTAAATAAGTGCTTTGTGAACTGGAATACTGTGAACTGAATATACAGCACTTCTGGCAATGTCCACATCATTAACACACACCATTCACACACCATATCCAGCAGTTTTCAGTGGGCTGGGATTCTGCTGCTCAAAACCTTTCATACACGCAGGATGTCTTTTCCACTGATAGGACACAGCCATATGAGGTTTCTAGTTCTGTTCAATTCAAGTCCCTGCTATCCATGCCATGACACACACTGAGTCGCCCAGGGTTCATACTGTTTACACAACCCAGACCCTTCAACGGGTGGCAAACCCTGGGTGTTACACACACACACACACACACACACACACAACTATATCTCCTACATGTAATAGATATGAAAACTGAGATCAGACAAATTAATTTAGCCTGCAACTGACTGACAGAATCAAAATTAGAATGCAGTGTGTTGAACCCCAGAGTGTCTTCGGTTTTTTTGTTTGTTTGTTTTGTTTTGTTGTTTTTTAGTTATACCTTAGTCCCTCAGGTAACCAGCACAGGAAGGATTAAGGTACATGCACAATAGAAATTATGAGAATAAAATCCACTCTCGAAGGACAGTGACAGTCATCTGAGGACACCAGGAAATGTCCTTGAGAGAGCTGGAACTGACGGCGCCTTCAGCGACATTTATAAGCTGGAGACAGGTGGGGTGAAGGTCTCATATAATTTCAACAAGAGACAAAAGCGTAATCACAGGCACAGAAACAGGAATATGAAGCTCCACGCATGTATAATAGTAAGCATATGATGGAATACGGAATCACTTGGGGTGATGCACAGGGCACAGTATACGCTTGACCGTTACTCTGCACTCGGCAGCGCTTACTGTGCTACAATTGAGAAGGGACTCCAGTGTCCATGGGATTTTTAAAATCCCACAGTTTTCATCAGCTATTGAGCTTTTATTAGTTTCAAACATGAGAATAGGCATATATACTGTGTTCATTATAATTGCTTTTCAAAATAGTTTTCAAGATAATAAAGAAAATACTGGAGCAAACAAAGAGACATACTAATTAGATGACAGATGACAGTGTTTTTTAGCTCTCAGCTTTAGGCAGATGACTCTAAACCAGCGGGTCTCAACCTTCCTAATGCCGCGACCCCTTAATACAGTTCCTCATGTTGTGGTGACCCCCAACCATAAAATTATCTTTGTTGCTACTCTTTAACTGTAATTTTGCTACTGTTATGAATCATAATGTAAATATCTTTTTCTTTTCTGATGGTCTTAGGTGATCCCTCTCTCTCTCTCTCTCTCTCTCTCTCTCTCTCTCTCTCTCACTCTCACACTCTTTTTCCCATCTCTCAGCCTCCTGGGCTCACTGTATTTTAGAGTCAGTGATTGTCTTTATTCTCCCCAAGCCCTCAATGAGCCCCTTCCACTTGTCCTATTAAATCTAAACTCCTTATTATAATAACACAACCCATCTGTTTTCTCCCTCCTTGCTCTTAAAGTGTGTGAGAGTTACAATAATGGCCCTTCAAAGTTGTCTTTGTCCTAATACCCAGTATCTGTAAATATGTTACCTTACGGGTCCAAAAGGACACTGCAGATGTAATTAAGGATCTGGAGATGGGGACAAGATCCTAGATTATCCAGGTTGGCTCAATGTAATCACAAGAGTTCTTATAAGATGGACATATGAGGGTCAAAATCAAAGAGATGTGGTGATGGATATACAGGTCAGAGTGATACCGCCNTAAATATCTTTTTGTTTTCCGATGGTCTTAGGCAACCCCTGTGAAAGGGTCGTTCGACCCCCAAAGGGGTCACGACCCACAGGTTGAGAACCGCTGCTCTAAACGATTATATTAGCACAGGGATGTGCACCACCCATGCCAGGTGTAAGCCTTGAGTCCTTGTGCTTAACTGCCTGGGTTTCCTCTCTTCATCCTCATGAAGTGAAACTAGTAACACCTTACAAGGTTTGTAGGCTACTAAGTCATCACATATCTATGAGGGACATGACCCCCTCATGCACGGGATGGACGGTGTGCAGGATGTAATGGTACAAACAGGAAGCATAGGCATTCAGGGGGGAAAAGTTCCAAGTAGGCTGGACTATTGGATTAGGCCTTATGAGATTATCACAAGAGATTATGACTTTATTTTTAGACTTTGAAGGGCTTATGAGATTCTCACAGGCAAAGATAAAGAACAAGTGTGTAAGAGTGAGTGTGTGTGGGAGCGTGTGTGTGTGTGTGTGTGTGTGTGTGTGTGTGTGTGGCTTTTGATATAGCAGCACAATATGGCAGAAAAAGGAAAGCACTGCTTACCTAAGACAGGGTCCTGTGGGTGCCAGAGATCAGTGGCGACATGTGAGCGTACTACATGACGAAGTTGGAAAGTTTGATCGAGGGGTGCCTTGGGGTATATGTATTGCTCTGTATCACCATGTCAAGGGCAGTTTTCATGCAGCAGCTGCCCAATCTGAAGGCTCACATGGTTGTGTCCTTGTCTCAGTGTGGAAAGTCCCCCCCCCCACAGTGGTCCCACTGGGGTAGGGAAACCTGTTTTCTCCCATTCCAGTGGCTACAGCTGCCACTGCCCCTTATGGCTGTGCACATCCACATTCCTCTAGATAGGAAGGGTGTCGCTGTGCACAAGGCTGAGTCCACAATTCATGAGTGCCTGTAGCATATTGTTCTATTTCCTCCTACATCACAGCAACCTCAGTAACAGAATAGCTATTTGCAGCAGGTTGCTCTCAAAACAGAAGTAATCAGGATTTTCAGCCAGATGTGCTAAGTTTTGGAGTTAGATAAATTTTGCTTCTTCAGAGTCTTTCTCTGAACATTAGAAATGTCATCATCACCTTTGAAAAGGTCACACTGACTTTAAATTAGTCAAGGATGAAACAAATATAGTTACTCTAGGGTGTCTTTTTAAAATTGCATTTGCCTCCTAAAATTTTAAAGCACTTGAAACAGTAATCTAATTCGATAGGGTGAGTGTTTCTCTATTTTGATGCTCACATAAGAAACAGGAAATCAACTGCAAATGTTTGGAATTCCTGGTATATTTGACCTGTATATATCTTTAACTTCTTCAAATGGTCATACATTAAGCCAATATTATCATAGAAATGCAATTTTAAATCCTTTCTCACACACACACACATTTAGGTTAGCAAAACTATTACAGTAATACCTTGGTTTGCGAGCATAATTTGTTCCAGAAACAAAACTACTCATATTGCAAGACATTGCTCGTTTACCAAATTAAAATGTGTTAGAAATGTTTGCTCATCTTGTGGAACACTAAAAAACCACGTTACTCGCAATTCAAGACTTACCTGTATTTGCAGTAGAACTAAAAAGCATGCCTCTTTTATACATTTGCTAATAGATTGCCCTCGTTTCCTGGCTTCAGCCCAAGTCTATTGTTAAAATTACTGATACAACATTCACTGTAGAGTTTGGTTTGTTTTATTAATGCTTTGATTTCTGTTCATGAAAAACATACTGTGAAACATGTTTCACACCCTGGAAATGAAAGGTCTTGTTGGTTATGGTCAGTGCTTTGCATATGTCACATATACTGTATTTTCTTTATGTAGTAAAGTGGTTTCATGAAAAATTCAAGGGTTAAAATTCTCCTTACATGTATTGTTTGTTCATATGCCTTCATTCTGACATTAGGAAACTAGGAATTTTAATCTAAAAATTGCAATTGCTATTCTTCTCTGTGTTCCAAAGTAGAAAAGCAAAAATGTTAAGGGGAGTCACATATGATTATGATTAAAGTATAAGCCTTGCTCACGATGAGCTGTGTTCTTCTAAATGCATTCATTATCATACATAAACAATTGTATTCTTGTCCTATTGTCTCTGGTTTAAATGCAGAACTCCATTATCTTTTCTTATCATATTAGAAACTTTGAAATATGGATTGACACAATTTCACTGATAAGGTTCTTTCTAATTCTGACTGATAGGGAGTATTAAAAATAATTTACCTTATTGTTAAATGTGTACATTCTCTGCTATCTCAGGAAAAGAGAGTTTATTACACAATAGAGAGAAGGAAAAGGAGATGCTTTCATTTCCCACGTTGTGCTGTTTCCCACTAGGGCTCTGATACATGGTGAAGATACTGCAGAACTGGGTATTAGTTCTGTAGACATCTACAGAGAATAACATAAGATGCTGCTTCTCTGCTTCATTTGAATTTGAACCCCAGAAACTCAAACCAAATAATCAAGGGGTGTCTTGTTAGTCCAGTTCCGTATAAATAACTGCTTACCTGTTTTCTGTGAACTTGACCAAATGATTAAATCCACAAACTGTAATGACACTGTAAACAAATTATATCTAATTATGTAAGAAAAAACATCGGTGGTCCATAATGGATCATGATAACTGTAGTTCCTTGTGTCTTAGGAGCATCCTTAGTCACCATGGCTGAGCAAATGATCTTGGAGACAGTCACATTAAACTCTCGTTCAGGCCACCTGAGATACAGTAAGCTATCAATTACTTCTTTGAGTGCCCTTATCACTAGGTGTTGGTCTAGTTCACGTTCTTGATCAAAAGTAGAATCTTTCCTTTTACATGTTATCCCAGGTGTGGGAGGGGTACACCAGCCATGGCCCCCTCTGAGCTGAGGATACTGGACCTATGTTCTGTTCGAGGACATCAGCTTTTTGCTTTTTGTGTATTTGTTTGTTTTAATTTATTGTTTATTCAGGTGGATGCAGTGCTTTCTTTCTCTAATGGCTGCACCCTCTCTATATAGGAAGGATCTTAAAACTGAAAACGGATCCCTCATTTATGCAGGGTCATGAAGCTTCCTGGGAAATATCACTAAATTTCCCTCAGAAAGCATGAGCAAGTTGATACTTGGCTGTCTTTTCATTATAAAAGATGAACTCATAATATATACCATGTATATAATAACCTAATATTTATCTATTAGTTATATAATGAAAAAATAGAACAATCAAAAATCAGAAAAGTACCAAAATAAAACATTTAAAGGCAGAATAATTTCAACACAAATGAGTAACTGATTTGCGTTTTTGTTTGTAACCGGGCAGACTTTTATTTTTTTAAGATTTTTTTTTTAATTGGGGAATTGGGGAGATGGGAACAGTGCTGGGGAATTGGGGGAAGGGGAACAGATAAGTTGTTGTCCTTTTGTTCTTCAGTCTAGTTGTGGAAGACGTTGCTTCGCTGGCCCAAGTTGGCACTGTCATTGCGCTCTTCCCAGGCAAGGCAGATCAGTCGCCAGCTTCTGGAAGGCCGCTCACTGTGGCTGCTGGCCGCTCACGCTGGCTGCTGGCTACACACGGTAGCCCATGGCAACCCACTGCCACAGGGGCTGCAGCCTANCATCTTAGCTGTAGAGGGCAGTGTCACTGGCCCTCATATGTGGTATCTGAACCTGGCCCTCTGGCGTCCCAAGCCAGCTCTTAGCCAACACGCCACTCGGCCGGCCCCAGACTTTTCTTTTATAGTAGGATTCTTAAAGAAGAATAGTATGTTATTGAAATATCCTTCTATTGTTGCACTTGAGTTCTTCCTAGTATTTCTAAAACTACAATGAGTCATTTTCTAGCTATCTCTGTGAGCTCAGCTATGAGTACTTCTCTAGGCATTTTTTTTTCAAAATTCTAAATCAGTTGTTCCTAATTTGTATGTATTTTTTTAACAAAGTTTGGCATAGGTAGGCAAAAAAGGTTGAAGTCATCTTGGTAATGATTTGTTGATTTGTAAAATGTTTTATCTTAAAATTATTATAGATTATAGGAAGTAGCAAAAATAGTACTGAATAATGTCCTTCAGTCAGGCTCCCCCAATGCTCACATCACATGTGATTACAGTACAATGGGGAACACAGGGAGCTGATGTTAGTACAAGATGTATGTATAATTCAATGCCATTTTATCACGTGTGCAAACTTGTGTAACCACTACAGCACTCAAGATACAAAACTTTTGTATCACCACAAAGACTCCCCGGTGCTAACCCTTTTTAATTATATCCATTGCACCCTTGCCCCACCATTTCTAACCTATGACAACCTCTCCTCTGAATTCATTTATAACTTTGCCGTTTCAAAAATGTCATATAAATGGAATCCTACAGCGTGGGACCTTTTGACATTGTTTTTTTTCACTCAGCAAAATCTCCTTGAGATCTATCCAACTTATTGCATGTGTCAATAATTTGTTTTTTTGCTGAGTAGAACTTCTTCTTGATCTCTGTATGGTGTTTTTACATGTATCTCAGTCTTAAGGTGTCCGCCGGGCCACACTCCCTCCACAGGCACTAAGGGAATCCTTCCACACTTCCTCCAGCTTCTGGTGTTTGCTGCCATTCCTTGGCCTGTGGCTACACAACTCCAGTCTCTGCCTCCACGTTCACATGACCTTCTCTGCGTGTCTCACCTCTGTGTTTTATGAGGACACTTGTCAATGGATTTAGGGCCCCTCAGGGTCATCCAGGATGATCTCATCTCAAAATCATTAATTAGGTCTGCAACGATCTGTTTTCCCCATAAGCTTACAATTGACAGGATCTGGGGAACGTATCTTTACGGGACCATCATTCAACACACAGAAACGGGTTCAAGCGTTTATACTTCGGGGAGCAAGAGCAGCTGCCTAACTGGTTTTATAATTCCCATCGTTGCCAACCTACCACCATTTTCCCACAGGAAACCTAGAGTAATCCTTCTCAAATTCAAGTCGTGTCGTGATACTTCTCTGCTCGAAACCATCAGTGGCTTCTCATTTCAGCCAGAGTAAAATTCAAAGCCTTTACACAGGCTACACGATCTGAAATTGTTACCGGTTCTCCTTCTATGACTGCTTCTTCTTCTGAGAACTTACCACCCCTGCCATGTGATTATTTGTCTATTTTATGTCTTCTCAAACTGCAATATTGGTTTCCTGAGATCATGGCATCTTTTTCTTTGCTGTTGTAGTCAAGCATATAGGAGACAGTTTGACCCAGAGTAGGCGCTTAATACATATCTGTTGAGCGAATGAGAGGCTATTGTCAAATTCCCATTGTAGAAAGGTTCTGTGAAAATATACAGCCACCATTTGAGACTTATTTTGTAATAGTTTACATTCTTTTGATAAATCCCATTGTTTGGAATATGAGACACTTCTGCTTTATAGTATTATTTTGAAATATGAATATATGTAAAATGTATATCCATATAGCAGGCCAGCTTTGTGTGTACCTCATGTTAGCCCAAAAGTCAAGATGTAAAAATAAATTACATAAACAAAGCTGCTCCATTTAGACAGAATCACCTCCAAAATGTACCACTTTAAAAATAATGCAATAGAAATACATGATATTCAAGATATTAGTACTTAAAATACTAACTTTTAACAAAGACAAAATATGAGTGATAATGGTGTCCACATTCGGAACATTCTAGCATTGCTTAGAGGTGAAGCTAAATTAATCATGATAATTAGCTTTAAATTCTCAAAAGTTCCCATTACCATTTCTTAAGCTTTTAGCATTAATATTTTATATGCATTTTATATTGGGAAATTCTGTCAGAGAAACAGTTACTATGAAAAATATTTTTTTTAGTTTGAAAATTAACTTATATAGTGAGTAATGTGAAGGCCACTATTTTAATTTTTCTTCATAATTACTTCTTAAATTTTAAATTACCCTTAAATTGCTATTGAACAGCTAAGGGATGAGTATAACTGCTCATAATGGGCGATGGATCTCTTAAAACATAAATTTTGAGGTTTGGATGATAATACTAGGGAAAGTTAGTGAATACAAATATTATTGCTAAAAAAACATTTTATGCATTGTTAAGAGTGTGCACATACATTTGTATTCTAAGGACAGATGACAAAAATGCATTTAGGCAAGAACCTTTGTGTATTTGTACTGCATATATTTAAAAAAACAGCTTTGAGTATAAAACTCAAGAATTTTTGTAGAACTTTCTTCAAATGCATTTTCCAGAAATGAATTTAAATAAATAACAAAAAAACAAACAGTTTTAATCTTCATTAAATTTATTGGGTGATGTTGTTTAGTAACACTATGCAGGTTTCAAGAGTACATTTCTATAATACATCATCTATATATCACATTGTGTGTTCACCACCCAGAGTCAGTTGTCCTTCCATTACTATTTATTTGACCCCCTTTTCTCTCTTCCGCCGCCCACCCCCTTACCCTCTGGTAACAACTAAACTGTTGTTTGTGTCTATGAGTTTTTGTTTGTTTATCTTGTTCATTTGTTTCTTTCAGTTTTATATCCCACATATGAGTGAAGTCATATGGTTCTCAACTTTTTCTGTCTGACTTATTTCACTTACTGTGATAATCTCAAGATCCACCCATGTTGTCACAAATGGCAGTATTTCATCTTTTCTTATGGCTGAGCAATATTCCATTGTGTATATGTGCTACAACTTCTTTATCTAATCACCTATTGAAGGACACTTTAGTTGTTTCCATGTCTTGGCCACCATGAATAATGCTGCAGTGAACATTGGGGTACATATATCTTTATGGAAAAACATTTTTAGATTTTTTGGGTAGATACCAAGAGATGGATTGCTGGGTCATATGGTAATTTTATTCTTAATATTTTGAAGAACCTCCATACTGTTTTCCATAGTGGCTGTACCAATTTATTTTCCTACCAGCTGTGTTATAAGGGTTCCTTTTTCTCCACAGCCTCTCCAACATTTATTATCAATTGCCTTGTTGATAGTCATTGTAACAGGTGTGAGGAATCTCATTGTGATTTTGATTTGAATTTCTCTAATAGCTTATGAAGTTGAGCATCTTTTTCATATATCTGTTGGCCGTTTGTGTGTCTTCTTGGAAGAAGTGTCTGTTCAGGTTCTCTGCCCATTTTTTAATTGGATTGTTTGTTTTTTGTTGTTGTTGAGTTGTGCGAGTTCTTTATATATTTTGGAATATTAGTCCTTTATTGGAAATATTTTTAAAAAATCTCTAATATCTACGAAATCTATGCAGTAAAACCTTGGATTGCAAGTGATTTGGTTTGCAAGTGTTCCACAAGACGAGCAAACATTTCTAATACATTTTAATGTGGTAAAAGAGCAATGTCTTGCAATATGAGTAGCTTGTTTCCAGAACAAATTATGCTTGCAAACCAAGGTATTACTGCATATGGTCTTGTCATTAACCATAGGAAAAAAGTTGAGTCCTCAAAGGGAAATAAAATAATCATGGTAGTTGGGTGGCAACATTACTGTCTGGGTAATGACAGAATCACTAGAATCATCCTGCCTGGGTGTCCACACCTATCTACTTACCTTCATGGTAAAAGAATCAAAGCTTTTGTTTGAACTAATGGAGTTTTCCTCAAAGTGAAATGTTTACTTTATATATTTTGTTTAACCCTTTTTACTTGTCAGTGATTTATAATGTATGCTGATTGCATTTTAGACATGTCCTTAGGAATGAATTTTTGTAAGGAGAACTTAGGAAGGCAACAGAGCATAGAAACTAGAGCTCATTTGGACAACTTTCACCTATTCACCAGCGTTGATAATGTGAAATGGGAAAAGTTAAAGTTTTTGTGTTTAAAAAGATGTCATCACAAAGGTATGCCTACACAGTTGTTTAGTTTCAAGAACCCTGTGGCAGGGTCATCATGCTCTCAAATACCAAATAACATCCCTTGTTTGATAGTGGGTGGTTGTTTCTCAGAGGCTGTCCAGCTGTCCAGTCAGATGAAATTTCATGGCCATGGTTGCATCCGGGTAGTTCTCATATAATTTATGAGGCTGGCTTCAGAAGGAGGAGTGTAAGAAATTGCTGTGTTGTCTTCTCCACTTTCCCCCATCTGCCAGCTCTACATCAAGACTGAGCGTCCATGAGAAGGTGAAGCCACAGGTGGAAAGAACCTGCGTGGCTCAATTGCTATATGCAGGAAAGCTGCTTGCTGACAAAGAATATGTGCTTCAGGTCCTCATATGAGCAAAATGTCAAATTGTGTGGTGTTACAATCTCGGAATTTGGGGGAAAGGAGTATTTTCAAAGCTGTTGTTTTAGGCAAATGAGTATAAATTCTATTTTAGATGTGATACCTCATTTGTGAGTGTGGGGAGGTTATAGAAATTTGAGAATATCTTTAAGTGCATTTGGACAGGAGAGAACTGTGTGCTCATGTAAGTGCTTCCTGTTTTCCTCAGCTGTCACTCCAGGCGTGTCTCCTTAACACACAGTCTTCGCTCTCCAACCATCCCCTGGACTTCAGGAACTTGTGGAGGGTTGGTTCATCTTTGGGGCTTCAGTCTGCTTTAGCGTTCCACCACTTTCTTTTAGTGATATTCATCAGCTTAAAATGTTATTATATTTGTGTGATTTCAGACTTTAATACATTTCTATATATGACACCACCAAAATTCCAAAGCTAATGAAAAATCATATGTTAAAAAGTTAGCCAATAAAGTTAACCTTGAAATAGGAATTCACTCCAGAAGAAGTTCATTTCTGAATCAGCCTGACAAAGCATTAAAACAACTAAATTTAGGAAGCTCGGGGAGATATTTGGAAGAACAGAATCCCTTAAAAATGAGTAAAATTCCTGTGAATGAATGCCATGAAATAAAACTAGGTAAAAATGATGAGAGAAAGACCAAGATAAAAGAATTATACAAGAAATGGCTAGTTGGTAAGTAAAATTAACTCTTTACTTAAAAATCACGTGTGTTGTATTTTTTTTATGGTTAGTAAAAGTAAAACAAAATTCTGCACTTCAATAGCAAAATGTCTAGCTAATTGAAGTAAAAGGAGAATGTGTGTGTTTTTAATTGTTTCATAAGGAACAGATCTTCCAGACCAAAAAGAGAAAGAAATGTTTAATATTACAATAAAATTTTCCAGATTTAAATAATATATATTATTGAGTTCAAAGAATAGAAAATATACACTGAAAAATATTAACTTAAAATCAATATGTATTTTAATTTTGAATTGACATAGTACTTTTATGAAATGGCAAGATAAGCTCTCGGAAAGGTCAACAGATTTCAGAAAGTTACTGTGATACAGAAAATATCCTCTCATAACAATTCATTTAATTTTGAAATTAAAAAAAATCTTTAAAAATCAAAATGCTCTTCTAAATAACTCGGGTTAAAGAAAATATAACCTCTTTTTTTAATACTGAAAGTACTAAATAGCAAAAATTTGTGAGATGCATTAAAGTCTTAAAGTATATTTACAGCTAAGCATCTATTTATTTAAAATGAATAAGAACGTTTGATAATAAATGTGAGTTCAACTTAAGTTAATTGAAAAGATACAGTAAAGATAGAAAAAGTATAAAACAATAATGTGTTCAAGAACAGAAATTGATAAAACATTAAAAAACCTGACCGATAAATACTGTTTTTGAGAAAGAAAGAAAGAAAGAAAGAAAGAAAGAAAGAAAGAAAGAAAGAAAGAAAGAAAGAAAGAAAGAAAGAAAGAAAGAAAGAAAGAAAAAAGACAGACTCAACTGAAGCAAGGATCATTAGAAAGAAAGGAGAAAGGATTAAATAACAATATTAAGAATTGGAGGGGAGACATACCCTGAGTAGAAATATCACAAATCCTAAGAGAATAGTATGTGTTATGTTTTCACAATGTATTGGCATCCTCATATGACTTTTCCAGCTTAGTCCAAATTTTGACAGTTGTTCTGGGTAATGAATGATATGCATTGATTTTATTTTCAATATAATTTTATGCATTTTAAATTATTTTTACCATTAGAAAATATTAAATGTTCAAGCAATAAAAACCGCAGAAGGGCAGTTCCTTTGAAAATATAAAAAATAAATATCTCAAGAAAAGAGTCTGTGTTCCAACAAATGTGTTTTTTTTAATCTTTTGTCCTTCTTTACTATAGTAATATAGAAATCCAGCGACTGAAGTTATAAAGCCTTATAAGTCACTAATATTCCCTTTCATTCAACTATAATCACATGCAAAGAAAACAAGGAAGATATCTTTTTTACTCCACTCCACAGTCTGATTAAATTACACTTATTAAAATTTTAAAAGTGACATAATATAGCTTCTTTCTTAAGAGCTTTTGCCATAATCCCATCACAGAGTGCAATAAATATAATTCATGTAGCTACTAGAAAAATTTATATATATATATATATATATATATATATATATATATATATATATATATATATATATAGAGAAAACTCATGCTCAGGATTTAGAATAAGACTGCTATAACATTTCCAGCACTTATTTTACTTTAGTTGACATTAATATTAAACAGCTAACTAATACATTTTTTAAATTCAATATTCTCGCATCCACTGCAGCATTTTGGACTGGAATTGGCTGTCTTGGTATAAAGAAAGATACTTTTCTGTATTTATAAATAAGCTTGACTTATTGCCCAAATGATGAGAACAGCAGAAGGAATGGCTTCAAGTACTGTATTGATGGGGAATGGAGAGTATCAGGGCTTACCTGTTTCAGAGGTAATGGGCTGAATATTTCTGTGACCAAATCAGATGTAGTCCTGATTAGGAAGTTCTTAATTTCTGTAACTCCAATTGTCAGTCAATATCTCTGAGAGTGTAAGAAATGGATCAAAATACACCCCTAGTGGGTATAGCTCCCTGTCACAGGTGGTGCTTTCATTACTGGCTGCGTTTCTTGGGAGAAAGGACCAAGTTACACTTAGTTTTAAACCTAAAAAGAGTTGGAGTTGTTGTTGTATACCTTAATAGAAATCTGATATTTCTGTCTGACTCCCTTATTCCCTTTGGTCTCCCAATCACTGGACCAACACACTACACCTGATTCCGCTGTTACACGTGCTCATTAACCTGTACTTCCTGGCATTTCCCAAAATTGTATTTACATAATCTGTTCTGTAATTAGTTTAAAATTGAACTTTATACCTCGTGTTTCAGCTTCATCAGGGCAGGAACTGTCAGTTTTTGCCCACATTACATCTCCTGTGCCTAGTACAGTCCTTTGTGTTGATAACCAATACATATGATTGCTTTAAATTTAATTTTAGCACACCTTTTAGGTGTCCCACAGAACACAGGTTTTTTTTGTGTGTAATATACACAACAATCTCAACATTGGAAGACAGTTATTACCATCTCCATTGTTTTAATAAAGAAAGAAGTTAAAGCTCAGAGGGATTTATTAACAGAGGTCCCAGGACAAGTGACAGTGCCAGCATCTGAACCATTTTGCCTGCTTGTTGAGCCTGGACACATCTCACTAAATTTGTACACGTGTCCTTAAAGCCTGGTGAATACTCCTCCACAGAGGTGTGGAGGGAATGGAAGGTAGGATGCCAATGCGTCAGTAGCCGAGTTTGGAGCAAACCAAACAGGAATCAAACCCTAACCCTACTGCCTTCCGGCTGGAAGACTTTGAGTAAGTAAATAACCTCCCTGAGCTTTAATATCTTCATCTGGAAATGAGATGCATTGATGAGGATAGTTACTACTTTGTGGGGTTTTTGGGGAAATTAAGTGGGTTTCTTGACTTATAAGATAATATTTACTGGCACTCACTAAGTGCCAGCATAGTGTCTGATTTAATCATTGCAAGAATCCCATAAACTGTGAGGAAAGGGTTATTTATTACTCCACGTTTAACAATAAGGAGGCTGCCACGAAGAGATGAAGTGCCCTGCCCCAAATCATGTGTCTTGTATTTAGCAGCTAAGGTTCTAAACGGTGATGAAATGTGCAATAAAGCTAGCTATTATTGGTTAAAGGAAAAGATGACAAAATAAGTAAGTGGATTTAAAACCTATGACCCCACGCACTCTAAGAACTAACACGCTTACTGGAGACGAGGAAAATAAATGGTACATTGATGAAGCACATTGGAAGATCATTTCAAGTTATGATGAGCACATAATGCTTACATACCTCTATACAGTTACCCACCTTCCCCACCTTCCATTCAATGCAATAGTTTTTTTTCCCTAATTTTTTTTCTGTAGTGATATAAGTGCTAATTGTGTAACACAGTTTTAGGTAAGGGAATACATAATTAAAATTTCTTATGATTATAAAGAAGACAGTGTCCCTCTATTACACTTACATTTGTCTAAAAAGAGGATGCTTCTCACAGCTCTACACACTTACTTTGAAGATAAATATCACTTTGCTTCTCTGTTGTATGAAGTAGCAGTCGAAGAGTATAGGAAATCGCTGTGATGTTATATGGTATTTTTTCATCAGTATGAAGCCTATTCTTCAAAAGACAGATCCTTTAATGGGCTATTATTTTACTCTTGTAGGCAACAGCACAAGAAAATTTTGGCTAAACTTTTTATTAGAGCAAAGGTGAAAACAGAAGACTGGAAATTCTTATAAAGCGCTCTTTAAATTGTACACCAATTTCCAGTTCCCTTGTAGTAAATGTACTTAAAATACAGAAATGACAACAATGGAATCTGAGTGTCCAAATAGCAGTTTTAAATTTCAACTGTTGGAAAGTAAAAGACTCCAGAAATGATTCAGAGTAGTGGCAAAGGGAACCCAAATCCAGGGGATATGATACCTACGGGTGTGACTGTCACAAATCACAAGAACAGAGCATCAGTAGAGCATGGGACAAAAGCTGTATGTCTATCTTACAGGAAAGAGCAGAGGCTTGGAAAGGGGTGGGCCCTTTGGACTGGATCTGAGGGATGGCTGGCCGCTCCCATGCCTGCAGATGCTGTTTTTTCTCTCCTTAGCCAGCCCCTCCCTGTCTTCCCTGTGGGCAATTAGAGTTTTGCAAACAATATTTGAATAAGCAGAAATACATAGCAGAGATGCCACTGCTTCACTACCTTATCTTTGATCCCATCACTGAGTAATAGATCTGTGAAAACAAATGTAAATGAAGATGTAAATGAAGATTTACATTATTTTCTTAGTATGCTGCTGAGAAAAGTGAAGTGTAAACTTTAATGTGGTAACATTGGCTTATAGCTATCTTAAGCCCCAAAGGAAGCAGAAGGGGTTATCTGAGAGCTACAGCCTTCTTACAGTTACTAGGAAAAAACAAACAAACAAACAAAACAACAACAACAACAAAACATACACACACCTGGGTACACAGGTACGTAATCATCTACAGGAAGGAAGAAAGGGGGAAAGAAGAAGGTTTTCAAATGTACATTTGGTGTAATCACTACCAGACATTAAATTAGAATGGAAATGAAGGAAGCCTGAAAGTTTCTAAGTACAGCAAAAGGTATTTAATGTGTTTAACTCGAATACCAATAATTCTGAGCAATATTTCTTAAAGCTGTTTATTTTATTCCTTAAGGAGATTACTTTAAGTTACTCACCAATCAATCCTTCAACCAAAAACAATTGTTACAAGTTAAGAGTTTTCATAATGCTAGACTGTAGATCATGTGAATACTCGTCTATCTGCTCCCGAAGTTAAGATATTCTTGAAGTTAAGATACTATTTATCTTACTTTACTTGTCTTCATATCCCCAATTGCTTAGCAACTAAGTAAAGGGTAGCTGACTCGAAGGAAATGACATATTCCCGAGTAAGTAAAAATATCTTTGCATCCATATGTTATAACTACAAGTTAGTAGAGTGTGTATACTTTCTCTTTACAATCATTTATATTTAAAACTTATTTCAAGGACTCTTATTTGATGGCAGACTCCTCATTATCCATGCTCAGCTCACTGACTAGCGGCAAAGCTCCAATGAATGAAACAGATAAATAACCCCAACATTTTATTAGCTCACAGTTTCCACCTTTTCTCCATTCCAACTTTCAGGAAATGTTGCTTATCATGAATGACATTAACTATATTTGTTGTACCACCGCCTCTTAACTGGCCTTTATGTTTAGGAATATGTTAACCCGCAGTGAAATGATTGGAAGATGGGTAATTGCATACACAGAGAGAGAAAAAGGAAAAGAAAGGCGTCATGAAATCTAAAATGCTGTACTGTCAGGTAGCTGTGATCCTACTGTCCCAGGTAACACATTTTTTCTCTGCCTGTCATCTTCCTCCCTGGAACGGTTAGAACCTAGTTTAGAAAATTCTCCTTGATGACCGGAAGCATGATAAGCCCTGGTCAAACCTCTTTCTTATGGCTATTTCTGGCTTTTCCTGCAAGGAAAATGGAAAGCAAATCTTACTGGGAAGCCCTGTTGCTACCAGAATCTATAAAGACAAACCACAAGAGAAATGTAAGAAAAAAAATCCCTGAATCCCACACTCTTAGACCAGGAAGACAAGAACAGATCAGTGTTATCCAGCAGTTATCAAAATTTTATGTATTTAGAAGCCAAAATAATTTTTGCAGCATATAAATGCCAGCCAATGAAATAGACTTTAGTGAAACATCTCTGGTGGAAGCAGTGTTTAGAGTCTGCCCCTCTCAGCCCCTCCCCCATGATGGCCGCTGATGTTTCTCTACAAAACCCTGAGACGTCATAGAACAAAGTTCAAGAATACGGATGCTTTAATCGTACAGATGAAGAGGCCAAAGCCCAGAGAGCTTAAATAACTTTCTGCTGATGCAAGATGCAAAAATAGGATTATGGTCTGAGGAGACCTGGAATCTGGGTCTTCTTACTCAATTTCTTTCGCTCTTTCCACTGACCCACCAGGCCCCATGGAAGGACATGGTTGTTTGATCTTCCCATTCCATCACCAGGAAATCTCCAGGAAGAATGGAATATCCTTGCTTTGTTCCTCCACTCTATCCGTATCCTAGCATTGCATTTATAATCTGGTATTTACTGACCATATCTCTTCTCAAAGCACAAAGCTCTCTGAGGAGAAGGATTCAGGCTTTTTCATCTTTTTATCCACACCAGGGAGCACAGTGTCTGCCCCTCACTTGCTCAATCATACCAGCTGCTTCCCTGCTGTCTATGCTATTGTGACCTAACTGAGAGATAATACACATAGCTTAAATTGTGTAACATTGGACTTGAGACCTTTTAATGGGAGTATAGTTCTTCAGCCATTCTAAGCTGGATATAAATTATATGATATGAACTTAAGGCTACTGTAATTTTCTCACAACCATGATCATTTCTGTCTGAGACACAGATTAAAAATAGCTTGTATTCCAAGCTATTAAGTGTTTTCAATAAATTTTAGTAATGTTACAAAGTAGGTTTGTGAGGGGGAAAAAAAAAGTGTGACAGGTCAAAGCTCTTACTTAGTAGTTAAATTATTTGCTGCTTAGACAATAAACAAACTCCCCCACTATGACATTATTATACAAGGGGGAGCTTTCCCGTTCTTACAACATAAATCAAATGTTAACAGGCGTCACTGTGTTGTTATAAGATACACTAGGACACCAATATAAACCACTGCGATAGAAGACGGTGTCACTCCCGTGCTGAAAGCACGTTTCCTGCAGTGCAAATTCTAAACTCCATGAGGTGGTATAGATAGATGTTCTTACCTCCCCCACCCCTGCTAACTCCCACTCATTTTCCACTTGGCCCCATATTTGCCTAGATGCCATCCTCTGCTTGAATCAAAGGCCTTTCATGCTTCTATCTAAGGCCATGGCAGCAGTTGCTTTCCAGATTTTAGTAGTAATCACACTGCTTGTAATTGAAATAAATATATGACTGCATCTACCACTAGAGCGTAGGTTATGGTGATGGAAATTCTGTGTATCTTGTGCAGTAACTGTATTCGTTTTCTTTTGCTGTTCTGACACATTATCACAAGCTTTGTTGCTTAAATGATATAAACCCATCACCTTACAGTTCTGTAGGTCAGAAGTCTGACAGGAGACTCTGTGCTGAAATCAGTGTGGGCAGCCCTGCATTCTTTTCTGGAGGTTCCAGGAGGGAATTTGTTCCTTTGCCTTTCTCAGTACGGAGTGGTCAGCCACATTCCTTAGCAGGGGTCCCTTCCTCCGCACTGGAAGCCAGACATGTTGGGTGTAGTCCTATCTTTGCTGTGTCTCCCCCAGATCTCTGCTGGGAGGCATTCTCTAACTTTAAAGACTCATGTGATTAGATTAGGCTCATTTGGATAATGCAGGGTAATGTCCCCATGTCAAGATTCATACTTTTACTGACATTTATAAAGTCCCCTTTGCCATGTAAGGTAGCATATTTACAGGTTCTGGGAATTAGGGTGGTGATATGTTTCTTTGGGGGGGGGCATTATTCTGCCTACCACAGTGATGTATTCTTGGGTCACATTAGTTTATAAAATAAAAGGTTTATAAATTGATATTTAGGAATATGCCACAACAATTTGATGTCAGTGTTTTCATTTGTTTTGGTCCCAAGTGGATCATAAAACGTTTTCCATGGTTCACACGGAAGTTAGGGGCGAGCCATGACAGGTCCAGCAGCCACTGTGACTGGTTAGATGTGGCTCAGAGACCCTCGGTGAATGTGTTGTGCCAGGTTACTGGTCATATGTGAAACCTACAACGGATAACGCATCTTTATACTTTGCAATGTGTTTTAATATCACTTCAAGGATGACTTATTAACATGCTTGGTCTATCAAAATAATACAAGAATGTTTAAATACAATATGAATTTTTAAAAAGAAAAATATGCTGATAGTTTTAGAAATAGTAACTCAAATCATGGTTCATCAGGTTCAATTCCAAATGGATCAAGTAGATATAAAACAAGCTATTACATCTATTGCTATTAAAGCCAATATCACAAATTTAGTTTATAAAATATTATCATCTATCACATAATATTAATGGTGTTAATTAGAATTGTATTGGTTATGGTTTTGCACTGATATAATTTGTAAATGGATTTGGTCTTAATGATAGTAAAAGGCCTCTAAGCATAATGACTTATTAGCAGTTTTAAACATATTTATGTAACATCGTATGTTTGCATTCAAAAGTTTATGAGAATAATTAGTATGCTGTGACATTCTCAAATCTCTTGTTTGGATGTATCCTTATCTGTTCTCTTATCCACAGTATTGAGTCTCAAATATAATCATCAAAATGATAAAAGTTGTTTTTATATGCATTATAACATGGGAATTGTTGCATTCATTTTTTGTTTCATGCCTATTTCACCTGTCTATTCTTCTTTGATTGAAACTCACCACAGTTAAAAACAAACCATCAGCAAACACTACAGTTCATAGTGCCTAATGAAATACAAACTGTATTTATCTATTCTAAGAAGCAGAAGATAAATGAAAGTTTCAGTCAATTTTTTTCCTGAGCAAGAATTTTCTCTCCTACTATATTATGTCTTAAAAGAATATGAAATTAATATTTCTGCAAAAATCTTAACTGCACTCCCATCACCCTGAATTTAACCCTGAAAATAGTAGCTACCATTTATTGAGTCTTACAGGACACTGATATAACGGCTACCTTTATACAAACAAAGTAACTGGTTTCAAGTGTTAGCATATTAAGGTTGCTAATTTTTTTTTAGGTAAGTAACTAAAAACCTGACTGGTTTAGAATCTCTTCAAAACACTGAGTGACAGATTTCTTGACTCTGATATTCCACATTTTTCATGATGCATGATACACAAGCAAATGCAAAATTCATCCATTTATTAGCAGCACAGAGCCATCAGAGGCCATTTCAAATCTTATGTAACACTAGTATTAAGTTGATCATTGCTCTGGTTTGCTCTTGGCAACATCAGGGTAAGCATTTGCATATTTGCATCGTACCTTTCTCATACAGCAGAGATATCAAATGTTCCAATAGCTGGACTTTTATCAACTCAAAGAGCATCTCATGCAAAATTGTTTTGAAAAATTAAACCGGGCCTCTGTAGAACAGTTTCCTGAATGTTGAGTGTCTTACATTGAACACTAGCGATCCATCATAAAGCATTTTTATTACCTTACAAAATTTTCTTTTTTAAAATCTCATTTGGTATTTCCTGTTGGAGTACTTTGAAAGAAATTTACCACCCAGGCATATTTCCCAGAACCTGGGCCCAAGTTCTGATTATCAGTTTCGCATTATGACCTCTTTTAAGTCCAGAAAATTACAATGTTCTACATCATTTTATCTGGGATTTGGACCATTAACCTTATGGACATTAATATCTTTTGGAGTTCTCATACACTTAGCTCTCCTGTGGTGTTTTCAGTTGTATGTTGAGACCAAGAGGGAGAAAACTTCCACTTATATCATCTTTTAATTTTCTTATCTTTCAGATTCATGTCTATATCATCAAGGGGTTGAAAAGCATGTTGTCTAAAGCGTCTCCCATTTCTACCATCAAGGTTTCCATAATCTAGTAGGTCTCAGCATTGCTATATCTATCTATGATCCATAGCAACTTCATAGCTCTCTTACTTATGAAGGCAGCTATTTAATTTGATAATGCATGCCAGTCATTTCTTTCCTGGATACTGAATCCATCAAAAGTTATTTTTTTTGCTTGCATAAACCCAAGCAATGAAAGCATATGCTGGATGTGTCAAATATCAACATAAATGTTGAAGCAATAACTACTGAATGAATTAATGTAGAAAGTTGGCATCTATTTACTGGGGGCAGGCAAAGGGGTTGGGGAGGACAAGTCCCTTCGTGCCCATACTGAACTGTGTCTTCTTGATTCCACAGCCCAGGAATCAGGGTTGGTCCTATTTGGTTATATTGAAGAGAGTCAGGAAATGGACTCTTCAAGCTGATTCAAGGAGGAAAACAGGGGCTAACTTTGACCTCATCTCCTAGTCAGAGAGAAGAGTCAGCAAACACATTTACTCCCATCCCCATGTGACCCTCTGCTCTGGGTTGTATCACTCTCTGTCTTTCCATCACTTCTGCGGTAACAGGATTCAGGGATTGCTCCCTCCCGACCTTACTCTGCAAGGCTAACTTGTCTACCTTCTCTCTGAATTATTTCATCCAGTCCACTGCCTTTCTCAGTTATGCTTCTAACCCCTGTATCTTCTCCCTCTCTACTATTGATTCCTTTACCTATGAGATATATGGATATTGATATCGATAGATGATATAGCTATAGATATAGATAGATATCAATATTGATATAGATAGATATAGATATCGATAGATATAGATATCGATAGATATAGATATAGATATTTTTCCAATTAAAATAAAAAGCAAAACAAAACATAAGAAAACCCTACATCTTCTCTGGTTAATAACCTACTGACTTTCCTCTTATAGTCAGTCATTGTCTATCATCACTTTCCCACATGCTAAGTAAACTCACTTTGCTCTAAATTCAACATAATATCCATCGTCTACTCTATAAAATGTTTTTCCTTAAAGTCTTCAGTAACCACTTACCTTCCAAATTAAATGGTTTTTAGTCTATTTAATTAACATAGGTGTTTGATTTTATTGAATGCCATGTTTCTTGAAATTATCAACTTCCTTTCTCTTTGACTTTCAGTCTATCTTGAGTTTTCTCCCATTTTATAATATGAGACAGCTTAGCACTAATATTATATAAGATGGTACATGTCAAGACATTTTCATAGTATTTTAAAAATAATAATTGCTCAATAAATGTGCCGATTATTATTATTACCATTAACCTTTAAAAGTTTGATATTTACAAAGTTATTTTATCAGTGGTACTTTTTCACCACACAAATTTGCCTCAGGTGATTTCAAAGATAATAATGCTTTTATCTAACAGGTATTACATCTCCAAACCTTTTTTTTTCTTCTTAAAGAGCTCTCAACCCTTTCATTTCCATCCCATCATTTCAATGGGTCAAACTCAGAAGCATCATGAATGCCCTGGCCTAATATCATAGCTTCTCTCTCCAGCTTTTCCTACCAAGAGTTCCAGTAATCCTCGATGCTGAGTAAGGATGACCTTTTAAAAATCCTCCAACAATTCCTTCACTGATAGGATATATTAAAACTCTTTAATGTGCCACATTTTGAAATTTATTCAGGAGCCATTCTCTGGCAAGCACTGTGTTCTCCATACATGCCTACATCTCAAATATAATTGCACACCACTTGTTTTTCGAGAGATCATTATTTTAAATTTAGATGAGAAAATTGAATGGTGAGTTAGAGTCAATGGAGAGATTATTACAATGTCCTGGCTAGATATGATGAGGGCATGATCTACATTGGCATCAATGGGATAAAGATAATAAATTTTATAGTTATTTCCCATTTAGAGTCACAGGCCTTGGTGGCTTCTAGAATGACATCTAAGTTAATGGTTTGGTAATTGGATGGATGGTGTTACCATTAGTCAGCATAAAAATACAGGGGCAGAAATAATAATGGAAGACACAACATTATAGGCAATACTATTTTAACATTTCGAACTTGAGGTGCCTGTTAGCCATCTCAGTGGAAAGGTCTAAAGCAGCAGTTCTCAACCTGTGCCTCGCGACCCCTTTGGGGATCGAACAACCCTTTCACAGGGGTTGCCTAAGACCATCGGAAAACAAAAAGATATTTACATTACGATTCATAAAAATAGCAAAATTACAGTTATAGAGTGGCAACAAAAATAATTTTATGGTTGGGGGTCACCACAACATGAGGAACTGTATTAAGGGGTCACGGCATTAGGAAGGTTGAGAACCGCTGGTCTAAAGGGAAATAGCTTATGGGAATTTCAGCTTTAGGAAAGGTAAATGGGCTTGTGATTGTGATTTGGAAGTTAACAATAGATCACGGAATACAAATATCAGCTGCAAAATTGATCTATAATGAGGATAATAAAAAAACAGCAAAAGTAGAATTTTTTAAGGAAGTAACTGCAAATTCTAAGTGATGAGAATACACACACACACACACACACACACACACACACACAAGGTTGGACAATTAAGTTCTCAAACTCATCCTAGAATAAGTGCTACACACCTCATTGTTGCGTATCATCACTATGGTCACCTTAGAAGCACTCCCCTTGGGAAGCTGTGCACTGACACCAGTGCCTAGCCTACCCTTCAAAGCAATTTTGGAACTCTCTTTCTGGAATGGCCATCAGAGCTGTCATCATATTACACCTGGTGTCCTGAATGTCATCAAAATGTCTTCCTTCCAATATTTCCTTGAAGAAGTCATTGGGGCCAAATCAGGAGAGTAGGGATGGTGTTCCAATATAATTACTTGTTTGCTGGCTAAAAACTCCCTCACAGACAGTGCCATGTGAGCTGGTGCATTGTTGTGATGCAATATCTATGAATTGTTGACGAAAAGTTCAGGTCATCTAACTTTTTCATGTAGCCTTTTCAGCACTTCCAAATAGTAAACTTGGCCAACTGTTTGTCGAATTGGTACAAATTCATACTGAATAACCCCTCTGATATCAAAAAAGGTTAGCAAAATCGTTGCAACAAGTTCACAAACTTAATTATCAGACCGTGTGTGTGTGTGTGTGTGTGTGTGTGTGTGTGTATGTGTGTGTGTGTGTGTAATATTGCTTTGATCCTAACAAAATGGAAATATCATTAACCATCAATTATGCTCTCTTCTGACTTTGTGCATAGCCAATGTTGACTCTTGCAATCCTTTTATTTTAATTCATTTCCCCAAAATACACTATTTTACTCAAATCTTATTCTACTGAAAACAAAATAGATATTGAATTAGACCCATAAAAAGAAATATAAGAATCATTTCAGGAAATTCAGAGCATCAGAGTAGTGGGAAACAGAATATGATAAAGTCTTAAAGAATTGTAATTATTCTTTTCCCTTCCACAGATAGAGCCAAGAGAGGACCTTAGTATTTACTGAGTTTGCTCCATGTGGAGAGGGAGGTGTCGCTTGGGAATATCCATAGTTACATACGATGAGCTTCCGTTTGGGAAACAAACAGCGATTATAAACCACAGTCATGTTGGTCTTTGAAATTAACAGTACAATGCGCCCCTAACAGGAGAGTGCCATGAAGTCAGGCAAAACGGCAGGCGTGTTGCCGTTAATGCCTCAGGTACAGTGTTTACACTCGCTGCTTCTCCTGAAATTAATTCCTCAGTGTGTTACGTATCAGCTTGAAGCGGGAAGCTGGTGAATATAGAGAATTGTTATTATATTTTTGTTTGAAGGTTCAAATAGGGCAGGAAGCATTGTGATTAGAAGATAATTTTTTCAGTAGCAGAGCTCTTCCTAAAGATAAAACCACAGGGGACTTCCAGCTTAGGGACAGTGTTACAGTGTGTTTGTGTGAAAGGGGACCCAAGGATTCATCTACATTTCAGAGGAATTAGTCAGAGGGCAATCTTGACCATTTTATTAGATTGGATGAGCAGTCATGAGGAAATCTATGATAACCACCTTGAACCAGGTATAAGGCTGAGAAGATATGGTGATAGACATTATTGGGTCTGAAGAGTAATGGCAGAACACACATTTTAAGAACATGTTTAGATAAAGAGCGCAAAGTGTGTGCCCCTTCCTTACATGTTACCTCCACCTTCCTATCTTCTCAGACCACCTCCAGCTATGGTCTTGAGTGTTAGAATGAATGCAGGAAACAGGGCAGCCATGGAAGGGAAGCCCACTGCAGCATCTCAGAAGGCTGGGGACTCCGGGATGGCCGTGAGCCATGAGCACACCAGCTTTTGGAGGCTGCAGGTTTGACTGTGAGCAGCTTGGATAACATGAGAAGCTCTTCATAACGTGAGAAAACTAAATAATTGCTGTGTCTCAGACATTGTAATAAGGGCTTTATGAACATCAGCTCGTTCACACTCTAGGAAAGGGATCTGGGGTAAGAACCAACATTTTCCATTTTAGGCCCAAGGCTCTGCTCCTGCGCTCTCAGTTAGATCACTGACTGACAATGAATAACATGCCTTGCCAGTCACTTCAAATGGAATTCTAAAGTGGGAAACTGACAAACACACCTACACCACTTCCTTAGACAACAACCGAGTAAAAGAAACGGTGATGTTCAGAAGGCAGTATCAGAGATGAGAAAAAGAACTATCCAGAATCTCAGTAAAGGGATGTGAGAGGACATATACATTATTCTTCAAGGCTGGAAACATTCTCATCAAGTAGCAAGGGACTGGTTTCAGCCTATCAGATTGAAAATCAGAGTCCTAATGTATTCCATTTTGCCCTGTGGATATTACTGTTATCACCAAAAGGAAAGGAGCATCGAGTAGGCCTCAGGCTTCTTTCTTAATGAACCCGGTGGTGGGTAGAGAATGCCTTTCTCGGGAAAGCAAATACTTTACACACATTAGTAATCAAATACTACACATGGTTCTTGCTGCCAATTAGTTGAAGCTGTCAGAAGCTGTCACTGCTCCTGTTGTTCCCAGGTGGAATTATAAAGAGAATAGCCATGTCTCTGGGGACTGTTGACTGTTACATTGGCTGAGTAACTGTCTTCCACAAAGCTGAAAACAGGGAGTGTGGGCTGCATTTCGTAGAGTCCCCACTTTGCATCATCATTGGTTTGTTCAACTGAGCCAATGAAAAAAGTGAGAATTATGACACAATACAACTGAGATTTCAAGATTTCTGGAAACAACCATGAGTACAAGGCATGTCAGTCAGAGAGAAGTGAAATATGTTCGAGCACCCTTCCTAAAAGGCACAGCTCAACTTGTCAGCAATGCTGGAAACTAGAATATCAGCTGGCAGAAACATGACCTTAAGAGCAAGTTCAAGGCCATACTCGAAGGGGCTGTTCAATTCAGGATTTATAGTTAATAGAAAGAAGCATCTGAAGAAAAACATGACCCCTTTGTATGACATAAGCTACATGTTAATAATTGAATCATTATGTTAAACCTGACTCTACTCAACTATGTACAACTAATATGTGGATAATATTGGATCTTAGAGAAGAACGTTTCTATTGTCTCTCTCTCTTTTGCTTTAAAGATAATTTTCAAGAATTCTATTTATAATACAATCTCTCCAAACAAAATATATATATTCTGTACTAGAACCACTTTCATTTTGCTTCTGCACAGAGCCATACCAGTAGTAAAAATGTGACTTTTAATGGGATATTCTGAAAAATGTTTGCCATAACTTTTCCACCCTAAGGTAGTCCTGGTGGCCTTTTATAAAGTTAGCTGTATTTTGTTGAGGCAAGTACCATTTCTAGGTTCAATGTTTTCCTGAAAATATTCCTTTACTCCAAGTCAACTCTTGGCTTAATTGGTAACTCTTGATTTATAATATCAAATATTAACCCAGCCAATGCGCTTACAGGTAAAGACATGCTTTCCTGCCAAAGTTTTACTATTTAATCTAAAGAGAAGTACTTGTAAGAAAATAGAAGCGTATGCTTGTTGAGGATCATTGCTTCAAATGGCATACTCGTGGGAAATACTTATACTTTTTTAACTCCCCCAGGAAAGCAAGCTGCACCTCAGAGTTATTAACTGAGATGTTATCTTGCCTTGTTCTGCTTGAAAATTATAATGAACATTAAAAATGTAAAACTGAAGACTCCTTTTCTTTATATATTATGTTGATTGAGAATAGTTTATGCAGACAAATAAAGAATTCCCAATTGTCTTCTTGAAGACTTACATCTTGCTGGAAGGAGCTTTGTGGGTACAGTCTTAGAAGCACTGGTTACAATTTCAGCCAGGAATGCCTTCAGCGGTCACGTGACCTTTTATTTCTAGGTCATTGGCTCCAAACAGCAGGCTGAGTTTCTCCGGATTTTGTCCCACAAAATAGTTATTAAAGGGAGAGAAGTAGAGGATGCCATTTGAATCTTACCATAAAATAGTTTTGTTTCTCAAAATTGGGATGTCCACTCTCGCTCTGACCCACCCCAGAGGGTCCAGGGTAGCCCTGGCCAATGCTCATTGTCCTGGAATCATTAGTAGAAGTGCCCTTTCTCACTCTCAAAATGGTTTCTGTGGGGGTGGCAGGGGGAAACTGGATAATACATTGTGGATTCACCTGCTCAAATGGGCAGCAGAAAGGATTCAGTTAATGAGAGAGAGAGAGAGAGAGAGAGAGAGAGAGAGAGAGAGAGAGAGAGAGAGAGCACTCATTTCTTTAGCTGTGAGTTAGTAAGTGGGCTAAATAACCTTCTGCAAAATGTTATTTCTTTTTTAAGTTCACTGAAATAAATATATATTCTAAGATGAAAAATATTACTTCCCTTCTCCTTTATCTTTTGGACCGTGTTCCAGGAACTATAAGAACCTGGTATAAAAAAATAAATAAATAAATAAAAAGAAAGAAAAAAAAAAACAGGGGCGTGTACGAGAGAGCCTGTTTGGTGCTTTGATTCCAGTCTTGTCGCAACTGCTCTCAAAACAGATGTTGCCTTTACTCGGGATGCAGCAACATCTCAGTCTTCGTCTAAGAAAAGTGTTTCAGTTGTAAAGGATTGAAGAAAAGAAATGGAAATTGATTCAGAGTAAAACTAGAAATGAAGCAGAATATAACAACCTCACTCATTCCTAGTTATTTTATTTCTAGAAGGAAGATTCTGGAAAACTCCAAATATTGGGGCTCTGAAGCATCTTTAAGATGAAGCCTGCTGGGATGTGGTGGGTTTGCTGCCTGCAGGATCATACCTTAAAAGATATTTTATCTTCATACTTGTAGAGTGATACTGATATTTCCATGTGACTTTAGGGGTGCAGGGAGAAGGTTGGAGAAGGATATGAGATGGGCAGGAAATGTACTCAGAGTGAGCTGTTTTTGTCTTTTTCAATAGTTTTCTGTTTCTCAGCTGTTAGAAATTACAAAGAGGTTCTTTGCTATGTAAGAATGGGCATAAAGTCTTTTTATACAATGATAACCGTAAAGATTTTGCAAGAAAAAAAAAAGGTGAAAAAAATTTAAATAGCAGCCAAGTAGTATCTGATTTGCTGTGGCATGAAGTGTCCTTTCTCTGTCAGCTGAGTCTCCGGTCATTTTGAATTAGAACTAAAGCATATTGCTATACTCAAAGTCTAGAGATGAAATATCTCTTGGTGACATTACACTTTATAAATTGAATTCATAATTAAGCTTAATCTTTTCATAGAAGGTAAAATTCCCTCTTGCTAAATGTGCCTCATAATTCCTTTTTCTTGCCAAAAGGTGGTATTAGCCTGAGAGGAAATCTAAAACCTTCATCATTCCTGACAAGGGGAAGACACATATATATATATATTTTTTCTTAGATGAACTTTCCAGGTCAGCAAAAGCTGTCTTTAAAGACTCTAGCTACAGGCTCTGAATTAAACAACAAAACTTATTTCTGTTCTCCCATCATGCCTAGACACCAATTAAATATTACATTTTTGTTTATGTTATGGAAAAATATAAATATAGAGCTTAAAAATGTTTATTTAAAATATCCTTAATTTTCAAATGGCAATTCCAAAAATGGTGAGACATGATTGTAGTGAGTGGTATTGACAGAAGCTAGAAGCAAATTTCCCCATTAATGATTGATTATATTTGGATTATCTCAAAGACTAAGGGGCTGTCTCAAAATCTATTCAAGAGAGAGAAAAACGTATTGCAAGATGAAAAGATGGGTTATTATCTTGTCTTCAACCTTCCCATTTTCATATGTAGTAGGCATAGGTGCCATTAATGGTGAGAAAATATGTGACATAATCTAGAAAGTTTACCATGAAGAACGATCTTGGAACGAAGCAGTATAACTTGCAACAATTGTTTTTTAATCGTTTTGGTTATGCAGTTTTGTCACTTAAATGATTCTTCTTATTTTTCAAATTCTTGAAATGGATGTCGGTCTCTAGCAGCAAAGAGCCCCAATGAAAATGTAATCAAAGATTTTATATATATATTTATACACACACACACACACACACACACACACACACACATATATATTAAAATAATCACAACAGTAACACCAACTTCCATATCCTGATGGCCTGACATGTCTCAGGCCCTGTTCTATGGCTTTGTATGTATACATTACTGTCACTAAGTAATCCCTGTAACATCTGTGTTAGTTATTATTTTCCCACTTTACAGATGAGGATTAAGATTATCCAGATTAGCAAAAATAAAATTTTTATTTTTTGTGAAGCTGATTGACTTCCGCTATAGGGACATGTCCTCTTAGGGGAGCCTACTTTCTGAGCCACATATCAATATTGTGCTTGAGAAGAGAGCACTAGGTCCCCTTCATAAGCAAATCTCCATCTAAGTTTTGTTATTAACCTACTGCTGTGTTGATATTTAGTCATTTTAGCTTTCTGCCCTCCCTGTCACACACACCTGAGACTGGTGTCCCCTTCACAGCAGCTGGGGTTGTGCCTTCCTCTAGAGTCGTGGGTCAGCCCACCTGATCAGTCTGTGCCCTGGTCTCGGTGAGTGTGGTTCAGTTTTATCCAGGGACACAGAGGGTACAGGGGCATGCACATATGTGCATGTGCACGTGCACACACACACACACACACACACACACACACACACACAGAACCAATGATAGATTGTAGTAAGTATAGTGAGTATAGTGTGATCAAGGTACGAGGAAAGCTAGAAAAAAAACCAAAAAAAAGCAAGACAAAACATCTCAATGAAGTCGAGCAGAGGCACAGGGTCCTTGCCACAGTTTTTTATCCAACTGAGGGTCCTTGACGTGTGTCATCACCAGGTCCTCCCTGACACCAACCCTAACTAGCGTCACCTAACTTTTCCCTATTAAGGGTTTTCCAGAAAGGTTATTGTCCCTCTTTTTCCTAGGGGAAACCGATAAAAAAAAAGGATGAGCCCAACTCCACATGGGGTCACCTTGTGAGCACTCGGGGACATCCAACACCTAATGTGCTAATGGGGGGACTTATTACCAAGACTTTTCTCTGACCACCGGGCTCTCACTGGCTCCTCCATGAGTGTGTGACTGTGGGAAACAGCGACACAAAGCAGCCGGGATTATCAGCCATTTGACCTGACAAGAAAGGAACCCCTTTCTTCTTTTTTCTGGGTTTCAAACAAGAGATATTAACTTTAAAATTGTGCCTAAAATGAATTCTTGTTGAGAGAGCCTTTTCCAGCTGCTTCTACAAAAAGACAGTCCTTTTTATAATGCCAAGCGATCACCCCGGCTCACTTCTGTGTGATTGCCGGAAGGTTCTGTGCGTTTTTTCCTACTTGAATCAGTGAGGCCACCTTGAACTGCACTTGTGCAGGAAGCTGAGTCACAACTGCCCACAAGGCGTAGACATGTGTCCTATCGGGTTGGCTGAGAGCGACTGAATAAAGCCAGCGAGCCTGCCCTTTGGGAGGCTGGCAAGCTGACTCCAAAACCAACACAGCTTTAAATTCCAAATTGCAATAAAGGACTGTGAAGGCGGAGCAGGGCCAAGCCGTCTCCACATGACCGCAAAATGTGGAGCCACTGCAGAGGCCATTTACTGAGAAGTGCATTTACTGTCCTCCTCAAGCCACACTTAACCACCAGTGACAAGACAGTATGGCCTTGGCACCTTGCCAGTCCCCGGCATTAACACAATGTTTGTCATAACACGACTTCACCAGGCAGGAAGTGTGAGGAGAACAGCTGACAGGAAGGGGTGATCCAGCTGTCGCAGCTGCTCCTGGAGAGGTTGGATGCTACCAGGAAGGGCTGAAGAAATGCCTCAGAATAGACCAAAGCATAGTTTCCAGTGCTGGGTTTAGCTGTAGGTGGCTGAACTGCTCAAGCAGAGTGGCAACAGGCCCACCGTTCAGTAGCGAGGAATAAAGGCCGCTGTGTGAGGGAGCGTGTAGGACAGTGGCGTCTGAGTCTTTACCCATCCCTCACCTGAAGCCAGTGCCTGCTCCCTCCTTGTTGCCCTCAGGTGAGCTCGGAACAGGTGAGCAACCCCCTCAGAGCTCCCACATTTGAGGTTCTGTTCTCCAGGGCACCTGTGTGTGGCCTCCCTGAGTTTCCCAACCTGGGAAAAAGGAAGTGTTGTTCTGTAAAGAATGAAAGGAACTGTTTAAAATCTTTTCACGTGTCCCAAACATGTGATTCCAAATCAGTATGCTGTGCAAATGGGCAGCTGTGCTCAATGCTCCAATTTTTGTTTGTTTGGGTTTTTTTTTGACAAAATGAAGTTCCGTGTCAATTCACATGAAGCAGTGACATAAAAAGGAGACATTAGGTTGGCCATATAAACTATTGGGTTGTCGGAAAAGTCATGACATATTTTTTCTACGTTTCTTGTTGCAAAAATGTGTCATGACTTTTCCGACAACCCGATAGTTGAAATATACCTAACAGGAGAGTAGTTTCATAGGCAGATAGCCTACAGGCATATCCACAGGCTGTAAGATCCATTTCAGGAAAGTCACATAAGGTCTTTGGTCAGTAACGACAGACTGAGCTGGAAAACTGCGATTTAACAAATGATATTAAGCACATGCTATACTTTAGGGTCTTCAGTAGGCATGTGGGACGTTTAACAACATTAATGAAAGCAGTCAGGAAATGTTAACTCTATGCCAGGAATCTCCCAGCCTCTTCTACATGTACTGGTGTGATCAATTCTCACAGTAACATCAAAGCTTTATTATTGTTAGCAGTTTTATTCATTTTAAGTTGTTCATTTCAAAAATTATAATTTTATACTTTCTCTTATTGCAAGGAAATGGAGACAGAGGGACAGCACACTGATTTCCCAGTGTCGCCTTGCTTTCCATGTGTTTGAACCTCTGCTCTTTGGCTCCAGGGCTTAAGTGGGCAACTCTGGCACCACCCAGCTTCCTTGAGGCGCTTTCTGGCCATTGGGGTTCCCTCTGCATCCTCTTCTCTGTCAGATAATGAATTGGTGCTGATCCATTGTTACCTTATCTATTCATCTTTGAAGTTGCACATAGGACCACATACTCCTTTGTTTAAAATAGATCTTATAATTTCTTTCCAATTACTAAAACTAAATTTTTCCATGAAAAAGTAATTTTTTCTCTATTTCTATTACACACACATGCATGCACACACACACATGCATGCACACACACACACGCACACACACACATACATGCACACATGCACACACACACAGACATGTAGTATGTGAAATGAGCTTCAAAGAAAAAGCCTATGTAAAAATACCAGTGGATCGATTTCATGGCTGTGCATGGAGAGTTTAAAAGACCTCTTCAGGTTTTGATGATGCTCAGCTGGCTTGTATATTAAGGAAACATCTTCATTACCCAGAAGCTCCTTGTTCTCGGATGCTCTTCAGCGTTCTATTACAAAACCCAGGACCCCTCTCTGGAACGTCTCTACCGGACTCCTGCTCTAACTGCATCATCTACGGCCAAAATGTGCGTGTGCAGCAGCCCCAAAGCTTAGTTGATTAACTCTCTCCTGTACACTTACAGAGAACTCAAACTTCCACAACAACAGCGCCCAAAACATCTATGTGGCAATAGAAACCCCTACTCCTTCCACAGAGGCAGGTATCAGTAAACAGCTTCTCTCGCTTTCTGAAACATATCTGTTGGGAGCTTTTCCAGCCCTGTCTCTCAAAGAGCAACCTGGGTCTTGCCAGATATTAGCTAAACTCTTTTAATATAGAATTTACCTGGTATAGTCCATACACTGCCTTAGACCTGACACCTGTGCATCGCACATGGAATCAATGGCTAGGGTACTCCCGTTATCATTCTGAAGCCATTCTGCAGGAGTCCTGGGCTGGACCTCTGCTCTCCCTTACACATTCCTGGCCTCTGGCACTCCACTCCAGGAGCAGCTCTCTCTTTCCGCTTGTCTAGGATCAATAGCATATAGGAAGTGAATTATCATTGCTTTGGTGAAATCTACACACTTTTTAAACTGACGTTAAGCTCTGGATAGCACATGTCTCACATTCGATGTATCTCAACATCCAATACAGTGCTCAATGCATAATAGACTCAATAGATATTTGACAGATGGATTAGTGAATTACCAACTGGAATATTTGTGAATATTAATGGACCAGAAAGTACTTAAATATCTCTTTTGCTATTTGTGTTGTGTTCATCCCTTCATAGATTTTTTTTCAGGGCCCAAAACACTTCCTTTCAGCCTTGCTTTTTGGAGCTGAGGGCAATCAGAATTTACAAAGCATTTTTCCAGAGAGCACTGTCCTCATCAACAGGACTTCCTCTCAGAACTAAAAGTGGCTCTGTAACCAGTGTCCCCTCTTGACTTCTTTCTTTTTTCTATTTCAGATGTCTTTTATTTCTTCAAATTTATTATTTATTAGGAGTGACTGAAATAAAAAATATAATTGAGTCCCATCATTATCATGATCACCATGGAAATGGCTTTAGGAGAAAACTGGTCAGATGAATATTATTGCTTCCCATTTTCAACCATTAAAATAGATGCCCATTGATAAACAGACAGCCAACCGTCTGTCAAGAATGCTCTCAAGATGTTACATAATACAACATGCCTGTTCACAGAAGGGGAAAAGACTAGGAAATAACTTATGTGAACTTCTTGATTTCATCATACAAGACAAGCACAAAAGCACCACCGATGCCTCTGAGCACATTGGACCATGCACCCTTGAAAAAAGCTTTGCCCCCTTCATCACGAGCACTCTCCCCCCAGCAGGCCAGTGTGCCTGTGGACATGACATTGGTTCCTTTGTGCCCTGACTGCATCATCATGAGGCGGCGCACAGTGTCAAACGGGTAGGAAGTCAACCCAGCCACCACTGTGACAAGACTGTGCAATCATCCAGCTGATGAAGATGTGAGTATTCTTGGGATCTGGAAGTATTCCCTTTGCAGTGTCATAGATACCGAAGTAGACAGCTCGGTAGATGATTGTGCCCTGCACAGACACATTAAAGCACTGGTACAGGCCCTTAATCCCATCAGATTTGTAGATCTAACCAGGCAGTCACCGAGGCCTTTGAATTCCCTTTCAGCTCCAGCTTTGCCCACATCAGCTGCTAGATGGGTATGGGCAAAATCACCCTCTTGACTTCTGATCTGGTGGCTCCTGTGCCTTCTGGGTGCAGTGGCTTTAGCATCCCCAACTTTAGTACATTTGAAACCCAGTTTCCTTCCTTTGGACCTAAGATACCTCGAAGCCTTATCCAAAACATTTTCTACTGGAGCAAATTTTCTTTAGTTTTGCCTTCTTTGTTCTCTGTAATGCATGCATGAGAGTTAACTCCTTTGAAGAGAGACGGGCAGAATTGTAGGTAAATAGCATGTGGTAGGAATTTGCATAAAGCTACTATCTAGGGAAGTTAATATGACATATTGCTTCATTAGGATAGGGAGCCTTTAGCAGTAAAAGCTCATCTCTACAATTACTTCTTTGAATCAAATCTGCTTACATACAGTTCAAGGATTTTTCTATAGCATGCCATTCTTGAAACATTAAAGCGTGTTCATTACGTCTTTTATTATTAGTGTCTCATATCAGTGTCCCTATGTACATATACTTGCCTCCTGAGGAGAGGCATTTTTAATATAATGTAACAAATAAACCACATACATGTGACTCTTCTGTTATCGCCCCCCTCCCCGCCTTATGTTTTGAGAAAGAAATAAAAGATGTTTTCTCTATGTCATTTCCTATTCTCCACATTTGCTTCCCACTCCTGTTTTCTCTCTACTTTTAGACAGCAGTTGCTGTTGACAGAATGGACTCTTCTAAGGGAAATGTGCTTGGTGTTTCGTATTGCCAGGACTAAGGAAAGGTTAAATTCTGCTCTAGAGTGTGAATGGGGCAGGAGCAGCAGGAAGTTTTCTACCTATAAGAGCTTAATTTCTTTCTCATTCCTCTTCTTCCCAAAGTTATAGGAATTCAGAAACTGCTAGGCTATGTTCCTCCAGCTCTCAGTGGAAAAACTGAGGTAGAGCGAAAATGCCTGGTTTTAACTCCTTGTCTAAATTCAGGATAATTCATTCTTAGTACTCAAAGAGACTAACAGATATACATATTCCACAGAGGTTTCTCTTTAATTACCTATAATATTTTATCCCCAGAGGATATACATGTTGCGTGTGGCAAAAGACATTAAAAAATAGTCATTTGACATGACGGGGAGATGAAATACTTGTTTCTTGAGGAAGGAAATGGGAGAGGATCATTTAGAGTTTTTAGTGTTTCAGAAACTAGGGAAGCAAGTTTGAAAAGTTAATGAAACAGCATCCATTTCTGGAAATATGACTAACTGAATATCCTGAAAAAACAAATCACCCTAGAAAAACCCAGCTGAGTTAGCAGCCAATGAAAGAAATGTCATCAAAGGACAAAAGCAAAACAAAACAGAACATAAGGTTATTCCAGGGAAATAGCAGGTGCTGAAGTTGATGACTCTGGGGTCTTCTGCAGCTTCCCAGAGCTTTCACGGTATTAGGCTGAAGGACAGGGCAGGTGACGAGGCTGTGACCCCTGTGATGAGGGGAGCTGTATTGGAGGGCCCCACTCAAAGCAAAACCTACGGTGTGTGCATTGGAAAAACACAGACACCAAAAAAGGTAGGATGAAAACTTGCTTGTTTCAATGTTTCTAGGTAGAGCGGAACACATCTGCCATGTGACATCTTAGTCATAAGCACCCAACCTCATGCATGTATGCAACCCGTCATCACTCTACCAGGGCAACAAAACAATGTCCGAGAACGAGAACTAAATGGGAAGCAGAGATAGCATGGCCGTGACACTGGCACTCAGGTGGAACAGACACTTATATTCTCTGGAACAGCTTTCTTAAAGCAAAACCTCAAAGAATTCCCCCAGATGAAATGTCAGAACCACAGAACACAAACCACATGAGCAGGCAAACCACTTCCTGTGTCAGTGGAATCAATAAGCAGCAGAATCAAATATGCAAGAAACATGCTTTGCAACTAATAGATAAATAATGAAAATGAGTGTGTTGAAACGTTTAAGGAATTAATTTTTGAGGAACTAATAAAAGAGTAGTAAGTGTCTTTGGAAATGTTGCCGCCATCAGCTGAATGTTTGGAACCTCCCCCAAATTCCCATGTGGAAGCCCTAGCTCCAGTGTGACAGCGTGTGCAGACGAGGGCCTTGGGGGGACCACTGTGGCTACGTGCGGTCGTAGGAGCAGGTCCTTAGTCTGCTGGGATGAGTGCCCTGAGGAGAAGAAACACCAAGGAGCTCTCTCTGTCTTTACCATGCAAGGGCATAGCAAGAAGGTGCTGTCGGCAAACCAGGAAGCCAGCCCCCGCCAGAATGCGACCATGCTGGCACCTTGATCTGCGACTCCCTCATCCAGAAATTGAGAAGGAACTGTCTGCTGTTTAAGCCATGCAGCCGGCTGTATTTTGTTATAGCAGCCTGGGCAGGCTGATACAACTGAAAGACTCTTCCTTCCACTGACGATGTGTGCTTACTTTTACTAGCTTATGGGGCCGCTACTTCACCCTTTTTAAAAATTTTATTTGCTGTTCCATATTTATTTTATTTGTAAACCTTAGGCCTAACCCCCCCAATCATCAGCTTTGTCTTCCGACCGTTGCATAGCTCTTAAGATAACAATCGCTCTGTATTAACAAGACCAACATTTCTCATTCCCACTGTGTAGCTATATCTTCAGCACAAAGCTCCACCTCTGGTGTCTGTATCTGAGGCCCTAAAAGTTCCCTTTACTTCCTTAAGAGCTCAGTAATATATTATAAATATTCATTTCTTTATCACATTATCATTCCTTTAACCAATGGTTAAAGTCCACACTATATACCGGGGCACTTAGTGTGTGTCAGATAACCCCCACCCCACCACAACAAAGATGCCCCCCTTGGTTGCTATACCATAGCTTTCTGCTACACTTCACGGAGATATGCGATGTAAAATATCCTTAGTAATATGCGAATTTCCAAACAAGCAAGAAAGTGATGTATTATAAAACATTAGGCTGGGCGTGTTGTAATGTTAGTAATTTGAGCTGATCATAACAGATCTCATTCAGAAGGTGACATTTGAACAGACATCGAAAAGAGGGAAGGAAGTCTCCACGCCCAGCCCTGGGAGAAGAGTATGCCCAGGAAAGCAAGCAGCCCCTGCCAAGGCCCTTAGGCAGCGACAGGCCCGGAATGTGCAAAGAACATAAACAAGGCCAGTGGGGTTGGTGGCTGAGAGAATGAACGAAAAGGACGGCGGTGAGGCTGAGGTCAGAGAAAGTAACAGGGGAGGGTGGAAAGGGGCCAGTTGTGGCTGAGTGGAGCAGTCGAGGAGGGCCTTCTGTCCATGGCTAGGGTTGTCGTTATATTCTGCTGGCACTTCCAGCTGTTTGTAGCTGGAGGCCTCACTGACTGTATGGTCAATATTGTTGCCTGAAACATTTCTCCCTTTTTTTTTCAATAAAGCATCTAGTTTGTGAACCACAGTTTAGTAAATATTAAACCCTGACGGCTCTCTTCTGTATCAAGAGACAATATCAGGACGATATCAGGATAGGTTAAGGAACGCAGCTGCCACATCTTGTTGGGACTGGGTGAGTGCCGTGATCTTTCCACTCTAATGTAATGTATCTTTGCAGTTACACTCTCACTCTTCTGTGGGGAAGAGAGGAGCTCGTATCTGAAGAGATGAATAACTGACGTTAGAACGTGGATACATTGGTAACTAAGACTTCCTGGCATTCTCTATTTTTCTGGAGACACAGAGAATAAATCTTATCTCTGAAAGATATAACACATCTTTCATCATTCACTCTAATCATTGTCTCCATTCCTTAAGATTGCAAGCTTTGTCTAATATTTTCATTCTTCTCTGTGCTTTCATAGGTAGTGAATCCTTTTCTGTGATATAACACTAACCGCTTTGTGAAATAGCTTACATGACTTTCTCATTCAACAGTAAACACCTTGAAAGCATTAATGGTACAGTGTTGCTATGGACTGAATGTTTGTGTCCTCCCAAATTCTTGTGTTAAAGCTCTAATCTCCAGTGTGATACTATGTAGAGGGGGCCTTCAGAAGGTAATGTCTGATAACCAGGATGGCTACAAAGTGAGTAGCCAGCAGAGAGCGTCTACAGCATGGAGACACTGGACAAAAAGGGGCGACTCACACTTGGGGCATGATGCAATGGGGTGGTGTGAGATTTCATCTTGTTACACAGAATGGCGCACAATTTAAAACATGAATTATTTATTTATGGAACTTTTCAATTAATATTTTTGGACCACCCTGGAAAGACAAACCTTGGATAAGGGGGTTACTACTGCAATCCTAACTCCAATGGTATCCATTTTTGGAATAGCAACAGAGGGTTCAAACTTACCCTCAGTTCTCTCTCTCTCTCTCTCTCTCTCTCTCTCTCTCTCTCTCTCTCTCTCTCATAGTTACTTCTAATTTTTTTTATGGTTTAAGTGAATTTTATTGTTTTTTCCTTCAGAATCCTTCTATAAAAGAGCAATTATTAATAATTATTGTTAAAGACAGGGATTTCCCTGACTAATTGAAATGTTGGATGAAAATGATCGCTTCTGGGCATGTCTTCTTTTTGAAACCAAGAAAGAGTAAACCTTCACATTTTGTTACCTGAAATCTAGGTTTCTTGAAAATCTCTCAGGCATGCCAGATATTTATGATTGAGATTTCATGTACAAAAATTGTTCTGTATATTTTAGAACAGAAACAAATCACCAACAGACCCTGTTGATGTATTTATTTTTCAGATCTCAGAGAAAGAGTTCCCTTTTCCTGCTTTCTTATCATTGAGCACAAGACATATATCCTTCTTTCAAGCGCTTTATTGATTATGAAAATTCTAGCATTCTACTAGCTTATTTTTTCCTTCTCTTTTTCTGTTTGAATTTTGACCTGCTACGTCAGATATGTGTTTTACATTACACGTTCTGAATCATAATTTTTGTCAATAATGTATAATTGTGTTCCACATTTCCCAATTTCAAATGGTTGTGTCCATCTGTGGCAAGTTTAGCTAAGCTACTCCATGGTACTGTTGCCTTGGCATTCATTTTGTTTGGCCAAGTGTCCTGAACTGACACTCACTCTCTCGTGCAAGCATATGCCCTAGATAACAGCTGCAGTCACAAGCAAATGCACCTTTCTGATAGGACTTCCTCAACAGTCCTTGTGATCAGTAGTCGCCCCTGCCTCCCAGTGCCTGTATACCTTGTATGCCCCTTTAGATAAAACCCCTGTGGAGCTTATCAAAACCCCTCTCTTTTGGTTTGAATTGACTGATCAGTACCTAGCCTAGGAACCCCAAAGTACTGCACCCACAGACCCTGATAAAGGCATGTGCCCCAGATCCTATTGCTCTCTCTACACTTTGCCTTCACCTCCCCATGTGGCCCCTCCAAGTCCCCTGTGTACTTCTTTCAGGACCTGGGAATAACAAACATCTCTACTTCAGTTTCTTTTGTGGCCTGTTGCTAAACCAAGAATCACCATCTGGCACCCTGCACTCCACTTAACAAATGTTAATTTGACAAAGTCATCAAACCGTCAAAACAATTTCAGTATTTTTATGAACATTACAATAAATGAATGTTAAAATTTAACTCATTAATAGATACCAATGAAGTCTTTTTACAATCTGGTTATTATGTGGAGTCCCACAGAAGACTGTGGAGGAAAAATGACCTGCTTTCAGATAGTTTGGATGTTTTGAATTAAGTGTTCACCCTCTTCCTTCGCGTGCTGTGGGCAGAGTAGTTCCCCACCCTTTGATGTTGGCTGGACCATGTAAACTTGCCTTGGGCCAATTAATTTTAGTGCATATGATACAAGCAGAGCTTAAATGGACTCAAGATATTTGGTTCATGTATGAAGCTCTGGCAGTGGATCAGGAGAAGACCTTCCAGGGGTAGCTGCTACCCTTTCAACGTGAGTCCTAGAATGAGAAGCAAACCTGGACCCGTCCCATAGCCTGGAGCCATCCCTGGTGAACTACATGTGTCCCCGCCCAAGTAGAACCATACCAGCTGACCCCACAGTCAAGTGCAAGAACCGAAAAGCTTATTGTTGTATGCGACTGAGTTTGGGTTTATTATTTAGCAAGCTTATCAACAGCTGAGTAAAAACACTTGTAAAGAAAGTTTGAAAACTACCACAATAGATTAAATAAGTTTAAAACATTTTTTAAGAAAGCCATAGGAAGGAAGGAAGGAAGGAAGGAAGGAAGGAAGGAAGGAAGGAAGGAAGGAAGGAAGGAAGGAAAGAAGGGGGTACGGAGGAGGGAAGGAAGAATAAGTAGGAATGAAGAAGGGGCAAACGTTTATATATATATTAAATACAAAAAAATAAACTTCTAATATAACTTTCAAATAGAAGGAAATGCTAAAAGCAGTTTGGCTTCAAGAATTAAGCTTAAAAAAAAAACACTTGGAAACCTAGCAGAGGCTTCAAGATTTCAGTGGTACATACACTTATAAGAAAAGATTTAAGCAATTTTGTGTCATTTTTCAGATCTTTGTTATCCATAACCACCCAAACTGCCAATAGGATTAAAAAACAAACAAAAAAAACCCCTGATGTCTCCAAGACTTTCTTTTGTACTTACAAAATTAACCAAAGGAAATTCTTTCTATAGTTATGCTCTTATATTATTACCTTGTTCTGTGCACAGGCCCTGACTTTTATAACCTTAGTATGCTAATGTTTTCCTTCACTTGGGATCCATAAAAATGTACATGAACTTTTTTCTCCATTAACGACTAGGCTTCTCAGATTTTTCTGGTTTTCTGAATTATTAATAACACCAGCACTGCTGACAGCTGTTACCATGACCATCATACATTTTTGAAGTACCTATCTGCTTCTGTTAGATGCCCTACAAAGTGAGTTAAAGAGAGCTGACCCCTGCAGTGTTCAAGAAAGTCAGTCTTGGAGAGGGAACTGTGAGTGACATAATGAACAGGAAAACATTGAAAAAAAAAAAAAAAGAAGAAAGAAGACAAAAAAAGCCTGTGAAGAATAAAATAATCACATGTGAAAGGAAGGAAGTTGATTTTTATGTGACAATAGAGGGTGGGACCTTGAAAGAAACTTTATTAACCTAAGGTAAATGTTCAGAGATGTTTTGGAAGAAAATAGTTTTGAACTAGAAAGACACTCAGTGGCTTCTTAAAAATAGCGGGGCTTTGGATAGAATCATACATGGAACAAAACAGAGGAGGGAGATTTGAGTTACTGTCAATCCACTATTATTTACCCAATGCCTAATAGAATGGCAGGCATTGACTATTTGATTCTTAAGTTACTGTGCTTGGAAGATTGAGTAGAAATTTTCGCCCTTTCTGACCTTACTGAAATGCCAGAAACACACACATATGCACGAACAGACAACCAAACAAAACAAGCATTCTCCTTCTTTTTCCATAAAATATTCAGTACCGTGCATAATGGGGAAAACACCAATAAAATGCTCATTATCCCATTTCGTATTTTCTCTGGCACCATCAAAGGAGAATAACTCTATTAGCTTTGACAGAAAATGAAAGTATCAATGACACCTACAGTTTACTACTAGATTTAAGAGGACATCACAGAAAGTTATAAGATTTGTCTTTCTGTGAAACTAGGGAAAATGAAGTTCCTGAAACATGCCTGCTTGTGTATACTTACTTTCACCGTATTCTGCCATATTGGGAAAATGTGCATAGATCAACGGTGTGTGCTTTCTAGGGTTTGGTGTTAAATGCTCTTCTCTTTACTGTTTGGAGCACGCATTGTGCCACAAGATTTGGCTTAATTTGAGGTGAACTTCATCCTTGATATTTCCAGCCTTTTGAAATTTGACATAAAATCTCAGCTTCCCAGAGAAAAATAAACCAGAATATTTCATGCACTTACTCGAGACTGCATTAAAGGAAGCTGAAGCTATGAAAGTGTCATGATGCAATTTAGTGGAAATTTATCTTCAGAGGGACGTGTTCAATGACAAGTGAGATGAGATGGGAAATGATTTTTCTTCTATAAACCTTCAACCTGGAAGACAATGCATCTGTTTAATATGTTCTATTTGTAAAGGTTTGATCTGCACCTACCAGATTGGATTCTGCAGCAGTTGTGCATGGTATTATTGATAACTTCCCCAAAAGCTGAATAATCACAATGAACAAACCTCTCATTTGTTTTAATTAGCCCATTCATAACCCAAAATATCCTGATTATTGTTAGTTTACTTTATGGCTGAAAACATTTAAATATTTGAGATTTAGGTATTTTACACTTCACTCTGACCAACAAAAACATATAATTGCCCCTGTGATCCAAATAAATACCAGGGGGGCCCCCAAAATATATACACATGACTTGTATTCATCTTTTGTTATCAGTATATATGAGAATTACAATTTTAATACAGTTTTTTCCTTTCTTAAAATGTGTATACATTTTTTGGCACCCTGTGTGATATATATATATATATATATATGTATATATATATATATATAGTTTTGTGAACATGAGTATTAATTTGTTTTTATAAATTAAATTTCTCAAAACATAATTCCTATTTTTCTAGTATTGCCACTATAAGGCTGCCACTTTACAAAAAAATACAACAATAAAGCAACACAAAAGCTCTAACAGTAATGTGAAAATTATTAGTAAGGAAAACTATTCAATGGCCGCAGTATCGTCCCCATGCTCAAACCTTCCCCTAAGATTCGGGGCCAGCCAGGGAAATCCGCTCTGCGTCTCAGTCCTCCTCTTGTCTCCCAGCCCCGGCTGTGTATCAGGGCGCCGGGGGTCATGCCCTTTCCTGCGCCCCATTCCCCACACTCTGTCTTTCCTGAAGCAGCTGCCTTTGCTTAGTTTGCACTTATCCCGTTGTTTTTATTTCATTTTCAGTTCTATGAATTCTTTAGGTTACCATGAGCAGACCAGGAAGGAATCTTTTATAACCCTTTTACTCTCCAACTGAATATCATTTTGCCCTTATTGGAAGGCCAAGCTTTCTGGGTTGCTCTTTATCTTGTTTTTTGTTTGTTTATTTTATTTTTTTCCAATTTAACCTATGTACTTGGACAACAGGTTCACTTTAAAATTGGGAATTTTGATTCATATTTCTATACCCACAAACCTTTTTCCTGTACTAATTTCAAAGAAAACTATCATTTCCTCTGGTTATTACTTAAGTAGGGGGTGACCACATGAGCACTGATATTGCTGATAAGGATGTTGCTAGCTCTGTGACATTATTATGATGTTGCTCCTAGTGACATACCAAATGCCAGCTACTTCCTTGCTGCAACCCCTTACCAATGTCCCGATGTTATCATCATGATTTTATATAGCCCAAGTCTCCCATATTTATATTTATTTGGGAGAACACATATTTCCTCCTAAGATGCGAAATATTAATTATAAAGCACATACCCAGAGACTAATTACTGGGGTTACAAAACATTCTTAATGAGGCCATTTGCTTTCCTGGGCCTGATTCTGGAAGCCTGACTGTTCTTAGATTGCTCAGCTTTACTTCAGTACCATTTTCCACCCTATGAGCTCTGGCACAATGGGAAGTTCTCTACAGAAGGACTCCAGGATAGCAATTTTCTTCCACTCACTACACAAGAAGCACAGATAATTTAGAAGGTAGACAGCTGGTTTTTGTGAGACACAGAATTCATGACAATAAACGGGGATGACCAGGCAATACACTATCCTGGTCACTGCAAGTAGATGAGGAATTATTTATAAAATGTAAAATTTACATTTACCATGAATGTATTTCTTTCTCAGTTAGTCTGAGCAATGAGTTTTATTATTTCTTTGCCTTTCTATAAAGTTAAAAATAATTTTTGCATTAATATGTTCAGAGCCAACATCAAACATGTAAACTTTCTGAGTACAAATTAGGACTTTGCTTATTCACAAAACTCTAACATCTTTATCATGTTTCCTTAGGTGTCAGTGACAGGTGTTGTCAACAACAGGTGCTTCTAAGTACTTGAGACAATCAGACATCAGTTTTGCCCTCGTGGAGCTAAATAGCACACGGTTAGCACCCAGTGTTCAATTTTAAATTGTGAAAAATTGGACTGAAAAGGCCGAGGAAAGCCCTGAATTGGAGGTCTCACAGTTTGGTCCAGTGAATGTACATAGATTCAGAGACTCATTCTGAACAGAAGAAACTGGGAACTCCAGAAAAATACTGGACAACAATGTACATATATTCTGATCAAGTATTTTAGTCACAGATCCTGGGCACCAAGTGGAAAATTACTGAATGGGGAAATCAGCTTTGTCTCGTTGCAGGCTTCGACTATCCCACAGGCTACTTGTTTAGGGGCTTCATTGAGGGAGTGGGCTGCAAAATAGATATCAATGGCCTGGTATCCTGTTAACAGACTTCATAAATATTCATGATTAACCTCCTGCAGGAGCTCACGTTTCATTCTTACCTATACAAATCACAAGTAAAAATGCCTATAAGACAAGCACTTAAGATTATCAGAAGACATTGAGAGACTGGAAGACTTAGCAAGACTGAGTCTAGTTCACAAGTTAGGAGAAGAAATGGATTTAAAGAAAATATCAGCTATAGGAGAAAATAGAAGGCTGATGCCTTCCTTTAGTAAGGAAGAAAGACACTGAGTTATAACGGGGAGAGGCTGGCTGGCTGACAAGGATTCCCTCAAGGGCCCTGAGTTCAGTAGCCCCCCTCCCCAGACACCCTCTGTAGGCACCACTGCTTTGTTTAATTTCACTTACTATGTGATACCCAATGGTATTGCCCGATCCCATCTCATGAACCACAGTGCCCGGGTTAAGGTTGCAAATGGGAGACAAGCTGGAAAAACCACAATCACCTCCTCAGAATTTTCAAAATGGAACCGAGACAAGGACACTCCTTTTTAATAAGAAACTGGAAATATGGGACTCCAGTGTTGGCCAGAGCGGCTCAAACTACTATTTGTAAGAAGCCACCATAATAGAACATAAAGCCTTCACCTTGAAGGTGCAAAATGTTCAACGGCGTTTAGTTTCTCTCAGCTGTCCCCCCATCTGTGTTTTTTGGATTGGCTAATTATTGCTTTATTTCTTACCTGAGTTTGTTGGGTTGTTTGTTTTGCCTGTGAACTCAAAGTTGTCCTTTCTTAGATATGTGGGGATCTGAGCAGTCCTGAATATAATCCATTAGAGGCCACATGCTAAACAATTTCTATGAATGAGAAATACTGCCCCTGCTTAGTTTTGAGGTAATTCCAATATTCAAATGAGCTTCCTTTGTTACACACAAAAAATAAGTATATACACTTCAGGTGTGTTTATGTTCTGGATATCTAAGTAAGTAGCCTGAAAAAAGGTAAGTGGGAACAAGAATTAATGGTATTTCCAAAAGTTCCTTCAAAAGAAACAAACTTGTATATGGATTTCAAAGAAACAGCAGCTTAGTATGTGAAATTCTCTAACTCTGAGCCTTCAGACAGAGTTTTAATCTTTAACTGCTTCAGTTTCCTGTTTAACAGAGACTGCTACAGTGATCGTCTGGAACGATACACCTGTTTGTGTTCATTTCCACGCACTGGAAAATCGCATGCTGTCCACGGAGGGCTCCCTTGCAGCTGTGAAGGGCATGGAAGATAGGCGCTGACGTCACAGAAGCAAGCTCAGAAACCTCATGGAAGATAGGCGCTGAAGTCACAGAAGCAAGCTCAGAAACCTCAAAACTAAACTGGGGTTTTGAGAGTACAAAACTGGGCCTCCTCACACTGTGATACCAAAACAGAAATGTGTAAAACTTTTTTTTTTTGGCTAATTCACATAAATAATAATAAGTTGATCATGTATCCTAATTTAATCCTGCTTCAACCCTGGCAGTCAGAAAAATACAATTTCGAAGAGATTTTCAAAAATTGTTTCTCAGATGCTACTAAGTGCCTAATAGAGAAAAGAAAACATGTATTTATATTCTTTTTTCAACACAAAATTCCTTTTAACCTTCAAAATTTTGTTTATCCTTCTTTTGTGAATAATATCTATGGCCAAGAGGGGTGACAGCCCAGTTCGCATACAAATTGACAGGTTTATATTTTTCTTTGCCAAAATGATTTCTTTAAATCATATCATATTTACCAATGTCCTTACTATTGGTTGCTTAATTCTGTCCTATGATTCTCCTTTTATAAACTCACTCCTCTACAGCACAGACACTTTTGCAACTAAGGAACACAAAAGTTTACGGACTAGAAAGAACTACCTGCAATTCTCAGATTAAACACTTTCTCATGGACTCAATGAAGACAAATACAAAATTTTTAAAACAATCATACTTGAGGAATTTTTACAAACCTGGTGCTTATTGTTATGTATGAATTTTCTGTTAAATATTAAATTTCTTTGAAGTAGTGCATTTTCTAAGACTTTGTTTCTATAGCAAGCTTGTGCAAACATAACTGTACTGTATCCCTGTTACAGCAACTAAATCTAAAACTATTTAAATCGTGGTCCTGGAGTGGAAACTGGGCCAAAAGTGAAGGAACACAACCAAGAGAAAAAAATAAGCTATGATGCTCCAGAGAGGTTAAGAAATTATTAGAAAAAGATATAAAGAACAGGACTTGATGAATGAGAAAAAAGCCAATAATGTTGGGAAAACACCTAAGAGACCTGAATTCTAAGCCAAAATATATTCAATGACATTCAGTTCAAATGTGAACCTTAAGGGCAGCCTGTAGAAATGCGTGTTGGAAATCAGGTGGGAACGAGACGTAATTTTTAATATATTACCATGTGGAGTTTGCGTCCTGTAGGAGATAAGTCTTTTTTGTCAATGTAGCAGTAACGTGGATTTGTTTTCAGATGCACATAACACTGAAATGTATATATTAAAAAAAGTATTTATTATCTTTACCACTCAGGTGTTTTAGCCTGAGCACTCCTCTAGTACAAGGCATCAAACAAATGTGTAAAAAAGCAAAATGAGCAAATGAGAATGGCAGTGAAGGAAAAATAAGAAAATGAGTATATACAATAGGAAACTTGAGGGTAAGAGGCGCTTGTAAAATGGTGTATAAAATAAGTTCTGCTCTTCCAGGCAACAGAAGAATTCAGGAAGATGAAATAGATTATATCTCATGATATGATTCCATCAATTACACAAACATTTAGTAAGCTCATATTGGGAGCCTTGTGCTATTTCATACATTAAGCAAAGATAAATAAAATATATACCTTGCCTGTAAGGGATGCAAAAACCTGTTCCAGGTTATCCAGCCTTATTATCTTATTTTCAGGATTAAATATAACCCTCACCCACCATTTTGCAATGCAATGGGTTGCCAGAATTTTTACTCTATTTATCATAGGTTCCCTATTTGAAACACTGTTCAAAGTGTTCTTTTTTTAACTTCAGTTTACTCTAAATTAAACTCTTCCAATTACATATGCTTAATGTAGATAACCAATAGATATGTCCTTGTGGTTATAATAAATCAATTTGCCAATGTAGATTACATTGTAACAACGATATTGGGTGATCATATGAGTTTGGAAAAGGGAATATCCCATACGCATATTTTGTTCCACTTCTAAAATATAATTGTGTAAAATACTATAGTGATACAGTTTAAGTGAAGAATGGCCCAAATTCATGGTGTACAAGCAATGCACCTTCACTCCCAGTTAATTCTAAAAACTGCCTCAAGTTTGAAACAAAGAAGTGAAAAAAAGCATATGAACAATATAATGACCCACCTGCTTTTTCCAGCCTTCCCATGGTCATTAACTATTCCTTTGAATTCCACCATAGTTTTATAGAAATAGAACAATGGGGTGTATTTTCTAAGACTAATTGAATTATAATTTGAGAAAGTGTGTGCTTTTAATTAAACCTGTTCTCCCCTTTAGGCCAGATGACAGCTCCTTTTAAGAAGGGTCTTTTTCTCAGCTTTGTAATTCTCCACCCCACTTAGGACCTCTGGGGAGCTGGATGCCATCATATGGTGATGAGCACACATGGTGAGGGAGGATATACAATAAGCATTAGAGAAAACAGAACACCTTTGCAAAGCTGGGCACAGATAAACTCAATGTGTAGGTGAGATAAGACAACTCATTCCACAAAAATGTCTTCACTTTGCCTGAGAGCCAGAGTTGCATTCAGGACAGTCCCAATTGTTTTTCAAGTCTGTATCTGGCTGAAAATTACCAGTAGCAGCATGTAGAAATGTTTGCTCAAGTCTCTGTGAATAGAGAAGTGTTCATAAATGCATTGTTTGTACACAGATGAAAGACAAAATGCTAATTTTATACTATTTTATAAAACTTTCCAAAGAATACACTCTTAAAGGTCATTGAATTAACTAAGGACCATTTATCCAGCTCATCATTTTGCATGTTTCTGTGAAGCAATAAATGTCATTGACCACCTCCCTGCAAACGTCTTCCTTGGTTTTGACAGCTTATAGCTGCCTCGTTCCCTCTTGCCTTCTTTGTGCCTCTCATGCCGGCTGATATTTTGTCTCAAGTCTGGACTTTGCTATTCTCTGTTCAGAGTCATGTTTTCTTATAGAAGCTCCTCCTCCACTTCCTCCTCCTCCTCCTCTTCCTCCTTGGTCTTTAGTCCAAACTGTTCTACAGATTAGCACCCATGTATATAGTTTATGTCCCATAAACCCAAACAAAAACCATTAACATTTCCTTGTTACCCTTGTCCTCATAATTATCCGGGTTCAGTTACTGTGACTCTACCTAAATCTAATATCCTTGCAATATATTTTTTTTGTAGTCTCTAAACTCTCCCCACCTACTTCCCTGCAAACACATCCTAGAGCATCCATATGCTAAATGGCCTATTTTGTTAAAATCTTCTCTTTTCTTTCAGGTTTCTCTGTGGATCACTTATAGAAAGGATTACTCAACATGCTTTCTGTATCATATTATAAAATGATTTTAATTTTCTTACACACAAAAGTAATGTAAAACAGGAACCTGTTATTACATTTCTTTATTATAGTCACAGCTATCATTGTTCTTGAATAAGTGATGACAGTCCTGTGACATAGCCACTGAAGCCCAGTATCAGGACCAAATGAAAGAGAGTTAATTTGAGTAACTTTTTCTCAATTTAAAGGACAATAATATAGTTGCATGTATTTAAAATAGAGCAGTAGTTAAAAGGGAGATTTTAGAGTTAGACCATGGTTTGTATCATGGCTCTGCCATTACTGACTTCTAAAAGTAGATGGAATCCAGAAGTGATTGGTTGAGAGCAAGCACAAAGTAAATGTATGTGTAGGTGTTATTATTATTGTACTGTCTTTATGTTTTTTATCTTCTGTACATTATACTGTTTGGACATTCAAACAAAACAAGTTTCTTATTGGAGAGAGACTCCCTCCCTCTCTTGGGAATAGCCATTTCTTAGAGACTCCCGAAGGGCCCAGTGTGTTGAGCAAACTCACCAGCCTAGAGCCATACCTCCTCTGTTTGGCCCTTAAATCCCAACAGACAATATTCCTCTCCCTTTATCAACCTGGGCTAGGTACCAGGTAACTGGGGACCACCCCATCAGCTCAGGGCTAGCCAAAATTATTTTAACTAGTCAATCCTACACTGTTTCCTCTGCCCTGCGTTTCCAAAGAAAACCCCAAAATGGGCTTCCCTCTCCTCTTGCCTCTGCTCCTGGCCACCCCAGTGTCTTTTCTGCGTGGCCCTGTGAGCGTAGTAAACTTTGTTCCCCTGAGTCTCTTTCTCTCTTATGCCCATATTTGGCTGACCATCCCATGAAAAGAACACACAACACTTATCATTCTGGATTTAGGGTATAGTGTTCACCTATGAGTCACAATCACTGTCTCTTATCGTGATTTTATGTCCTGTACGGTTCCCACTTTCTCTCTCACTAATTTTCTGCGTATTAAATGGGATTGCTCACAGTGCCAGTTTATTTTTGAGGTAACATAATTTTTAAGTCCTTAGAATTTCGTCTAAGTGATACATGATTTGAACATCTCGGAGGACCATACAAAGGCCGTACCACAGTGCATCACAAAAGGGTGCTTGATCACAACACAGAAAGATGTTCTGTCAAAGAAAACTGCTCACAAAACCACACACAAAGTCATTGCTAAAACTATTTACTGTATCATTTCTCAGCATGAGTTTTAAGTAACACATATTTCATTTGTTGACATATCATGGATACAAAAGCCATTTTCCTATTACTGTTTCTTGTCTTTTCCATTCTGATATCTTTGTCAGTTACACTGCCAGCATGTGTGTCATTTCTGGCCTTAAGGGCAGCAAACAAACAAATAAAATCTAAAATACACGTGATTTCTTTCAAGAATCTTAAAACAGGGCTCAGTGAACATTGATATTAATCTGATTCTGACTATTGAAATGTTACTAAGTTAGTGAGCCTAATTTTTTTTTATCACAGTCCCATTAAGTAAAAATACCCAGGAAGCTTCTTTGGATTTTTAAATATTCCAAGCAACTGGGTAATATTTTTTTAAACTAGAAGGACATTATTTGGTAAGCAAATGAAAAAACTTATTGTTTGCATATATTACTGACATATTTCCATTAAATTTGATGTGTCTCCATATCATTTTTATGCCCATATGTTTTGGGAAATACCCCATTTTCACTTTATTAAGTTAATCATGTGTTTATATTAACCCACCTTTAAAATAACAATTTTTAATATGAAATTAAATATATAGAGTATTAGATTTATACAGAACATTAAAAATTACTCTTTTTAGTCTGATATGGTTACTATAAATTTTGTTACACTGACATAAGGGATCCCTTATAAGTATTACATCTTTAACTCAAACTAGTGGGCACACAGGACAGCACGGATATATAAAACACATTTACTAAACTGGAATTTTATGGAACAGGGGAAGGAAATTATGTGCTGTCGAATCCTCACCCTTGTCTGTACCACACTCCCCCCTCCCACCCTGATATTCCATGTACCTCAGAATTACTCATTTAACAAAATACCTGATTATTTTCAAAAGAAAGAAACATAGGCCTAACAATAATTTAAAAATCTAAGTTATTCTGAGGCTGCCCAGAAAAACATTTGAACTAATTTTAGCAAAATAATTTTGGACAATTTTCAACCTAAAAAATAAAAATGTTACTTCTGAGGAAGGAGATAACTGAATTAGCTCTCACACATCACCAGGTATAAAGCATTTCTTAGGTAACACCTACCCCTTGTTGCTAAATAATACATATAAGTGCAAGAGCACAAAATGGCAGTGTCTAGAGAGATTTAAATCATGCTTCTCTGGGGCCTATGGGCCGGGGGCAGTCGGCATCCACCTGGCAGCCTTTCTTCTCCTTGACTCTTAGTCCTTGTAAAACACAAAGCAGGCACACTGGTCAACAAAAACAATTTGTGTCACTTTTTTTTCAATTTTTTAAAGATTTTATTGGGAATCGGGGAAGGGGAACAGACAAGTCGCTGTCCTTTTGTTCTTTAGTCTAGTTGCGGAGGACGTCGCCTCACTGGCCCATGTTGGTGTGATCATTGCGCTCTTCCTGGGTGAGGCAGTCACTCGCCGGCCATTGGATGGCAGCTCACGGTGGCTCACGGTAGCTTATGGCAGGTCACTGCAGCTCCACTGCAGCCTACGCCGTCGCTGGCGACTCACGGCAGCCCAGCTCCAGATTGAGCTGTTGTTCACCATCTTAGCTGTAGAGGGCAGTGTCACTGGCTCTCATATGGGATCAGAACCGGGGCCCTGCTGCACAGAGCTGGCGTCCCAAGCCAACTCCTAACCAATGCGTCACTTGGCCCGCCCAAGTTGTGTCACTCTTAATGAAGATCACAAGATACTATGATTGTATAAAAATTGGAAAATTGGGATGCTACCCAAATACAGAGTATTTATGCAAAATTTGGAAGTATATATATACACCCATATGCATATTTGTGGGGGAGGAGGAGTTTCATGTAATGGATACAAAACAAACATATGTGTGCAAGATCCTATTTTATATACTAGATACTAAGATATGACCCATGCAGTGCAAACACTTAGCTTAATCTCTCAATAGATTATGTGCCACAAGTGTTCACAGTGTCTCATATGGAGGGTCATAAGCATAAAATGTGGCGATTTTGAAGATTAACCCTTTCTTTTCAGACTTTTTAGTTGTTTAGCATGGTCTAGGTAATCATAGGAAGTGCCATTTATCTGAGGAGAAACATGTTTTATCTTTTACAGAGATATCTGCTGAGATGCAGCTGGAAATGATTTAATTTTCAGTGATTTGAGGAAGAACACTGGCTTGCGTCTTTATTCTATGGCTTTTCTCATCTTGATTAGATCTTTTTGTGAGCAGCCTGTCTGAGACTAAGCCAATCTGTCGTTTACAATCTGGCTTCCACAAACAACTCTGTGGCAGCCTCACACTTTTGTTAGTTCATTTGTTTTGTGAGTTTTTCCTGAGAAGTCCAGTTTTCTGCCATTGAGCTACTAGGTTTTCCCTTTTGCTTTCTTGAAATGAAAGATTAAGCTGTTACAGGCTTGTGACAGTTTACCCATCTCTTGGTCTGCATGTAGATATTATAATCCTAAAAATAAAAATAAATCACCATCGCCTTTTGATACAACACCAGTTCCATACATTTTTATATTCCACCCTTTGAAAACATTTTATCTACTCATAAGTTTCTATTCTAAATCACTCTACTACATCTCACACCAAACGTTAAGTTTCTCAAAAGTATAAACCATCCTCTTTGCTTAATCCCTACTATTTCTTAGCCATACTGTTTATGGAAAAAAAGTGTTACAAACTGGAAGAACAATATTTGTTTCCACCTGAAAGGTGGAGGTCAGCCGGGAGTGACTTCTGGGTCAAGATGTGTCTGGTCTAAACTCTCAAAATAGAAAAAAAGAAAGTAGAAGTAGTATAGGATTTACCTATTACATCATTTTCAATGCTACATGCTGACTTTCTTTGAAAAACAAAAACAAAAAAAAACTACAGGTTCTAGTTCAGACCTTTAATATATACTTATTTTTTCCATGAATGAAATATTTAAAAGTTGGCTGCAGCCTTTGTCATTGTTTCATAAATACCTCATTCTAGAAACAGAAACAACCCATGGGCCAATTAATCTGATCTCAGGATCCCTGCAGGTCAGGTCTCTTAGATGGAGGTGGCAAGATGGGATTGGATGGGCGAGGAACTTGCTGGGGGAATGTCCATGAAGGCAGAAGGCGGAAGCGTCCAGAGTAGGTTCTTTGTACCACCCGCATCCATGCCTGACCTCTGTGCCAGGGAAGTGAGAGCATGGAGGACTGGGTGGGAAGACCCTTGGCACGGCGCAGAGATGACAGCTTCAGCCAGGCCGACCAGGAAGGAGTCCCCAGGGAAAAGTTCCCTGAAAGAAGATTCCTGCCACCATGGGGAAGAAGTGCCCATCACTAACCTCCCCGCCATGGCCGAAAGCAACCCAGTGAGACTACGGCCCTCGGGTAAAATCTGAGATGCGCCCAAACATGTGGCCGCTGGAACCTCCCCATGCACCATGCCCCACGGTGGCCTCCCAGGAGGGGACATGCCTGTGGGTTGTCCTGGGTTGCCTCATCCCTAGAGGTTTTCCTTTGTTTGAGTTCTTCAGACCCTTATCACAGTATTTCACAGTAGGGATTGTAAAAGACCCTCTTCTATGTAAGCCAACTCCTATTTCTAAATACGATGTGACAGAGTGACGGACCTGCCTTTCTGTTTATGTACATGCCTCATTGATTTGATCTGGCTTTTATGTAAAACACACGCATGTTCTCCTGTCATGGCAGCTGAAAGACGAGTGTACATCTGAGTGCTGAGAAGCTTAGCTTCATATTCTGCTCTAGAAAGTCACCTCAAGGAACTACTCAATAGCAATAAGGCAGAAGCAAATTTATATTTTTTCTTAGGGACATCTTCAATATCCTTATGGATAATACTTAATACTTCCATTGAACAGTTTAGTGCACCTAATTATACTGGTGTGTAAATTGCACTGTACGTCCTTGTAGAGCAACTGATGAGCCATTTTGCTCACAACTGTCATCTTTCTAAACCTGGCCAAGGTCACCTTTCAGCATAGTGGCAGTATATCAGTAACCCTTGCTGTCAACATTTTCCATGCCAAGGTCATAGCACCGGACTTGAGAGCTTTAGTCTAAGCATTGTTGAACAGTACATATTCTTTTTTTTTTTTTTTTTTTAAGCTGAGCCATCCTGCTACCTGTTGGCAGCTCAGCGGCTGCTCAGCTCGGGCTGGACTCGAACCGCTNCGGCTGCTCAGCTCGGGCTGGACTCGAACCGCTGTTGCTCAGAGCTCAAACTCTTGAGCGAGCTCTTAACCAACTGAGCCACTCAGCCGGCCCAGTACATATTCTTAAGACCATATTTTTAAGATTGTGGACCTGCCTCCAGAAAAGTCTGCCATCACCAGCAGAGAAGAGGTGACTCTGTATCAAAGCACTCATTTTACTTAACAAAATGTAAACTTTGAAATCCATGTACTTAGCTTCTAAAGCACGTGCTTTTTAAAAACACACATTTCCCTCTATAATTCAAATAACCGAATTCTCAGTAAGTATGAGAAAGCTCTATTTAAAATTGTTTGCTAATCAGCTTCTGTCACATGACTAATCTAATGGGGATAATCTAAAGAATATTTAAACACTCATATATCTCACTTAGCTAAACTCTCTTCTCACATACCAATCATATTTGAACTGCTGTGATAAGCACACTCAAGATCTCAGTGGTTTAATATGTGAAGACTTTTTTCCCTCGCAGTCCTTTGAAGTCCTTTGAAGATGGTGGTTGTGGATCCCCTCACATGGACATTCCAGGACTGAGCTCTTTTCCATGTTCCCCTGGGCTTCCGGATATCTCCATAACAGCTGGGGCGTGTCATCTAATGGAGGGCCAGTGTCTCAGTCTGCTCAAGCTGCTGGAACAAAATTCCACAGCCCGGGTGGCTTAGAAGCAACAAAAAAGTATTGCTGACAGTCCTGGGGGCTGGAAGTCCAAGTTCAAGGTGCCATTGAAGTCTGGTGAAAGCCCCTTTCTGGTGCATAGCCAGCAGCCTCTTGCTGCATCCTCGCATGATGGAAGGGCCTAAGGACCCTCTGGAGTCCCTTTTATAAGACCACTAATCTCATTAATGAAGGCTCCACCCTCAGGACCTAAGCACCGCCCCAAGGCCCCGCTTCCTAAAACCATCACACTGGGGGCTAGGATTTCAACCAAGGACTAGCAGCCAGGAGGCAGCAAACACTGTTGAGCAGTTTTGGCCTCCACCACATTTTGTAGCAAATGAGTTCAACAAAAATATCCTGTATTACTTTAGTTTTCAGTAAATATGCTTTCACAGAACTATGGCTTCTCCTTCATGTTTGGCTTTTATAAAGCTTTGTTATACTACACAGCTATAAAATGCATCTCTTAGCCTTTCTACATCTTTATTGAAGATGATGGACATTGTTTTCAATTCATGATTTTTATGTTGAAGTGGGTTTCTTATGTTTTATGTTCTTACACATTTAGCAAATGGCTTACATACAGAGGAGATTACGGTACAAAAGTTAAAGAATCATGCAAATTGCCATGATGCATAGGGCTAAAAGAGACACACTTTTATATTTAGTATGCCATCATAATTCTTGTATCTATCAACCTTGACAACGTACCTAAGATACAGGAAACAATTGGTTAAAAACATTGAAAACATTGAAAAATTAGAGTAAGAATAGCAAGGAAGCATTAAGTTCATTTAACTGATTAGAGGCTTAAAAAGCACTGGATCGATGTTAATTGGTTTTTAGCTAGCTTGCCTATTTGTGAGTTTTATTTTTCTATGTATATTAGGAAAGAATGTTTTTTCCAAAACTACGTACGTCAAGTTGGCTGCCCAAGTTTACATATCTAAAGTCAGAAAAATGAAAAAAAAAAAAAAAGCTCAGAAATCCTCCAAAATGATCCTGTTGTTCTCAAATCTTTTGGATGCTTCCCAAAGAATTTCCCTGGTAGGAGCCTTTCTTAGGGTTTTTATTTAACAGATAACAGTTCTGACAACTGTAAATTGACAAGGAAGCAGAAACACATTGAAGGCTTGAGTTTTTGTGGGTCTGTCAAAAGGCCGTGGTCTTTAGGCTACTGCAGAGTTATTTGTGCAGAGATTGCTTGTGGAAAGGAACCCTGAGCTTTGTGAAAATGCAAATTATCAAGTTCCCAGGTGCCAATATTAACTGAGCATGCAAACTAAATTGCTTACAATGTTAGAAACTTCAGACAAGGAACTCCATGGGGGGAAACAGCATTTAATTTATAGCAAAGATCATGACACCTGTACCTTGTTTCTGCTATATTTATTAGCTGGCAATTTTTAATTGTAAAAAATAAGTTTTAAATTTTTAACTTGGGCCTTTTGGTATGTGAAATCTGGAGTGAAGAAGCCACCATGTTATAACCATAGACTCAGGATGTTTTTGCCTTCAAATATTTTTTGGTGGTCAAGAGTGCAATGGAATTTTGAAAAAAATGGTTAATGAATTAAAGAAAAATCATAGATATTGAAAACAAAATTTAACGTTTATATTTACATGTATCTCAATATGATAATCCCCTGTAACTAGTCACTGTATTTATTAAGTTGATAACTATCTATCTATATATATGTATATATATATATATATATATATATATATATATATACATATATATATATTTCAAGCTAGAATAAATTAAGCATGGGAAAAGATGGAATGACTGTGTTATAATTATCTTCTTATCTAACATTGTTTGCACTTAATAATAAAGCAAAGGGGTTTATCAATGTGGCATTTTCCCTGCAATTTCCATATAGCATTCATACTTTTTGCGATGCTGGCTTGGTGGATAGAATTGTTACGTGGCTTCTCTCTGTCTTCGAGAATGAGCTATGGAGTAGCATTAACAGCCAATTTTATCCAGAAATGTAGGACCTTCATTCATTACCACCCAGCTGTGTTTGTTTAGCTAAGTGATAATAATAGATTACTTTGGAATGCAAAAACAATCATAATATGGATTGGCCAGAAAAACAATAAACTGGTAAAGGACACAGTGGAATCCAATTTGAAGTTTTTAGCCTCAATTAAGGTGGCTGGGAAGTGGCAGAACAAATGAATCATGCTGGGATGAAGTAATCTAATTGTTTCAAGTCTTTAAAGCACATCAGAGTTCTGACAAAAGGTATGGAAACAGGATATTGACAATTAAAGGTCCTTGGACAGAGTATATTAATTCATTCATTCATTCACTTCTTTGTTTGTAAACAAATATTTATTGACCCTCCCCTATGCCTCAGGCAGTGTGTTAGGCCTGACGATGCATAACACTTGCACTCACTGTGGCAAAGATCAAGATACACTTTTATTAAAACAGGCTTGTGCAACTGGAAGTAGTCTGAATGCATTTTTCCCCCTTAGAAAATTGCACAATTCAAAATTAAGGTGTCCAGAGTAATCAGGAAATACTTGCATTGATTACTGCCACCTTACTGCCAGGAGACTTTAAGTCACTGGCTTGCCAATGAATCTTCAGAGAATCAATGAAGTAAGTACTCTTTCGATGCACCCATGGAGAAACTCTGGGAGCTGGAATAAGGATTAATGGCATTAGCGGACAGTAGAGTCTTAAGCTCACGTTCTCAGGTCACTAATTGGTCTGCACAGGTTGCCAGAAAATTTCCCTTTGAGTTAAGAAGTGTAGAGACTATGAGTTATTTTTTCTTGAAAAACTAAGTGGGAGTAAATAGCAGCAAACCATTTACTTCCCTTTGTTTTGCATTTATTCCCCACACCTGCCAATAGTAGGCTCCTTTCATCATTAAATCTCTGTGAATAGCTCGTATGAATCTATCTTGGTATTTCAGTGATAACCTGCATTGTCTGCTCTTATTTTCTGTCCTGGCAACACATGGTCTCAGTGCATCATGACAAGCTAACGTGAAAACTTATTCTCAGTGTCGTGAGGCACAATATAAACGAAAGCCACCTAAGAGGGAGACTGGCAGTGACCTCACCTTTGTGGGCATACCTTGAGGTCTGTGGGGCCACTTTTTATTTTGATGCTGCATTCGACATGAAACGACATTTGCCTTGAGCTTTCCACTGCTAATGCTGATGCCACTGGGGTTATGTCCAGACTGAATGGGATGTGGCCTTTTGGGGACACTGTCCCCTTTAGAGGAACTTCAATCTCAATTAAACAAAAAAACAAAAACAAAAATGAAATGAAATGATATGAGTCAGAAGTGCCATAAGCAAACAGTTTGGGAGAGCATTTTAACATGCTCTTATCCTTTTATAATTCTGCTTGCAATGCGTGAAACATTATAACAACAAGCCTATAATTCTATTTTGAGGAATTTCTACAGAACATGATATTTATTTATTTATTTACTTATTTATTTATTTTTGAGAGCCTTTTGTATGTACTTCATAATGCTAGCTATAGAACGAGTTACAGATATACTCCAGGAAGAACCAATAATTTAGTGATTCCAGTAAATCGACAAGAAAACAAATTGCACGTATCGTGAGAGAATTTAAAGCACTGTGCCTCTCAATAGCATTAGAGGAATTAGGGAAGTGTTTATCATGAAGGTAGAATTCAAATATAACCTTAATTGATTTGAAGTATTTTCATAATGGTGATATAATTTAAAGCATTATGCATGAACAAATGTAATGTGAAATTTCTGTCTTAATTAAAAGTAATTACACAGATAATTGCAGAAGTGATAAAAAGAAAAAACACCACAAATACAAGATCTCAAAAAATATACCATAAACTAGTAACTTTTGAAATGGTAAAATGACAAAACACAGGAAATAAATTGAAGAAAAAAATACAATATTCCCAGAAATAAATACTAAATTCAAGGTATCCAAGGGAAAATAGATTTGAATAAAAGCATAATAAGGGACATGGAAGATATAAAAGAGAGAAAAAAATCAAGAAAATAAAATTGATCTAAAGTAAGCGATTTAGAGGCATCAAGGAAAGAACCAGTCTGCACTCTATATTCCACAGACTTTTTCCTGGATGTAAATGACACAGATCATGAGTAGAACAATAGACCAGAAAAAACGACAGGTTGCATGAGAGAGACTCTGCCTTCACAAGATAGCACCAGGCCCTGCCCATCTTCTCATCCAGGTGCTGCTCTCAAGTCTTAAGGTTACCATGAAGGTCAGGAGTACTGCTGGGCAAAGGATCTGGAAAAGCAAAGAAGAGCAGGAAACTCGTGAGCCTAGGATCCCAGAGACGTTTGATGAGAGAGATTGTCCTGCAGACAGAGGGCCAAAGAGCTCTACCGCACAAAGCATGTCACTCATATGGCAAAATGTAGCTACCACACAGTAAGGCAGAGACTGACATTTACAGAAAATGCCAGCCAACAGCAGCGGAATCAACACTTTCTTTGAATAGACTTCTTGTTTTGTTTATTATTTTATTTTTCTTTTTTTTAGAGGAATTTAGATACACAGCAAATTTGAGCAGAAAACACAGAATTCTTATGGCACCTTCTGTCCCCACACATGCAAAGTCTTCCTACCTGCAACATCTCACATCAGAGAGTCCATTTGCGATGGCTGAACACCCTGCACTGACGCAGTAATATCACCCAAGGTCTATAGCGGACTTTAGGCTTCACTCTTGGTGGTGTACATTCTGTGGGTTTTGACAAATGTATTAGCACCTGTATTCACCTTTATAATAGCACACAGAGTAGTTTCACTGCCTAGCAAGTCCTGTGTGCTCTGCCCATTCATCCCTCCCTCCCATCAACCCCTGGCAACCACTGATTTTTTCATTGTTTCTATAGTTTTCCCTTTTCCAGAATGTTATATAGACTCATACAGTATGTATTGGCTTCTTTCAATAAGCAATATGTGTTGAAGTTTCCTGTATGTCTTTTTATGGTTTGTTAGCTCATTTCTTCTTAGCACTGAATAATATCTGTGGTCTGGATGGACCACAATTAATTTATCTATTCACCTATTGGAGGGTATCTCTGTTGCTTCCAAGTTTTGGAAATTCTGAATAAAGCTTCTATAAACATTTATATACAGTTTTATTTTTTGTTGTTGACATAATTGTTCAACTTATTTGAGTAAATACCAAGGAGCAAAATTGCTGGATCATATCATAAGAGTATGTGTAGTTTTGTAAGAAACTGCCAAACTGTCTTGCAAAGTGTCTGTACCATTTCACATTCCCATGAACAATAAAGGAGATCACCCATTGCTGCACATTCTTCCATCATTTGGCGTTTGTCAGTATTTTGAATTTGGGGTCATTCTAACAGGTACGTAGTAGTATGTTGTTGATGTTTTCATTGTAATTCCTGAATAGTGTGTGACACTGAGCATCTTTTCATTTGCTTCTTTGCTGTCTGTGTATCTTCTTTGCTGAGGTGTTTATCCTGGTCTTTTGCCCATTTTTATTTGGATCATTTGTTTTCTTATTGTTGAGTTTGAAGAGTTCCTTTTATATTTTAGGTAGTAGTTTTCTATCAGATATGTCTTTTATAAAGATTTTTCTCCTAGTCTGTGGCTTGTCTTCCCAATCTCTTTTCATTGTCTTTGGCAGAGCAGAAATTTTTAATTTTAATTATGTACAGTTCATCAATTATTTCTTTCATGGATCGTGTCTTTGGTGTTGCATAGCAAATGCAATTGCCTGACCAAAAGTATCCTAGATTTTCTCTTATTTTATAATATACTGGCTTTGTAGTTTTACAGATATAAAGGGGGTGTACAGACTGGAAAGGCAGAAATAAAACAGTTTATATTTGAAGATAACATAATCTATTGCGAAAATATCAAAGAACCTGCAAAAAGACTTCTAGATCTATTAAGTGAATTTAACAAGGTTTCAGGACACAGGTCAATAAAAAAATATCAATTATATTTCTTCATACTAACAATGAACAATCAGATGTGGAATTTTAAAAATACCATTTACAGTAGCACCAAAAACAAGAAATGCTTAGGTATAAATATAACAAAATATATGTAAAATTTGTATTCTGCACACTAAAATACACTGATGAGAGAAATCAAATAGGATATAAATACAAGGAGAGACAAGAGTGTTCATGGATTAGATAATCCATACTGTTAAATGCACATTTTCTCCAAACTGATTTATAAATTCAACAAAATCCCAATCAACCTCCTATGTTTTTAGGTTATTGAAAAGCTGATTCTATGATTTACATTGAAAAGCAAATGAGCTAGAATAAGCAACACAATTTTGGAAAGGAAGAACAAAGTGGAAAGACTCAATCTACCAGAACTGAAGACTTAGTGTAAAGCTATAGTGATTGAGACAGTCTACCAACTCAAATGCTAATCTCTTCCAAAAACATCCTCACAGACACACCCAGAAGTCATGTTTTACCAGCTCTATGGGTACCCCAAGCTGACCCATAAAATTAACCATCACAAATACTAAGCAGACAAAACCATGCAACCATTACAGGAGTTAATCAGATAAAGAGTGTAGGGAAGAGCTTTCCAAGCAGCTGGACTAATATATGCAAAGTTCCTATTGACAGAAGGAATACAACTAGTGCTAGAGAAAGACTTTTTAAAAGTGACCAAGGTTAAAATTAGCAAGAAAAAAATATGCGTGCAGGTTCTCCTAGATACCATTGAGCATTAAGCCTATATCCTCAGAACAATGAGAATGCAGTCAATACGTTTTAATAGGGGAGGCACAGTCAAATTTGCATTTTGCAAAGATTACTCTGACTGCACAGAGGGCAAACATGTTGTAGGCATTTCTATTTGGTGATTACTACAGGCTGCTGAGGGAGGGCACAGTTTCATGGCACTGTGATTCAAATGCAGACTTGGCAATGCTTTCCGGATTGGCCACTTTGCATTACTCCCTGACTGTGAGTCCAGTTGCCTCCTCTTTGTCTCAGATCAACTCTTTGTCTCAGATCACCATGGCTAAGCCTTCCTTCAACTTCAACTTGGACCCGCTGTCTGCATGCCATGTTCTTTGTGGGAAGGGACCCCTCTGATGTCACACTACCCATGCACAGAGGGCCAGGGCAAAAATGAGGGAAAGCTGAAATAGAAGTTGGAAGGTCTTTTTCTGACTAACTTCAAATCAGGCTTTTGTGGTCTGAGGGCTGCTTGGGAAGTGGAATTAGCATGCTGTAAGTTCAGGTAGGTAGGACCACGGGAGATTTGGGTAGCTAATTAAACCATTTAACAAAATTAAATTCTGATAAAGAAATTATAAGATTTAACAGTTGGGGAGTCTCTGTATCCCCTCATTCCCTTCCTTCTTCTTTCCCCTCATCTCTACCACTCTTCCTGCTGTTCTTTCTGTAGTTCCCCTTTTTTTCCTAGTTTGAGTTCATAGGCTCTGTGAGATGGTATTAATATCTTTCTTATTCTGTTTGTGCACGTGGACTTGGCTCTCTCTTCTCTTTACTTGTCCATCTTTATCTTCTCTACTTATAACTTCTCTATCAGCTAAAAAGTAATATCATGCTGAATAACTGGCCCTTTAAGCAATATTACACCAACTTACTTGAACCTTTAAAAAAACTATTTGACTCATGTCAATGATGTCATTATTCTCAACTCCAATGTCTGGGTATCTATTTGGTTAGAGCCTGTGCTGCATATGTAATATCTAAGTGGTTGGTTCTATAGGAAGATCAGTCAACTAAATACTAGAATAGCATCACAATTATATTCAATATGAATTTATGTGGGACATTTTAATAATACAAAAGGTAATATGAGCTGATGAGATTCACATATTAAGCAATGCATGTATTAAATTTTGGATCATATGAGAAGTAAAATAATTCTAGGTAATGTCAGTATATATTTTCACATGTAAATTTGTAATTTACAACATGCTACTCCATCTAAGACTGAAGTGTTTGAATGATCAAATCTAAAATGGTAGGATTATCTACAATCCCAAAGTGCTCATTCTGAGAGCTAATGGCCAGGACTCTTTCAGACAGTGTGCCACTGGAACTGAGAGAAAATTGGCTGGTCCAGAGCATTTGTTCACTCTCCTTGTCAGCTTTTGGGTTATTTTATTCTACAAGTGTAATATTCCTGTTTGAAATTATTCATTTTGTCAGTACCTTCAGGTTGGTGATGTCAAAAAAATGTTGTACTAGAATAACTTTTGAAATTATATGTCACTTTATGAATAACCATGCAATAACATAGACTGATTCAAGAACCTGTTCAATCAGTAGGCATACAATGAATATTCATCTTTTGCTTATTTTTATACTAGATGCTATCTTTTATCCATCGCTTGCTATACAAAATTAGATCACCTTGCCAGTGTTCATAGGTCTATAGTCTACTACTATCTATAGTTTTCTTTTTTTTCTAGCAAAGGAAAGAGCAGGTTAGTAAAATAAAAATATACGGAAAGTGAAAGCCAGTTACATTGATTTTTCTTTTACGTTATCAAAGTAAATATATAATTTTCAACTGCGTAAAGAAACGTGACAAGATGTGATTGAAAAATGCAGTGAATGTTTAAATTTTAAAAGTTTGTTACATTAAAAGACACATTGCCATTAACTCCTTCAAAATACTCTCCCTTGCCTGGAACACACGTATCCCATCATTCTTGCCACTTTCTGGAGCAGTTCTGGAAGTCCTCTTTCGGGAGTGTCTTTAGTTGTGCTGTCATGGCTGCCTCAATGTTCTGAATCATTTTGACTTTGGGGAAGAGCCAGAAGTCACATGGTGCATGAGGACACACTTTAATGTTTTTATTTGAAAGAAATTGCAGTACCAGAGTGATGTGTGACACAGATTGTTGGGATAAGTGTGTTCCAAGCAAGGGAGGGTATTTTTAGGGGGATTAATGGCAATGTGTCTCTTACTGTAATATATTTTTTTAAATTTCAACATTCACCATATCTTTTGATCACACCTTGTATACCATAAAGTGCATACTTGATCCCCCAAAATTTTTTCTAATCCATAATTTAAAATATTTATTTTGTATTTTTCTATGCTTTCTAGGACAGTATTGAGTGAATTCAGTAATTATTTCATGTAATCTGACTTTTTTTAAGCAATCTTTAAAGAAGAGCACTATTTAAGAAATTGTAATTATATATATACATGTGAATTGTTCTGTTTTACATACACAAATGTTTTTATTACCATATGCAAATAGAAATAATACATGTAAATTATGTATGGAGGCCAAATGCTAAAACGGAGAGCAAGAATGCTCCCCAAGGAGACATATCTCTCCATTTCAGAGTAAAAGGACATTCCATTGGATTACATTTGATGAAAGGCTTGATGATCTCTTTAAAAGTCAGACAGAAAAAGTGGAGAACCGTATGATTTTACTCATATGTAGGATATAAAACTAAAAGCAACAAACAAAAACTCATAGACACAGACAACAGTTTAGTGGTTACCAGAGGGTAAGGGGTTGAGGGGGTGGTAAAAGAGGAAAAAGCGGGTCAAATGTATGGTGATGGAAGGAGAATTGACTCTGGGTGGTGAGCACACAATGTGATATACAGACGATGGATTACAGAATTGTACACTTGAAACCTATACATTTTTATTAACCAGTGTCATCCCAATGAATTTAATAAAAAAAAAGAAAAAGCTTATATTTTATGAAAAATATTTTTAAAAGATAAATTTTAAATTTTTGTGACTCCCAAAATGTGGTAATTAAAAAAAAATCTTCTGATTTCTCCCACATTTGAAATAATCATGTATGTGTATTAATGGAGCAGTATACACTCACAATAGTGATAGCACAAAAATGTAGCTTTATTTGTTTGTGTTTTGGCTAGCTTAAGATACCTAAAACAAAAGAAACTTTCACTTCCTGATTTTCAAAATGTCTAGAAGTCTGATCTCCGGAGTTTCTAACCAATAGGATCAATCCCCTCATATGCAGTAAAACATGTTTGAAAACCTAAGAAGATTTTTGTTTCAGTGTTACTATTTCTTCTAGTACTTCCAATCTCTAAGAAATATGGTTCTGCTTGAGAATTGTTAAATATATTAAACAAGGAGGCTGTTAGACTGAGGTCTCACTAATGCCATTTTGACCCGTGTAAGCAAACCAAAATCTAAGCATGTAAATGCCTCCAGCTTAGGACATCAAAATGCTGAGGAAAACCAATTATAAACAGCCAATGAGGCTTTGAATATAACTACTCAATAATTTCCTGTCTTTGCTTCCAAACTTTCTTTAATTGTCTTTCCCTGGCTCCTGTGGGAGAAACACTCTTCACCACTTCCTGTTAGGCACTGCTCTTTCGAACCATTAAATGCTCAAATAAACTCTTAAAATATGCCTCAATTTATCTTTTAACAGAGTTCAGACTCCTCAGTGTTACAGTTGCGTAGTGTTATTGAGTGGACAACCTCCCCCCTAAGCCTCCAGGTCCACGTGAAAATTGTGGACACTCTCACCTCCCCCCCGCAACTGTGTTGGAAGATATTGTTTGCAACATGCTTCACTCACTATGCTTTCCACACACCTATACATACCCTTAGCTGTAATTATCATGATCCTCAGTTATTTTCTCTAGTATGTAAGAACAAGAATAATCCGATATTTCAGTTTCCTTGGGCATTCCTAGTTCTACAAATTTTGTCTGAGGAAGTGAAACAAGCCTTGGGATTGTATTATGTTCTTGTTTCCCCCTATTTAACAGCTAATTATAGCAGCCAACTAGGATTGTTTTGAAGTCAAGTGATAAAGTGGTGTCTTTTTTTATTTCTCCTCTACTTACATGGGCAATTCGCTAAGGAGACACCTTGAATCCCTGACCCTGCTAGAAGATTCAAAATGAATCAAAATGAATGCTATAAGCAGGAGGAATCTTGGAACATTTACTTAGATAGAAAAAAGAAAAAAAAAGTGCCACCCTTACCTAGGAAAAGTATCATCTGCCTGAAAAATAAATAAATAAATAAATAAATAAAGTCAGTGCTTCAATTGTGATGTGTTAGCGTCCTATAAGATAATGTCACTACCAGCATGCCTTTGGTGAATATTTTCTGTTTGCTGTGGGTTGTGCTACCTATAATGATTTCATATTTCAACAAATTGACACACGTGATTCTCTTATCACGCCTTTTCTTGTCCTCCTCCTCCTAGTAAAAGTTTGCTTCTCTTTATAGGGTCTTGTGCTGGATGTTGAACTGTGGTTTCTGCAAATTACATGCTATGGAGGCTGGAGTATTTTTGTATAGAATCCACACTGACTTTCCTTGCATTCAATTCCTGCCCGTGTAATAGCTCTGCACCCATCAAATACAATTACAGCAGGTGGGCTTGCAATTTACACACCTGGAAAGGTCACTTGAGATAGTCCCAAAGCATCACACCTTTACCTACTATCACTTCTGCACTATGAAGAAGGCAAGCACCTTTGCAGTGGTTAAATTTATGCAGTTTGAATAATATTCACACCCTTCGTTATTTTCCTAGAATTGTGTGAACATAAGCTCTGAAAACAATGACATAAATTAAGGTCACTGAACTCTTTCACCATTCATGCCTGAAAGTTTATTATCAGAACGCGTATGATGGTGACAGCTTATCTTCACTTGCTAGTGCTCAGTGCCTGCGTTTCAACAGTGGGGGCTTTGATCCAAGAGACACATTTTCCTCCCTGTTAGAGCACTGGAGCTTCACACCAGACTCACAGCCAGTGACATGCAGGAAGTCTGTACCCAATCATATTATGTGTTGAAACATCCATCATTTTTCGATCTGCGACGGACATGCGCTATCCGTCACTGAGAGAGATCATGAATTTTGACAAAATGAATCAGGTTAAGTTTTAAACAATGTCATGTCAGGACTTTGCTATAACAAAGATGTCCGGTTGTCATATTTTATCGCTGTGTACATGTGGGTATATTTTGTGTTGTGTATGTGTGCGTCCTTGGTTTGTGAACACACATACATCATTGGGACACAGAGAATCATGCAGCGATTCACATGACCAAAATGGAATGTACTTCAATCGTCTGCATAAATAAGAGAAAACAGACAATATTAAATACGATTAAAATTACAGGTGCCAATAAATAGTGCAAGCAGAGCAGAAAGACTGAAAGCATCATAGAATAACAAGTCTTGCATATGTTGTGGGGTTGCTTTACCCTGAAGAGATGAGAAGTAGCAATTGGTCTCGCTATTGGTTCATGCCGATGAAGCGCTTGGCAGAATTGTAGTAATTCACAGGAGTTTCCACTTAGTGCAAAATTAACAGGGAAACTATCATTGGAATGTTGAGTTTTGTATATTAATGTGTGTAAAGATTAGGAGAATGGAAACTTCATTTGTCTCTATACGTGAGGGGAAACTTCCCATTCCTGGTCATCTACAAAAGGCCAAAAGGTATTTGATAAGTGGCCTCTTGTATTTTTCACAGGATAGAATCATTTTTATTTACAAGTGGGCAGCGAAAAATGTGTAGACTGGTCATTTCCAATGTCATGCAGAGGGTTGCCTCAAAAAGGACCCAGGACAAAGATCCAGTGATAACTGCCTCAATCTGGAAACGTGTGCTTAATTGGTCAATACCGCTGCGAGGTTTCTGATCAGAAATACTTTTAGTTTTTATGCAGGCAAATAAAAGACCCTTGCAGAGCACACATGTATGGGGATAAATGTTCACCTTTAGTGAAATGTAGAATGTATTTTGTGACTTTGGATTCCTGTAAACACTGAAGGTCATAGTCATTTTGATCTCATGACAGTAGTCTTAGCAACTGTAAAATATGGGTATAAATTGCCAGGGACAACAAGCCACTTACAGACATCCTTAAGACCCTGTGAACACTTATTGAATAACCTCTTCATTTCTCTCTAGGCCTTTCTTCATCTAACTATGAAATAATTAGTATATAGACGATAGTAAGGAAAAGTAGAATAAAGCTGAAATGAAGTAAACATTGTGTTCAGAATGAAGAAAGTAAAAAAGCACTTTAGCAGGTATTTATTTAACCTAAATGAAAGTTAAAGGGTCGGTACTAAGCTTCTTCGTCGGTGGTTGTTTTGCTTATAATTGACATTTTTTTCTAATAACCTTACCATATTTATTACCATGTTAGCAATAGTACCTAGTTTTTTTCTTTGACAATATATGTCCTGTAATAACAAAAAGCCTCATAGCTTTTCTTCTGATACGATCGACAATTTTAAGAGAATAATAAGCTTAGAGCAGCTTACAGTACGCAGCTTATAGTACTTAGAGAAATGAAACACTTCCCTTGAAGATGTGCTATGTTACAGATGCACTGTACACCTAACACAACGCTGGGACCAGATAATTGAGTTAGATGCCTGGTAGGCAATTGATCTAAGTTAGATTCATCCAAGATTTATGCAAAGAATAAGGCAGACAGACAATCATAAAACAAAACTAAACAAAGAAAGAGTAACAGCAACATTCTGTGAAGGAAAATAAACAAGTGAGGAAAAACAGTACCCCTTTTCCGAGACCCCTAGCTCCCTGAGTAGGTGTGTGTGCTTGGTTATTTGTTTTCAAGTCAGCACCCCTGCCACCCATTTCTGACAGTCCACTGTGCATTGAAGAGAAGTCAGGACCTCCGGATTCCCTTCCCTGTGTACATGGCAGGGTAGAATCTGCCAACAGTAGGCAATTGTAAAAGATTTGGGGACAAGAGAGAAAGGGGGGGATTATTCCCCAGATGCAATTCTCACTACGCATGAGCAGAGAGCTGCTGGGAGGTTTTCTTGGGCATCCCTGAGAGTAATTATGGGGATGGATATAGAAGGTGGGGTTTTCCAGAGGTTGGTGAGAGTGACATGGGCTTCATAGAGAGGTCCTTGGATGTTCAGCACTTGCCAGCTGAGGTTTCTAGAATGTCCTGCTTTGGAGCAGCAGGCTGATATCACTGGTGACAGCTTCTCTGACCTCTTATCCCCACAACCTTCTCAAAGGTCTTGTCAGCCTCTAATTCTTTCTGGTAAAACGTTTCACTTACCAACCACATATTCTGACTGATAGGCTGTGCTCCATTCATCCTCATTTCTCGAGGGAAAAGATGAAAGCCTTGCTCCAATTCAGAATTGTTTTGGGGAGACAAAGCCAGAAAAATGTGAAGTTCACTTAGGAGAAGAAGACCATTTTTGCATTTTTTTTTAATTTTTATTGGGGAATTGGAGAGATGGGAACAGTGCTGGGGAATTGGGAGAAGGGGAACAGACAAGTTGCTGTCGTTTTGTTCTTCAGTCTAGTTGTGGAGGACGTTGCTTCACTGGCCCAAGTTGGCACCATCATTGCGCTCTTCCCGGGTGAGGCAGATCAGTCGCTGGCTTCTGGACAGCTGCTCACTGCGGCTGCTGGCCACTCACGCTGACTGCTGGCTACACACGGTAGCTCATGGCAACCCACTGCCACAGGGGCTGCAGCCTATGCCATCGCCGGCGACTCACGGCAGCCCAGCTCCAGGTTGAGCTGTTGTTCAGCATCTTAGCTGTGGAGGGCAGTGTCACTGGCCCTCATATGTGGGATCCGAACCGGGGCCCTCTGGTGTCCCAAGCCAGTTCTTAACCATCTCGCCACTCGGCCGGCCCTGCATTTTTTAATTCAACACAAATTTACTGATTTTCATGCATCTAGCAAGGTTCCAGAAAGGGGGGGGTGGTGTCAGTGGTAAAAGTAATATCCCAAACCTCTGGCCTTGTGGCGCTTCTAACCCAGTGGACTAAGAATGCACGAGGTGCCTGCTGGTTATGGCAGGAGAGGGATGCCAGTGAGGAAGTCAGCTAAGCTGTAAGATTGTGCACAGGGAGCCTGGTGAGGAGGTGATTATAGTAATCCACATTAGAGGGGATGGCAAATGGAACCACCATGGCAAAAGTAGAATTATCAATTTATTTAATTATGGATTAATGTACTCAGTCACAACATATAAAGTGCTTGCCATGTGCAGGAAGGAACTATATGTAACACCGGAGATAAAACAGAAAATATGATACCTGGTCTTGCAGAATTAAAGTAAGAAACATGACAAATAAGCAAACTATACAGTATACTCTGAGATTCTGTGCTGTAGGAAGAAAACAAACCACGGTGTGCCCTAGAGAACAGCACTGCTGGGGGGTGTGCGATCAGCATTGATTAGGGAGGTCCGGTGAGGGTTCCTGTCCTCCTGATCCTGTGACCTGCCAGCTTAGCAGTCTTAGTTTCGGTGAGAGAGGACTCATTCCACCAGGAAATACAACTATCACCCCACTGAATGGGGAGTTAAGACTGCGTCCTGCCACCTTGGGCACCTCAGGACTCTAAATCAACAGGCAAAGAAGGAAGCCCCTGCAGTGGCTGGGGTGATTGGCCCCAACTACCACGGGGGAATGGGACTCGTGCTCTACAGTGGACATAACGACGGGTTGTCTGAAATATAGGAGGTCTCTTAGGGCGTCTCTATCAATGTGCCCTGGGATCAAGGCCAATGCAACACTACAAAGATCCGCTCCCAGCAGGAAAACGAATGACCCAGAATTTTCAAAAATGAAGGTTTGGGTCATCCCACCATGCCAAATACCACAACTAGCTAAAATGTTGGCTGAGGGCACTAGGAATTTGACATGGGTAATGGATTAACATGATTATAAATAAATACCAGCTACTATCATGTGACTAGCTGTAGAAATGAGAACTATAATTGTCATGAGTATTTTTTTCTTATTTTGTTTCTTATCTTTATGTCTGTCAATACATACATAGCTAGCTAGATATAAACATGTATACTATATACCTTTATTCTTCTCTTTCGTATCCTCTTGTAACAGATATATTAAATGTATTCAATTTATATCATATTTAAATGTTGTTAGCCTTATATAATAGCATTTAAGTTACAGGCTATCAAGTTGAAGAGCGAACATCACTCAAGGAAATCACCTCCTCCTGCTGAGAAGGGGTTAGTGCATTTTTGGTTGCACACATGTGAGGCAGAAGTATGACTTGTGATTTGTCTCTACTTGGAGATTAAGTATGGCTTAAGAAGTTGATTGATAGGCATCAAGATGACAAGAAGTGAACTTGTGATTGTTAATTTAAGGGGTCAACATGGCTGGGTCATAGTGTCTACATATTTGATCATAGGTTATCCTGGATGCTTCTGTGAGGGTATTTTTGGATAAGATTTACATTTAAGCTGGTAGACTGTGAGTGCAGCATATGTATTGCCCCGCATAATGGGGGTGCGATTCATCCAATCAGTGGAAGGCCTGAATTGAACAGAAGACCAACCTTGTCCCAGCAAGAAGGATCCTCCAGCAGACGGCCTTCTGATCTCACCTGCAGCTTAGCCTCTTCCTCGGGATTCTAACTGCAACTCTTGCCTGTGTTTCTAGCCTGCCCACCTCCCCCATCAGATTTTGGACTCACCAAGTCTCAACAATCGTGTAAGCCAGTTCCATAAAATAAATCTCTTCACATGTATACACACAACCTTCTTTGTTCTGTTTCTCTGGAGAACACTGACCAATAGAGGGGTACAGAAAGGTGGCCTTAGCTGAGGTATGAAGACACATTAAAAAAACTTTCAATATGAAATTTCAAGATTGTCAGTATGGTAGAAATAACAGCATCTTCATATGTTGATGTGGACAGTCCTATAGAGAGGAAATGGATGTCAAAATGTCAAACAGAGAGATTAGCTGAGGTGCCGTCCCTGGGTTGATGTGAGGGGATGAGATCCCTGCCTCAGATGGATTTTGTTAGGAATGTAGATAGATCAGGAAGGAAATGACTGGATGCAGAATATATTGATGACATTGTGGGAGTATGGTGAAAATGGTGAAAAATGATGGGATTTCAGATATATTTTGAAGGTAAACCCAACAGCATTCAGTTGAGTAGTATAACTATGAGTGCACAAAATCTTAGTGAAGAAATATATTTGCTTTGTTATAGACATTCATTTTCTAGGTAACTGATTTGAGCAATCAACTTTAATACATTATGCATATAAAACAGAATGTAAAAGTTGCTTTTGAACAAAGATATGTTTTAAATCACCAGTGATTAAATAACACTAATTCAATAACAAGGGTTAGAACAAAATACTCATGTTCTAATATATTATCAACTACAAATTTAGAGATAACACTTAGTATTCATACAATATTGCACAAATATATATATATATATATATATATATACACGTTATATTCCACACATTTTAGTTTATTATGAAGTATGAATTACTTTCTTCTAAGATGCTTTGGAATGCTTTTGATAATAGCCAGACCACAAAATGGGTTTGGTTTGTTTCTTTGTTTTATTTTTTACATTTTTTAAAAATTGAAGTATAATTGACATATAACATTATATTAGTTTCAAATGTACAATAATTTTATATTTGCATATATTGCAAAATGATTGTCACAATAAATCTAGTTAATGTCCATCATCATATATAGCTACAATTTTTTTCTTGTGATGAACCTCCTAAGATTTACTCTAAGCAACTTTCAAATATGCAATACACTATTATTAATTATAGTCACCATGCTGTACATTACATCCCCATAACTTATTTTATACCTGAAAATTTGTATCTTTTGACCCCATGTTACCCATTTGATCCCCCACCCCCACCTCTGGCTTCATTTTAAATTAAAGAATAGTTTTTTCCTCTTCTCTCTCTTTCCTTTCTTCCTTCCTTCCCTTTTCCTTCCTCTATCCCCCTTTTTCATCATTTAGCATATAAGTATTAACAGATATTTATTAAGACTTCAATATATGTTCCATGATATGACAAGTACTTTAATGAAAGCTTTTGAAGTATAGAAAAGTTGCTGCCCCTGAAGATTTTATAGTCTTTATAAAAGACACAAAATTAATGTTTATGGAAAAACTAAAGGATAAGTATGAATGTTTAATTTTGTCAGTCAAATAATAATGACTAAGAATGATGAAGTTTGGAAGAGCGGAGACCTTTTTAGACAAAGCTTCATGAAACAGCTGGCACTTGAAGACAGTATCTAGTATTATTGTAACATGATTATGAACTATAATAATGCACTTTTGGTCATAGTACCTTGTAATATATTCTTTTCTCTTTTCCCGTATGATATATAGTATAATTCTCATGCATTTTTCTGTAAGCTACATTCTTCACATAGACTGTTACAGTGAATTTTAAAATAGCTCTTTCTGAAGTTGTCTCTAGCAAAATTAGGTCATACATGCAAGTACATTGGTCAAAGGAAGAGAAAAATTGAGGGAATTACCTACTTTCAGACAAATCACATCTTCTTACCCTTTTTGTTTTTGAATTCTTTCTTTTTATGTGTGTATGTGTATAGGCAATACATATGTGTATATGCAATACATAAACATATGAATATATTGCTACTTATACATGTAACACTTAAGAATAATTTAGAATGTGGGGAAAAGTTTTCTGGTCTGTTAAAAATGAATAAAGAAGACAATTTAGGTGATACAAACTTAAATTTAATCCTTCGCGAAGCCTGCAGTCTCTGTTATTCAAGGGTCCAGAGAACTTCAACATAGGGCAGAAGGTAGAAAGCTTCTACAGGATAAAGAGGAAGAAACAAGAAAGAGAATCAAGAAAATAAAGAAAGAACAAGGAAGTTAAGTACAGAGTCCAGCATTGGCTTGGGTTTTGGAGATTGGCTGCCTGGACACAGCACATTTCTTCTGGTCAAAGGGAGCATTTGCAGGAACATGAAAATTATCTAAGTCTCAGTTTGCTGCCCTGGCACCTTCAGCAGATCGGAATGAAGGTGACTGCATTGCAAATAGATCTAATGAGTCATAGAATAAAAAGGCTAAATGGGGTTGGCACATAGAGACCATAAAAAAAGGAAAAAAAAACTATCAATAGATGCTGAAATCAACCTCTGCTTTCTTTCCTATAAGGAACATTTTTATTTGCCAAGTGGAGTATTTACTTAAAAATTCTGCCAACTCGTTATCTCTACTCATACGTTCCCTTTACTGAAATGTGTTGTTTATTAAAACGTGTGGCTTTATTTGTCAGGTTATAACTTCTGTCATGTCTTCAGTAGGTCAAAAAAAATTTAAAATACTGCTTTCCATCTACTGATAGAGACCAATTTGGGATATCTACAAAGAAAGTTACATTTTACAGCTGAAAACAAACAAAAAAAAGCAACCCATTGCTCTGGGTTTTTCTGTTCAACTTTTACATAGATTTAAACCATAAGATACTGAGTGCTATTTATTAATTAAAATACCTCTTTCTTCTCTGTCCTTCCGTTAGTGGCCAAAGTATCTTGTATTGGCTCCCTATTCAGTAGTGATCTAAAATGTTGCACTAGAATCAGCCTTGCTTTGCTCTGGTTTAGCTCTCACTTTTTTATGGAGCTGCACATTCCACTGGTAATGACCTCCATGCAGCAACGCGTCTTTGAAAGTTATCACTGCTCTTTTTCTCCACTGAATTCTGTTATTGTTATCATCATCATAGGCAGTATTCTACCTACGTATTGTACAGTTAAATGACCCTTCCACATACTCCCCAGGCTGTGCCAGAATTCCATATTCTGTAATATCTAATCTGCAGACTTAATTGGGAGTAATCATCTGTTTAAAGATGGAATTAATTTCTATGTTTCTGATAATTGAGGTAAAACTCAAAGGCTACTATTTCTAGATTTACACACCAAAGGTTATTTTGAGAACACAATGGCAGCGGTGAAATCCAAACTAGGTGGCCTGATTTCATACATGAAAAGCAACTCTCTCCAGCAAGTATCCCCTCATCTGCAAAGCCCATGCCTGCAATTCCTTTAATGAGGAAGGATAGCATTTTATTTCACAATACCACTAGAAGCTAAAAATACAAGTACTTCAGAGAGCTAGCTCATTGATTTATGTTTATTCTATGTTGTAAATGACAGAAGATCAAACCCTTTCTTGCAAGAAGTTTCTGTTATAAAGGAATTACAGTTTTGAAAAGGAACAAAAGTGACTGTCCCTGAGGGAAGTGAAGTTGTTAAACAAGAGGAGGCAGATCACTCAAGGCCATTGTTCCCAGCTTCAACTTTTTGCCTAAGGCCACGGGTGAGAGCAGAGGAGCTCTCAGAAACATCCTGAAGAAGCAAGCTCTAGGGTTCTTTGAAGCAGAGGAGGCAAAGTGCTAATGAAAGGACCACGTTCTCACTCTTCATTCTGCCTCGCAGCAGAAACACTCTTCTTCTAGTAACAGATGGGAGAAAAGAGTGGGGAGCTGATTAAATGTCTGCTTAATTCTTCATTTTCCCTCATTCAGCTTAAAATTAGGTAAAAAACTCAGAATCAAGAACATTAAAAGATATTGTCCCTGTACCCAAAGGGGAATAATATACAAATGGAATCTTACAAGGTCTGACAATTAAGTTCGTGAACTTGTTGCAATGATGTTGCTACCTTTTTATGATATCAGAGGGATTATTCATTATAAATTTGTACCAACTGGACAAACAGTTCACCAAGTTGACTATTTGGAAGTTCTAAAAGGCTGCATGAAAAAGTTAGACAACCTGAACTTTTCACCAGCAATTCATGGATCTTGCATCACGACAATGCACCACAGCTCACACAGCACTGTCTGTGAGGAAGTTTTTAGCCAGTAAACAAATAACTGTATTGGAACACCCTCCCTACTCACCTTATCTAGCCCCCAATGACTTCTTTCTTTACCCAAAGATAAAGGAAATATTGAAAGGAAGACATTTGGATGACATTCAGGACATCAAGGGTAATACGATGACAGCTCTGATGGCCATTCCGGAAAAAGAGCTCCAAAATTGCTTTGAAGGGTGGACTAGGCACTGGCGTCGGTGCATAGCCTCCCAAAGGGAGCACTTCGAAGGTGACCATAGTGATATTCAACAATGAGGTATGTAGCCTTTTCCTAGAATGAGTTCAGGAACTTAATTATGCGACCTCATATGCCTTGCAAAGATAAAACCTTGCTTTGGAATGTGAACTCTTGATTCAGGATCTAGAAAAGGAAAAAAACAAAACAAAACAAAACAGAAATACCATAGTTTTGTTGTGGTTGTAAATACAAGTGAATTATTTATTTAATTGATGTACAAGGAGCACTTGCCAAAAAAATTCATTTTCTTTGCTTAAATCCTACTTTATGATAATAAGTTGGTGCTAAGGGCTCCACCCAAAAGGTATTACTAATTTTCAATGGTAAAATCATGTGGAAAAACATGCTAATATTTCACATATAGTAAATATGATCATTGTTTCTTCCATTGGCTAGGAAATGAATTGAAAAAAAAACAACATCAAATTTTTGTCACTTCCAAAAACCCTTTAAACCTCTATATTAATTTATCTTAATTTTAAACTTCTACTGGCCACAGTAAAGAGCCCCCAGTGACATGACTTGATAAACATCTGATGGTGGAACTTTTACATCTTAACAAAATTTCCTGAGTAGAACTGGTAACTAGAACCGTCTTCTGCCCCTACCCTTGGCCTGGATGCTGACAACCTCATCAAACCTTACAGTCTTCTTCAGCAAGACTTTGCTAAAACCCTGACAAAACTCAACCCTTACCATTTTCATAAATCCTGGCTGTTGTACCATGATTCTTACCCAATCCTAATCAAGCTCCTGCATTGAAAGATGCACTTTAAACCAAACATCCAAATGTCAATAAACTCTGACTTTCCTTCTCCACTCTGAAATATTAATAACTTTTGTGGAAAGCAATGAACTCAGCCCTATCTCATCAACAGTATTGGTGATGAACACCTGGAAAACAGCATGAGCTAAGGAAGGCATAAATGCAGAAAATCTGAGGAATGTTTAAAAAATAGCAGGTGGCATATATTGGCCAAAATATAAATGGTTTGAAGATCGTTACAGAACATTAAAAAACTAGGTTGGACCCAATTGACAGAGGTCTTAAAGCTTAGATGATTTTTTTGATCATTAGTTTCTCACTAAATTACGCCAACACTTTGGGATGTCTTCATAAATTGATATATGTGACAAAACTCGTGTAACTGTATTGAATAAATTTTGTAATTTACTTTTCAAAAAAATAGTGAAAGCTGATTTCAAGTTCTCCATTTTAATTTGAATTGCCCTATGTCCTTTTAACAGCCACAGGCTACTAATTTTGTAGTCTTTTTTTCAAGAATTGCTAATGTAGTAGATAGGACAACGCAAAAGCAAGATGTCTATTGAGCACAAATGTGTCAAAATTTGCATATGTCCTTGTGTATGTTAAAGGAATTTGGGTCTGTGCCTTATCTTTCCTATTCAATAGTTAGTATCTTGAAAGGAACAAGCCATATTGTGTTTATTTATATACCTGTCAATTAAGTTTTCAATATATTTGAGTTAAATTGAATCAGATACTAACAGCAAAGGCATGTGATGCTAAGTGTTGAACAATATTGTCAGTGATATGTAGATACTGTTTATTCCCAACGGCAAACATTTGAGTTATTATTAACTTCTTTTACCAATGGAGACACTGAGGCAGTGATAAGTTCAGTGAGTTGCCCCGGCCATCTGGTCATCCATTTAGCAGGGAGCCATTACAGGGTTTCCACCCGGGCAGTCTTTCCCTATAGTGCACACTTGAAACAGTATGCCACAATCCCAGTTGTATGAAAAAAATATATATCCAGGAATTTACATAGCTTTCAATTCTGTGTTTAATTTTTTTCTTTATTCTTATAGATGAATATTCATTTATATTAATTCATTAATAAACATTCACATGTCTATATATTCATATGTGAAAGCCTAATTACAAATACATGTACATTATAAAAAGTTCAAAATAAGAAATATTTTCACAGAAAGTCCAATGCTCTCCAATCCTACCTAGGAGAAATACCCACTGCTAATAGCTGAGTGGACATCCTCACGACTTTATTCGTATGCATATGCAGGACTTCAGGAGACCCATAGAAGAATGCTTCTAGCATCACTGCTCTTAGCAATAAAATAGTGGAAACCACATAAATGACAAGGAAGGAATTAACATGTTGAGCTATAATTTTGATGGAATGCTGTATTTGTCTTAGTTTGGGTACCCTGGGAGGTAGACTCAGAGAAAGAGAGCAGGTCATTTATTGAAAAGATCCCAGAAAGCGGCAATGAGGGCAGAGGGACAGTGACACTGGCGGGGGGAGAAAAGTCAGTCGAGTGCATTAATGAGCTGTTTTCCAATGCAGGGAACGGGGCCCTTTCCCCCTGGATGATATGCCGGAATTTCAGTAGCACAGGTCAATCTGTTCCTTCCTTAAAAGCAGCTTGGCATACACATGATCATCATCTCTGCGGCCTCAGCAATCTGGTAGAAGTCAAGGAGTGGGAAGTTTCAGATGACTATGTCATGTCCACTTCATTCACGCGTGCTCCTGACCCTGTCAAGTGTCCACCTGTCAATACCTTGCCTTGAACATCAAATGGATTCAATAAATACATGGAAACATGGATGACTAAGTGACTACACTTCATAATCAGGTTATTATTGACAATGGAAATACCCTCTAAGAGATGGCTTGTGATCCATTGCGCCCACTGGCCCACGACCCTCTACTTCAGCTGTGAGCCTCGCCTGAGTGCCACTATGTTGACGTAAGATGATTTGAAATTCGAGCAACATGATCATTCTGACAAATAGGAGATCATTGAAACAGGACATGCCAGTTCTGCTTTCATGAGACACAGAGATAGATAGGAATGCCACCCAGGTGAGTGCGGGAGGTGCATTTGAGGAAAGCCGGGCTTCATTGCCAATAGGTAAATAAATGAAACTCAGCTCCAGTCATCTCACACTTAACTCAAGAGTGATGAGAGAACTCAAAAAGCAAATACCTCTTACATTGCTTCCCAGTCTATCAGAGCATAATCTCTTTGATACCTCCATGTTTTATCATTCTATATTTTGTCCTCTTTGATGTGTTCTTGTGATCTAGACCCTGCTCCTGACTTGCCATGTTAGCCCTCCCTATCAATTAAGTTCCCATTATTCCTCTTGGAAAGGCATTCACCTACATCAAATGAACATTTCAATAAGATGCCCCCATTTCATTTTCGGCTGATTGAAACCAGCAGCTGGCTCCCAACATGCCAGCTGAATTCGCCTGCTTTGAAATGCCACAGCTACTCACTAATACAAAATTTGCTGTCCTTAATTCTCCCAGGATTTGATGTCTTTCAACAAACAGGGAGGTGGGTAAAGGAACATTCATATGTATTCCTTGAAGGCCTTGAAAATTATCTTCCCTTAAAAATGGAGAACAATTTCAAGTGATGTGCATGCGCGTATAAATTTAAACCACATATGTACACCCAGAATAAAATCACACAAGGCGAGATGATTATGTTTTATAATTGAAGGTTTTGCATTCAGTGTATTTCCCTACATCGTATTTATGAAATTTAAAATACCAAAATCCAGAAAGCATGCATAAGTAGACAAGCCATAAAAAGAATACATTTTTAAGATAGGAAAAAATATAAACAGCAAAAAGCTTCACCAACGTTTTTATAATCCTAACAGTCACCTAATGAATAAGTGGAAGAATATATTACTTGTTTTCATTTATCAGTTCCAAATTGACATGCAAGTACTCATAATCGGATAAATAAATAAGTGTACGTTTAGTAGTGAGACACTGTCAGTGGGCGCTGAAGTGTCATTTTACCAGGGTTAGTGGTTTTTGTTTTTGTTTTTCCTTATATGTGGTATTTCTGTAATAAAGGAGTAAATTATTTTTAAAATAAGGAATTATAGGAGAAGATAGATTTGCTTACCGTTAGACACATAGATTTCTTTATTATAAAAGGTTATTTTGTAAAAGCTATCCTGTGAACACAATTGTTAAGATTTAAGTGATTTAATAATCTTCTCATAGCTCTCACTAGAGTGACACAATCTGGGGTGCAATGTTGGGGCCTCTGTATTTTGGTGATTTCTCTAATATGTGTAGCACCAACGCCACAATGAAAAGCTTGAATGGTAATCTGTGACTCAACAGAGCTTGTCTCCTTGCTGTCATTCACAAGTGCCAATCCTCAGCCTTCTTTCTCTTAGTGCTTCCTGAGTCAACAAAGGGACAAAATGACTTACAAATTCTTTTTAAACAACAAAAATACCTCTTCAAGAAAACAGACTACCATTGGATGGTTTGTGACCAGATGTGTGTTTTGATGTTTTTAAATTTGTTTTAAAGCTGGCTACCTGGTTTCCTGGTTTTGTTTAAACCACACCCAACTTTTTCTAGGGTCTGGACATGTGGGCATATACTAATACAAGGGATAATTTTAAAAACTTTATAATTTTCTAGATCCTCAAACAAAGAAAAAAGATGAGCGTTTTCATGTCACTCCACTGCAGTGGTATTATGTGTATTATCATTTTTTCCCTATTAAAACATTTTGGTTTATAATCTTTCTATCAATAGATGTGACTTTAAAATTAATGAAGTAAGTATGGAATCATTAAAAAAATATGTCAGTCATTACCAACCTCTGATAATTATTGTATATATTTTCAACTAATAAAATACATCCACTATTACCAGAGGGTAAAGGGGGAGGGGGGTGATAGATGGGTGTACAGGGGTTCAAATATGTGGTGGTAGAAAGAGAATTGACTGGGTGGTGAACACACAATGTGATATATAAATGATAGATTACAGAATTGTACACCTTAAATCTATGTAACTTTGCTAACAATTGTCACCCCAATAAACTTTAATTTAAAAAAAAAATATATATATATCCACTAAAACATAAACTCATACATACATGTTTATTAATCCAGCGAACCAGATTTTTCATTATGATTGACTAGAATAATGTATTATACATTTAAGGGAAAACGGTAGTGCCACTGAGACCCTGCCCTTGGTCCCTGAAGTAAGCATATTTCCACTGAATAATGGGAATTGAATTCATGGAGGACACCAGCCAGGCTGTGTTCCTGTGACTAAGTAAAGGAAAAAGCAAGATTAAGTGGATCTTGAAAATTTTTAGTAATACCAAGAAAGGTGAGGTTATCAGGAGGGTTGGGGAAAGGGTCTCCTTTAGCACTTTGTCAACTCATTTTAGGAAGAACTGCCTCAGGGGTCAGAAGCCATATTTTGCCATGTGAAAAGGGAATATGCAAAGACTGTGTAACCTTGGTGGTACAATGGCCGTCTCAACCTTACTCCCTTTCTCTCCATGCTCCCATGTGCTGAGACCTCTTCAACTCCATCTTGAGAGTATCCCCTGAGCTAAACTGCAAAATGTAAGGAACTAGATCGATGTGAGTAAAACTGGGATGCTCTCAACAGAAGTCCTGTTATTCACTTTGTTTTAAGTCATTAGACATTATATTCATTGCACGATGCTTCATAAGAGGTCTCAGATCTGACTCTCTGAGCCCCAAAATATTACAGCTTTTATTGTTATAACACTTTCAGTGTACTCACATAGCTTCCTTCTTTTAAAACAGATATTCAGTACTGGAATGAATTTGTCCAATAACAGCATGCTATACTCCAAGCCATCGTGCTTTGATTCTGAGCAAAAGTTTTTATTGTAAACCAGGGTAGCCCCTCCTCTGAACAAAAGAATGCAGGTAATAATCCCTTCAGAAGCTTTTGAAAGATAGCTCCAGTTACCTGTGATATTTTCTTACACATAGCATAGACTCAGTAAAGGACCGGATTTCGTTTTCTTGGCCCTCCCTGAAGTAGATGATTTGGACGGTAAGCCAACTATTAATTAGAAGGTATTTAGCATGACCTTGACCAGCTGTGCTTTAATAAAGTAGAATATCTGCTTAGAATCTAAACCTGCAGAGATTTTGTACCTGAAATGTAAAAGAAAGAAATACCTCTGATGTTTAGAGCTGAAGAAATGCTTTGGCATTGTAACATAATCACATATTATATAACTACTACATTATGTAATCACGTATAATAAAATTTAAAATATATTGTTTTATAATATTGTTTTTCATAAACATTCTTTTGTGGCTAAAATTATCTACCCCTTGGCACTGTGCCTGGTCACTATTATATTAAAAGTATTTGTGGGGCAGCCGAGTGGTGCGATGGTTAAGAGCTGGCTTGGGATGCCAGAGGGCCCCGGTTCGGATCCCACATATGAGGGCTAGGGACACGGCCCTCCACAGCTAAGATACTGAACAACAGCTCAACCTGGAGCTGGGCTGCCGTGAGTTGCCGGCGACGGTGTAGGCTGCAGCCCCTGTGGCAGTGGGTTGCCATGGGCTACCGTGTGCGGCCGGCAGCCAGTGTAAGCAGCCAGCAGCTGCAGTGAGCGGTCATCCAGAAGCCAGCGACTGATCTGCCTCGCCCGGGAAGAGCGCAATGATGGTGCCAACTTGGGCCAGTGAAGCAACGTCCTCCACAACTAGACTGAAGAACAAAAGGACAGCAACTCATCTGTTCCCCTTTCCCCAATTCCCCAGCACTGTTCCAATCCCCCCAATTCCCCAATAAAAATCTTTTAAAAAAACAAACTATTTGTGCAAGAAGAAACAGTGAGTCTAACATGCATGAAATAGTAAACACTGGTTGAATTAATTTAAGTATATTCAAAACAGTGGTGTTATTTTAGTCCTTCTGGAAAAATGGAATGAAATATTATGTGATAATTATGATGTGATCATTTTAAAAATTGTGACATAGTCACATAGCCACAATTTTTAAAATGATCACATAGTAAAATAATACACAGAGTTCTTAGAGAAATACAATTTGTAATGTCCGTTTAGTAGGGAAAGGTGGTTATACAGTATGTTAGAGCCCATTTTGTCCAAGAGTTTTGTTTCACAGATTTAAAAACAGACACAAAACAGCTAAAGTCATAGCTTCCAAGACCTCACTGAGGAATAGATTTAATGCCAGAAATTAAGATCTCTAATGTCTACAACCTTTTCTTTTTCTAATAAGGTAATATATTAAAAAAAAATGAGCATGACTTTTTTTTGTGAATGTGCTCATGTAAATTAGAAATACGTGTTCATTTAGGAAAATATATCACTCATATGTATATGTTGTGTGTGTAGACCACATACTTCACTATTAATACTAGAATATTTTATGTAACCATTTTAGGTATTTAAGAGAAAATGCTTTGGCATAAGAAACATAATTTCCCTTAAATGTTAAAAAGTGAACCATATTAAACTATTTCTGTCGCTCTATTACTTCATTAACAATATCTCTATAGTCCTATGTTAATTTCCTAACAATGCAACCCTAGGAAATACCACAAAGACGGTGGCTCAACATAAGTGACCTCACTTAGACACAAGTAAAAGAACATATTACATATATTGCCTTAAGAAAAGCTTCTAATATAAGTAATTTAATTGTATAAGAACATTTTATGTATATATATAATTTTATGTGTATATATCAATTGCATGATATATATAGATACATATCATGCAATTGATATATACACCATATAATAATACATTTTATAAAATATTTTGCTTTTGCATCTGTCCATCACTTGTATTGACATCTAAATTCTATGACAATCTCAGCATCTAAATTCTATGACAATCATTCTTGCTTAATTCTAGGAAAATATTAGAGAAAGAGATTTCTTGCAAATCCCTCAAAAATTTCCTCTAATAGTCATTTGATTTAAGAATCTTAGTAATTTCTTCCCAGTCTTGCAGGGCATTGAATAGTATGTATAATTTAGGGGTGCAAAGAGAAAGAAACTTGCATATGTTAAATTTTATAATATATTTGTTTCTAAAGTACTCCCTGTGGCAATCATAGGAAAGATAATTCTATAGATTGTCACATCATCACTCTCAACTATGTTTCTTGTGGAAAAATATTTATGTTATCTGATTGTCTAATGGTGCTATATGCTTCAAAAGTTTGCTTTTTGAACCTGAAGCAGAAGAAAAAATATTATTTCAGTCTGTTTATAAAAATTCTTTCACTATTTATTCATTCAATAAACATTAACAAGGACTGTACGTTCATCCATCAAGCTGCTCTTTAAGAGTTGAGGCTTCTACAGAAACAAACAATGATGAAGAAATATTTCCATGGACTAAATATATGAAATGCTATGGAATTTTCAACAAATTTCAATAGATATTGAATCCAAGAGCCTATTATTTTTAAGGAATATTTCTAATCTTCACTCAGAAGTTATTTGGAAAACATGAGATACTTGGGGTAATATAGGCAATACCTACAGTTACAGAAGTGTAAAACATTGCTATTTTCACTCTTACTGAGGAAGCTGGCATTCCACACTCTGCCTGTGTGAACGTTTTTTTCAGACCCCCTAGTGGGGCTGTCCCTGAAAAGATGGCAGGTGATGTTTTTGATTGAGTGACTATAACTGTGACTGAATAAGCATGCTTATTTTGTTCTTATTAAATAACATGTGATGTGCATATGATATTCAGTTTGTAAAATGTTTACTGGCATTTTCAAAATGTTTTTCTGAACTGAACCACCAAAATTAAATTCAATATGGAGAAAAGTAAACAAAACAGAAAACAACCTCATAACAGTAAGCCAAATTGAGTTGTTCGGTAACTAAACTTTAATTGGTTGTTGGTTAAATCCTTAGGAAACTAAATGGCTTTCAAAAAATTGAACCTCAATTCTGGATTTTTTTTCTTTTTTTCCTTGATAGGTATACTTAAATCACCCCACAAGTAACTGAGAAAACCAATATAAAATTGGGAAATACCGATTAATAAGACAACCTGGCATATGGTACACCTGAGACAGAGTGGTTATTGTTTCAGCTAAGAAAAAAAATTTATGTGCCTAAGCTTGAATAGCAACAGATTCTATAAATAGTGCTATAATTATAAACTACAGAAGAGTTTTTACATGTAGCCTACATTAAATATATATATATATATATATATATATATATATATATATGGACACATAATTCTTTGAAGACATACTTTCATATATTTTTGTCGCAGTTTTACATTGTATAGTCTTATTTTTAAGAAATAATTTCCCTTTACAAATAAATGCACTACAGTTATTACTTTTAAACCTACTCAATCCTTTATGTGTGTATTTTTTGTGTAATTTACAGAGAAGACAAAACATGTATTAATGTCAGTCATCTTCACTTGTTAGTTGACCCTCAATCTTTCATCAAAACATCTTCCATGCTGGCAAAATGACTTTGCAAATAAGGAGACAGTGCTGAACAGAAACTGCTGAGAGAGACACAGCAGAAGAGGAGACTGGGACACTTTTGCCTACACTGTGCTTTTGGATTTTCTAATATCAGACAATTCTGTCAGAAGCATGGTTACTTACATGTCAAATGATTCATAGTGAAACCCACTGACACACAGCATTAGCAGAATATCGTTAAAATATTTGAGATTTTGTTTTATAAACAGTTATAGTTATAATAAGTATTGCTGTTTTTTTAACAAAAGTTGAGTGGAAGGATATTTCTTCATTTGAGGGAGAACATCAAAACTAGTATCTTGAGTATGCTCTTCTACAGCTAGAGTTCAAAACTGAGTAGTCAGGAAAAAGACCTGAAAAACTGAGGTCATTTCCAAAAATGAATGTTCTATTGGATCTCCTTTTGGAGACAGTTGTTAAGAAAAAGATAATTTGTAGGTCTCCAAAGTTATTTTGTATAGTTATTTTATAAATACAGAAAAAAAGGGAAAAAGTGATAAAAGTTTCATGTGAAAATTATTTTCTGCTGCATGAAAGAAAATAATATTCAGAGTACAGAAGAGTAAAAAAAAATGCTTGTCACTTCATTCTGCTCTCATTGGTGGTCCACTTGGGAGAGATGTGTACAAACATCCTTCTCTTGTAATAAAATATTTGGAATGAAGTATATAATAGAGATAACTAAAATAAATTAATACATTATTATTTAATAACTTGGTGATTGAAATGATGATACCAAAACACATTCAATTAATCATTTAGTCTGAAGTGCTAATAGTATTTCTAATATTCACAATACAAATTGCTTTGTAAATTTTTGTATAGGATCTGAACAGTTGATATCTCTCATAAAGTGTTCATTTCTTAAGGCAATATACTAAATTTTTATTTGCTTTTTCCTCTTGACTATATCCCTCACTTTGCCATATTGGAAATGTTCCATGAGCATTTATATGGTTGCCAGTTTGTTATTCTTTTTGGTTTGAATTGATAAAATACTACACTGAAAAAGAGAGAGAGCTAATAGGAAAGAAATTAAAACACCTGGACAGAGCCATTGGGCCTTTCCTTCCTGTTTTCTTTCTCAATGTCTTCATGAAGTCAGGAAACTTGCTCACCTGCTGACTTTCCACCCAGCATGAAACCATATCATGAAATACAGGGTTTATTCTCAGGAAAAACTTAAGAAGAGAGGCTTTGGGATAATTACCAGATATGGCAGTAGGAAGTGTTGAGGTTCAGGGCTATGTGTAGAGAGATCAATTGAACTTTCATATATAGTAGTGGAAAAGTCTCAAGTTCTTTGTCCCGTTTGTTACTATCCCTCTGGCAAGCAGTCTTATGCCTGTCATGTCTTCTCAGGCAGAAGACTGAAGGGAACTTCTCTTAAAAAAAAAAAAAATGAATGACTCTTGAAAAGAGTCTTCTGCCTTATAACAAAGCTCCAGCCACAGCCTTGCGTGCACACACAGGACTTCCAATCAATTTTTAATGCTTTTCTCTTCAATGAGAGTAGGTAGTCATGGAGCACTGAATATCTGAGAAAAACTCTAAAATGGAAGAAAAGGACCAAAAATCACAAAGCACAAACTCATAAGAAATAGAACAATTCAAGATCTGGAAGGTAACATCCAGAATTCTTGTAAATAATGTATTAGGGAGATAAGAAGTTACACCCACGAACTCAAAACCTGATCCTAAAAAAAAAAAAAAAAAAAAAAAAAAAAAATTAATTTTGTGTATAATGTTCTCTATTATATATATATATATATATATATATATATATATATATATATATACACTTTAATAGTTTCCCAATTGATTCATATATAAATTTAGTAATTGACATTATATCCCCAAATTTATTAAGATACTTATTTCATGGGACGTCAATAGATTTTAAAGGAAAAAGAGCCTGATGAACAAATAACTTTGGTAAATGTAGTGTAAGATAAAAATAACAGGTTTCTAGCCTGAAAATTGTGTAAATGATATTTAAGATAATTATATTAAAAATCAATTTTTGAGAATGTTCAGTATACAAGGCTCCCCAAATCGCTTGGCAATGGAACAAACCATTTTGGTTCTTTTGCAGATTATCTAATGGGAATAGTGTCCCTCAAAATAGGCCATGGGGAATCTTTTTATTTATATATAATATCAGTGCTGTTTATTTATTGATTTATTTTACAATACAAATTGCTTTTTAAATTTGTGTATATGATCTGAACAGTTGATATACCTCATGACGTGTTCATTTCTTAAGGCAAAATATTAAATTTTATTTGTTTTTTTTCTTGATTATATTTCTAACTTTGGCATATTGAAAATATGTTAAAGTATAAATGATTTAAATTATACTTATTTTTTCACTTATTGGAATAAGGTGTTTGCTGAAAGTAACAATGGAAAGAATATCGAGGTAACATGTAAGAGTAGAATTGAAACTGTTTTGTGTTGAGCTTCTGAGATTCCGAAGCCTTGGGGGACAGTGCACTATAAGTTGTCACTGAATGACCCATTCATCTCTAAGGTGAACATTCTATGCACCAAAGGTATTTCTCAAAAATAGAATATTTAAATAAAACAGAAACCTTAAAACCTTTCAAGATGAAGTATGCAGAAAAAAAACAACAAACCTATTTTAGGATATAAAGAAGGACCTAAACAAGTGTGTGACTTAGCTTGCCCAGGTAGCCAATGGCATTCAGGCCTCTTCAGGAAACAGGTGATTCCTGGACTAACAGTGGCTGAATTTCTATTAAAAAAAAAAAAAAAGATAAACTCTTTGAGAAACATTGGTTATTTCATTTGCTGTCACTCTCCCACATCCTCCAATGGTGGAGAGAGTATATACTTTTTATCAGTCCCAATTGTTAATTGCAACAACTATGTAAACAAAAGTTAAGTTCCTATGGAATCTCATCAACATTATAATAAAATGCCAGTTCAGTGAAATGACATGATTCATTTATCTGATATGTGAAGATCCAAGCCATGAATTTTGGTTTGGTTTGGTTTCCCCATGACCTGAATTCATTTACTATCTTTGCTTGTTTCATTGCCAAGAAATTGTCAAAATAAACCGAATATTCAAAAAAATGTTACAAATTATTGCATATTCATCGAGAAATACTGCAATGTGAACTCTTCTAATTTTGAAAAAAATATGCTTGAGTAAATTTTGCTCTATAAGCTTTATTTCTTAGTAATTCTCATGAAGGGAAAATGTGTAAAACTTAGGAATATTTCACATTTAATTAAGTTAAAGGTTTGGACAACCATTTAAACCGAAATAGAAAATATAAACTATTCTTGCCTTAAGGGGGATTGAAATGCAAGATATGATCATTTATTGCTTAGCACAATATTATTTTGATTTTGATTTAATTTTGACTTAATAACTGTTGCTCACATAAAAAAATAAATAAATAAAAAGGCAAGACCAAAGAATCTCAATTTGTTTCTAGATCAAAATCAAACAAAAACATTTATTAACATTTCTAAGTAAATAATGAAAATGGCCTTATAATTTATTATTCCAATATGATTCAACAAATATTTGTGTTCAACCTACATAGAGTCATACAATAGATACACACATCATACTCATATATTCACCAAACCTACATTATTATGTGTGTCAACTTGTGCTATTTCTACTATTCACTGGTGTAGCATCATCTTCAAAAAACATTTAAACATTATCGTATTTAAACTTAATGTAAAAATACATTTGTATGCATTTATTCTTATCAGAGAATTTCTTAAAAGCTAAAACAGACATTATGACACATATATAAGAAAAATAGTCAGGACACACCAGAACACAAAGATGTTTTAAAAATACGTACACAAAGAATAATAGTTATACAGATGATCAAGAGAACTAATGACCAAAGATGGAAGAGGAGGTTAGAAGGCAGGAAATTCGATATTTGATGTCAAGTCCCAGAATGTACAAAGCTTAGTTCAAAGCAAAAGTGAAAAGTGGAACATGAAACATTGCTTAATTTTAGAAAGCTTCTATGTGCCTCCGTTATCCTGTCCCATTATGGAGACAATTCTAGTTGCTCTCCAATCCTGGCATTGCCCATGAGAACCCATGTCCTTATGCTGTCAATAAAGACTTCAGTCGATAAAATGGATGGTTTTCCCAGATCCATCATAAAACACATGCTGGTAGACCATACAAAGTTCAGACAATTAAGTTCGCGAACTTTCCACGCCTAAGTGCACCGTGGAAAGTTTGCAAAATCTGTTGTCTGACCTCATAATTATTAGAATAAAGTAAACAAAAGCATAAATAAATATTTTAAAAATCCCTAAGTATCTTTTTCTGTCTTTGTTCTGATTTCTGGTGGAGATAAAAGCTACAAAATATGAAGAAAATATTTTGAAATTTAAGTTGTGAACATTTGATTTGGAAACTTAAATGAAATATCACAAGAATGATTGTTGCTTCATCATAGATATCTGGGCTTGTTCTCATATTTTTAGCTATGCACGTTTAAATTCAACTTCATAGGCTTCTTCTATTCTAGTAAAATCACAATCTACTCTTTCTAGTTAACAAGTTTATTGAATATACATATTTAAATATCATAGGAGTTAAAACTAAACCGCAATTTCAGGAAGAATTTACTGTGTTTTAAAGTGGATTATGTTTGATCTCCTTAGAGTCCTGTTGACTTAGATTTTAAAAAGTGTTTCCAGCCTTTTTGCCTTTTGAAAAACATTTCAATTTCAATGGCTTTTCCTTCATAACGAAATTAGCTATGTACAAAGCAGAATAAAATAAAAGTGACCATGTAAAAACTGAATATAAATTTGGAAAGACTTATGACAACCATAATTTATTATTTCCTGCTTAGTTTTATTGAGCTCTGGCTTTCTAATTATAGGAGGTAAACAACTTCTTGCTTTACAAATAGTAAAAATAAAAGTCAATATTACACAGGATTTAGATGTTGAAATATCTTTAGGCGTTTCCTGAGTGTACAACAGTGTAAGGCTGTTCAAGTTGGAAAATGCATCTTTTTGGTCTTTTATCTCCTGCCAGTTTTAACTATGTTTCATACAGTAAAAACAAGATACATATTTTATTGGATTGAATATTGTGAGTGAAAACTAACATAATTAGACAAAGCCACAGGGTTTTTTGCCTCTGTTTTTTTAAATTATGAGATCATTTTAATTTAATATTCTTATAGCAATAAAATAATGCTAATGGTACCTAAAAAGTGAGGAAGAATTAAATATGGCACCCAAAAATTAGCTTTCAGTTGTTTTTGAAAAAATTAATAAGATCAGACATTTGAATATATAACTCTTTTTTTTTTCATTCCTTCTATGTAATCTATCTTTTTTTGGGTGTTTTAAGCTTCATTTATTATGTTATTCATTTAGGCAATAAATAGTTTCCTGAACTCTAAGAGGTGTTACAGCAACTAAAACTAAATGAAATAAGCACTTGTAATCCATATTTTTATTCTATTTAAAAAAATTTCTTTTTCAAATCTTAAATGTGTCCATATAGTATATCGTATTTCAAACTACAAAACAAACACAATATATCTTTCAGGAAAATTTCATTGCTTTGAAACTTGTAAATCCTTTAACCTTAAATGTGTTTTCCTTCAATAGTCAGAGATTATTATCTATCTCACTTCAAAGTAAATTTTTGCTCTTGGTCATTTTCAACAATTTTCATGATATTTTCTCATTTTAAATGACATATTCTGCTGTCTGGACACCTCATCTTCATTTTCTGGGCTGTAATAATTATTTGAAACACTGTGCTGTCATAATGGTGTTATAGTAGTATTAATAACAATAAGGGTAATTTTCTTTCAAATATATACTTACAGATTTTTGTGGGTGACATGGTTTCCGAGGCTTGCTTCACAGTATTTCAGTGAGGGCAGAAGTGAACAGGGATAGAGATGAAAGAAGTTTGGACATAACTTAATAATTGTTGCATCTCGGTAATGGATACGTAAGGGTTCAACACACTATTTTTCTACTTTTGTATATGTTAGAAATTCTCTGAAATAAAGCTTTAAAAATAGTATAGCATTTATACGGTGCCATCCCTTACCACTCAATCCTTAGATTATGATTGCTGCAAAACGAGAGTGTGATAATTTTCATTCTGAAACCCAAAACTGAAACAAAAAGAAATTGTCTCATATCTACACTTGGTTGGACATATAATTATGTTACATACACTATATATTGATTATTTGTATAGAAAAATGTATAATGGCATATATACACATACGTATATATAGATAAATTTACATATGCAAAATGTGTGGATTTACATGCATGTAGAAACTCACAGATGTCCCCATTAATGGCCACCCTTCTCTTTGGTGGTAATAGAAACTGTGGGTTAGCTCTTGGTGCTGTGTTGCACATAAATAGATTCCAGCTAATGAAATGTGAGTCAGTGTTTTACATCCACATTCCTGGACACACTCTTCACTGTACAAGAACATTTCCTTTTCTTTCTTTTTGTCACTTCCCACGAGTTGGAATACAGAGTTGACAATTTTTTCTCCACTATGCATAATAGGGCAACACCTTACGCATGGTGAGTCAGAAAATAGAAGGCTTGGGGTACCCTCCACCAGCCAACAGCCATGCCAGCTGTAAATATGTACTAATGTAAATATAGAAATAAATACCTGTCATGTTTAAATCTGTATTGACAGATCTTTTATTATAATAGCTTTTCTGTAATCTAAATATTAGAAGTATTTAATACCCAGAAGTGGGGAATTATTATAACAAAACGATTTGCCATTGGCTTAATGGCCAAGCAGCAGAAAGAAAAGACACATATATAATAAGCTAGCAATGAGCAACCAATTTTAGATTAAAAATGGAAGCTGAGAAAGATATGCATTCTCAGTCAAAATTATATATCACTGCTCTTAAAAATTCTTTATCCCTGCCATGGAGAATTTCTCACTGGTCATCTTTCACATCAGGATTCTGGTTAAAGCCGTGTTGTTAGATATCTTCTCCTCTCATCCATGCCTGCCTAACTTTCTGTCTCTTGAGCTACCAGGACATTTATCATATGTAATATCATATCATCTTTTACATATTCCAAATATTTATTACTTAAATGTGCAGTGCAATTTATGCAGACATGTACATCACAGTTCTCATTCTCATTCGCACACCATAACAGAAATAATTCCATTACCGTAATTCTCCAAATCAAATGCCAATTCTCAGTTTAAGGGAAAGTTTGTTGCTCTGATAATCAACCATCTTGAACTACTACCAGGTTAAAAAACAAAACAACAACAACAAAAAAAATTCGTGCATTACATTAAGTTTAAATAATAACTAAAGAAAACAGCGATGCAAATCAAGATGGCTAAATTATGTTACTTGTGACTTATACTTCTGTGTAAGCATTGCCTTCTCTTCGTTGTCCTATTTAAAGCAAATGTATTCCTGTTAGAACATATCATTAAATAATTAAGACATGATGAGTTATTTCATTATAATTTTTCCCAGCATGAATGAAAATCTAAACAGCATAGCTGAAAGGTCAGCCATAGTGTATCCTTCTTCAAACACCCCAAAGATTATTGCCTGTCATTACATGTTTAATTCTGGCCCATGGTTTCAATTATACTTATACCCTATTACTATTTAATTGTCCTCTTGAGCTTCAATTCATGATGATAACCCTACTGGTCATATCTTTATTTGTACAGACCCTATTCTGGTCTTTGCATCTTTCTCCCCTTGATTCATGGAACAGTCATTGAACATTTTTGTTTGTTAGTTTATTTTTTGTTTTTGTTTTTTTAGCAGAGCCATCCTGCCGCCTGTTGGCAGCTCAGTGGCAGCTCAGCGGCAGCTCAGCTTGGGCCGGACTCGAACTGCTGTTGCTCAGAGCTCAAACCTTTGAGCGAGCTCTTGACCAACTAAGCCACTCAGCCGGCCCCAGTCATTGAACATTTTCATTTGAGTAGTTGGCATTTGTGATGTGCTAAGATGGGTGTTGAAAAGGGAAATACAGATACTATGTTGAAGCATGCCAATGTAAACAGCCTACCTTTAACGGCCTTAGTACATGATTTGAGAACTAATTTGATAAAATTACCTGCCTTAAATAGTTAATGCTTGGGAGTGGCTTTGTACATTACTCCTTTGAGATATTATTTGTATTTTAAGAGTTATTGTCCATGATTTTTAGCCCAAAAGGGTGCATATTAGGGATGATGCAGACCACCCTCTAATGGGCTGAGGAAAAGACTAGATAAATATGCTTTCTCACAGCCACAGCACACACATTATGCTATGTATGACTAGACCTTTCCTTCGGAAAGAAAACTCTGGAGCTGCACTGTTATATAGAGGGGGCCACTGACTACATTACTGACCATCAAAAATGTCACTGGTCTGGACAGAGATGAGCTCTAAACTTAAATTACACATCAGATTTCAAAGATTCTTAGTGTGAAAAAATAATGTAAACTATTTAACAACAGTTTATTTATTTATATTTAAATGGTGCTGTTGGGTGTTAAGTAGCATATATTTTTAAAATGAATTCATCTCTTTTTAACCTAATAAATGTATGGCTACTAGAAAATTTTAAATTACATATGTGGCTTCCATTTGTAGCTTGCATTACATTTCTATTGGCCAGTGCTGCTCTGCAGAATTGACTTGTTTACTCTATTGATAATTTGATAAAACTAAGTTATACAATTACATGCTAATGGTGTGCATTTTAGAATTTTCACCCTCATTTAACAGAAAAGGACTTTGTCCACTAGGAGGTATCACAGTTACCCTTGAAGATATATAAAAATATATAATTTTAAATTAATGCCTGAATCAATTTAAAATGAATTCTGATTTTTCCTTAACATTTACTCCACACTGGATGGACGAATATGTCTCATACATAATACAAAGTGAGTCTTAAAATGCCACATATATTTAAGGTCCAAAATAATCTTAATTATCCAAAATGTGAATACAGTGTTTATCCAATATGCAAATGCCTGCACAAGCAGTTCACACATCGTGGGCGTGAACTAGCTAATGACGAGCAAAATCGCAGGGTTTTTCAGCAGAAAATATTTAATTGAATGAATGAGAGAGGGATAATTCAAAATTCACTAGTTTCTTGTGCTATGGGGAGTACATTTATGAGATTTTGCTTGTTAAAACAGGAGGTCTCTTTCTGACAAAATAAGAAAATTCAATTAATTTCTTTAATGTGAAGATCTAATTGGCTTTATTAAGCGATTGCTATATCTAACAGCGTCCGATCTAGCAACTAGACAGGAGCTCCAAAATTCAAGTAAATTTTAAAAAGAAAAAATAATCCCCCCCAAAAGGCAGAGTCCTGGTTTACTTCTTGCTCTATGACAATGAGTAGCCTTTCCTGGGTTGCAGCCTGGCCCACCGTTAAGGAGGGTTAGCCTCGAAAGAAATTCTACGGCTTTAGAGCTACAGGTATTGTGAACATGGTATTCCAGTGAGAAGGCTGCCCAACAGCAGAAGGGCCAGCTGAGGATTCTCTGAGCATAGTATCATATTCCAGTGGAGGAAAAAAGCTGTCCCTAGGCAGAGTGCGTGGAGTTGCAAAGAGACTCCGAGACCATCTAACCGGGAATCTAGAGAGAGCTGAAGAGGCTGGAGGCGGACATAGCTGTCAGCCACATGCTGCTGTCGCTCCGCCTCCCAGGGAGGAGGTAAGCGACACCAACCCAGAGCTGTGAGGCACATTAGCTCTGGCGTTCTGCCCATCTGTCTTTCTTCTATTGGGTAACTTTTAGAAAATAATATTCTCTTCGTATTATAGACGGTGGGCTTAGGCACTGTTGTGAATATCTTTTTCTTTCCTCTTTTTTTTTTTTTTGCCTTGAGTTAAATGACTCTTTTAGTTATTAAATATATGTTGGAATGCATTCAAATATAAACTACATATGTATAAATAGAAATATTTGGATGTTTCACATATTATAATTGCTGCCAAAATTGTTCTGCTCAGTGGATAGAAAAAATATCAATATATCTTGCAAACTTTCTAAGGGAGGCTATTTCCATCTGGGTAGACTGCACATGATATCTACAATAAACACTCAATATACATTGATTAAGTAATGTCTGAAAATGAGGAACTAAACCATTGGAACAAGGCTTCAGATCTTAAACTATCAAATAGTCCTAGGCTGTCATTCTTGGTTTTTTGAAGTATTAACAATAAGAAAATTGCCACAATTGATGGGGAAAGACAACTTTTTGAGTTTCCTCTTGGAGAGATAGAGAGCTGGAGAGAGTGTCATTCTTTCACTATGACAAGAAAAACAGAAAAAGGAAAACTGGGAAAATTGCGAATTAATGACTATTCTTGAAATAAACAAGAGGGCTGAATTTTCAGGCCAAACAATTTAATCCAAAATCTGGAGAGAGGTAGGTCTCTAGAGGGACAAAAAGAGCCGTGAGCATAGGTGTACGTGGGCAGAAGCTGCGGGATGTCGTCTAAGCCAATAAGAATGCTTAGCTAAATAGTCACTTTTTTTAAAATTAGTTTCAGGTGTACAAAACAATGTAACAGCTAGACATTTCGCCCCTCACAAAATGATAGCCCCCTCCCCCAATCTATTGACCTTCTGACATCGTATATAGCTGTTACAATTCCATTGGCTTTATTCCCTATACTGTACTCTATATCCTCTGAATATATATATATATATATATATATATATATATATATATATATATATATATATATATATGGTTGTCGGAAAAGTCATGATGCTTTTTTGTGACGAAAAACATAGAAAAAATGCGACATGACTTTTGCAACAACCATATATATATGTATATATATACATATATATACACATATATATATATATATAATTATAGTTGACATACAGTATTATTCAGCTTCAGCTTCAGGCATACCGCGCAGTGGCCTGGCCTCTACACTGTAGTAGTCTCTCTACGTGAAGTGGTCTCCCTAATAAGACATGTGCTAAATATTCTTAATAAATTGTTAAAGACCAAGTGTAACTGGCGTGGGAATGTGAAGTTCTGGGGCTTCCAGCATAAGTTCTGCCTGTTCTTACAGTCGTTTCCTCTCTGACAGCCACCTGACATTTATAAGGAAGACTGGACAGGACCTAAGAAAGCTGCTTTCTGTCTAGGTGCTGCCTGAGGCAAGGAAAAGAGGCCAGTGCTGAGGGTCTGCCCATGCCGGTCTTCCCTATCTGCCTTATGGAACAAAAGCCTCTTCATTCAGAGGAAAGAATAAGAAAACTTAGAATTGCTAGGAACTGATTGTAGATAAAAAGGAACGGGGGTGGGGGGGTGGGGGGGAATTCTCCCTCCAGGAAAGGGACAGGACCATTTGTACAGCCACGGACCCGAGACCGGGATACACAGTGCCAGCCCAAGACTGAGGCTTAATCAGAATGGTAGAGGGTGTCCCACCTTCAAATTTGGAATGGTGGGCATGGTAAATGAGGCAATTGAAAAGAGTTAATAATCTAAGAAAAGACACAAGTACTTCTTCTCCTGGAGCATCCTAAATCTTTCCTATTACCATTTCTTCTTAACACTTGAATGTTGAAATCTTCTTTCAATGCTATGAGATATCCCAGTATAATTCCACTAAGTTACTTTTTAGGGGCCTATGTCTCCTGTTACCCATTTCTTGCAATTAACATGCTTGCAGTGGTATATTGCTTTTTGATATTTTCCTGGCATAATGTTTTTACCCATATAGTTCTGATTTTTTTTTCATTTTCCTGGTGCCTTCTTCAAGTCCCCACTCTTTATTTTATTAGATTTCTCCTTTGTCATCTGTTCTCATTTCACAGTTTTTTCACCCAGAGTAATTTTCCCAGGGTACATTCCAAAGGGTTAAATAAGAGTACAAATGTTAATGATTGTCAAACTATTTCTTAAGTTCGTGAAATTAGGATCATGATTTTCAACTTCTTACTAACCCTCTTTTCTTGAATATCTAGAGAAATCTCAAACAAAATATGTAAGACTACAGATTCATAACATCCATTCCAAATCCATTTCATGCCTTGCATATTAAATGAACCCCCATTTGCCTATTTGCCCGATTCAGGAATCTATATCTTTATCCTTGATTTTTTTTTTTTTTATTCTACTGAGTTCCCCACATCAAATGAATCACCAAGTTCTCTCAATTTTCGGGCATGGTTTTTGCATTTGTATTCCTCTTTCATACTGCTTTTCCTTGCCACGTATCCTAGATATAAATATTTCTCTTGAATTTTTGCAGAGGCTGCCAATTTGGTCTCCATTCTTCTACATCCCCTTCTAGTATCTTGCAACATTACACAGCTTTTCTTTTTCTTCTGAAATGTTTTCTGTATTAGTTTCCTATTGCTGTAAAACAAAATATCACAAACTCAGTGGGTTGAAGCAATTCAAATGTATTATTTTCAGGTCTAGATATCAGAAGTCCAAAATCAGTGTAACTGACTAAAGTCAGAGTGTTTCGGGGCTGGGTCCTTCTGCCTCCTTGATGGAGGAATCTGTTTCTTTGCTTTTCCACCTTCTAGAAGCTAGCTGCATTCTTGACTGGTTTGCCTCTTCTGCCATCAGTGCCACACACCTCTTCAATTGTCTCCGTCCTCTCTATGTCTTTTTTTTTAATTAAACTTATTGCAGTGGTGACAAAGGTTAGTAAAATTACATAGGTTTTAAATGTACAATTCTATAGTATATCATCTGTTTATCACACTGCTCACCACTCACTTTCAGGCCCTCCTTTCTGTGTTCATTATCGCATCACCATCTCTGACTTTTCTCTCCTGCCTCTCTTCCAAGAACCATTGTAAGTGTAGGAGTATTGGGCTCGTGTGATAATCTGGGAGAATCTCCCAATCTCAAAATCCTCAACTTAATCGTACCTGTAATGCTCCTTTGCCATGTAAAGTAACATGTTCACAGGTTCTGAGAATGAGGGTGGGCATCCTTAGAGAGCTGTAACGCAACCCGACACAGCATGTACTAAAACATACATACATTTATGGCACTTGCTTAAAATCTTCTGATGACTTTCACCAACATCCAAAAATTTGATAGGAAATTTGTAAGTATAAAAATTCATACATTGGCATATTATTCATTTATAAGTCACTGCAACCTCCTCAATTTTAGTGTATTTATTGACCAAAACAAGTCATTTATTATGTCTACATGCATTAAACATATATTTCATCTGGCTGTAAGTTTATTTCTTCTTCTCAATTATTACTCACTCTTCAAAGATAGATACAGCCACTGAAAAAATACTTATTGAGTCCTGATGACATGCCAGCCAAGGTTCTAAGTGCTAGGGAGATGGTGAAAAACAAAACAAAAAGCAATATCTATAATAAAAAATATAAATAAATTGTATTTTGATTAATTATACATGTTATAACAATAACCTAGGATAATGGAGAGTGACAGGAGACAGCAAAGGAGGCATCTTAAATTAGGTGATCAGGGGACAATTGAGCCACGTCTTAAATGTTGAGGAGTCAGCCCCACACACACACTGGGGTGGGAGAGGGAACCCTCAGGGGAAAAGGAAAGAAAATATTAAAGATTTGAGACTGTGTGTTCAAGCTGAGAAAAATCCAGAATGGCTGGGACATAATGGAGCATTATAGATAATGGCATGAGTTGAGACTGCAGAACCAAGTGGGAGGGTTTCAGATGGTGGAAAGCCTTGTAGACCGTGAAAAATTGTTGGGAGCTCTAAGTTTAATCAGAAGCCATTGATATTTAAGTACAGGGATGATAGCACCTCGTTTAGGTTTGGAAAGATAATGTAGTTGTTTTAGGGAGATGGTAATAAAGGGGAGTAAGATGGAAAAAAGCTATTGCAGTCAATCAGTAAGATGACTGGGAACAAGGTGGAGCCTCCGTTCTACAGATTAAGCGTGCAACATGTAACGACATTCCTCTAGCTCTGGGGATAAGTGCAAACAAGATGAGATCATTAATACCTGCTTTCTAAATTATTCCATGAATCCCCCAAGCAGAATTTGCTCTTTCATTCAAGCTTCCCTTTCTCTCATACAAATGCCTTATCATATATAACTTATCAAACTTGTACTTATTTAACTATTTGTCTCCCAAATTAAACTTTGGGTTTTTTATGAATAATATTATTTATTTTAAGCTTCAATATATTTTCTACTTTTTGTTTCCATACCAAGCAAAGGTAGAGGTATCTTTTTTTTTTTTTTTTTTTTTTTTTTTTTTGTAATAGGGACGCTGGTGAAAAAATTAAGACAGACAGGACTGGATCAAATGGTGCTTAGGGCAAATAAAATTATAACGACAGACATTCCATCCTTGCTAGTCTGAAGTAATTAATTAAATTGGCTATGTAGAAGCTGATATTTTACATCTACTGTCCTTACATGTTAAAGTAGAAAGATAAGAATTGCTAGGTGGTATGTTTTGTTTTTGTTTGTTTGTTTGTTTATTTGTTTGTTTGTTTGTTTTTGTCCTAAAGCTTTGTGTAAAACTACAATGACAATGGTTAGGATTCAGAAAAGTCAAGCCTCTCTTGATAAGCACCAAATTGACTCAAATAATGTGTACCTTTGCCTAGACTGAGCAGTGGACTCAATATTTGAACTCAAATGATTCAATTCTTTAAATATAATGTATAAAAGTATCTTCATCTTGCTTCTACTATTTTATACTCAATGACATTTTACCATGTAATGATATATAAATTAGTATGTTCTCTTACATTTATATCAATTGAATGAAGTGACTATTTCAAATAAACAGTGAATCAGTATAGGAAAAGAATTGTGTCAAATTTTCACGTTAAATGAATGGAATAAAGGATGAATCAGCAACTGTGAAAATATTGAAGGTTGTTCTGAAATTACATGTCTTGTGAAAGTGAGAAAATTGGCAATGTTTTCAATTACTTTTCACAGCAAGAGTCCTTGGGAAAATCTATATCATTGGGTTCATATGCTAAGTTAGATGTTCTTCCGAAAATATGATACATTGCTTCAGAAAATATTAGGATCTCTGTGTTAAGAATAGTTATATGGAGATGCATGTTTATTTCTTGAGACAATTTCCCAGTATCATAACAAAGTATTAATTAATGATAAACTATTGGGTGTCAAAAAGTCATGACGTATTTTTTCTATGATTTTCGTTGCAAAAAATGCGTCATGGTTTTTCTGACAACCCAATAGCTTATTTAAAAATCATTACCACCACATTTCCATACAGAATTACAACAAAAATATTATCAACTAGGTCAAACTTTTGATAGATATCCCATAATGAATTCAAGAGTTCTAAAATTTTAATACAGAAATAAATTCAGTTATTGCTTTCTGTTCAAATGTAAGTTTTGTACTCAAGTAATTCTGATAATTTCTTTGATAATATGAGCTAAATCTATTTATTTATACTAATATTTAAGTATTCCAGTTTGGTGATTATTTTTCAATACCATTTGAATAGGCCTCTCTATAGCCAGTTTAGATGTATTAAATTAGTCATCAGTCCTCTGAATTGCTACTACTGAAAAGTTAAGAACAGACACAGGTCATCATCATTGCTGCAAGTGCCAATTAAGAGTTATAAGTAGATATGTACCAACAGGTACTTAAGGGGTCACCGTTATATCAAATATATTCCTCCCTGTGCCCAACAGATAGCAGTAACTCTATCCCTCACAATAATCAGTGTTCATTGCTTTTTTAAATAATAAATTATTTTTAAAGATAATTATAAACAAAAAAGATCATATATATATATATATATATATATATATATATATATATCTGCATTACCATTTCTGATGCTCTTCATACCATATTTCCATCTGGTATTTTCCTTCTCCTGAAGGACTTCCTTTTACATTTCTTGTATTGTGAGTTGGCTGATGGTGAATTCTCACCATTTTTGTATATTTTAAACATATTTATTTTGTTCTCATTTTTGAAAGATGTTTGCATTGGGTATAGCTATATCAAGAGTCCATAAGGTGGTATATATATCTTAGCAACTGCTAGGTGTAGCTTTCAATAGACTCCTGTTATCTGGCATAACCTATCCAGTTTTGCAAGTGCCAGACTTCAACATTAAATCCATACATTCTTTAAAACCTTGAGTGTGACATCAACTTGTGTCATTTCCTTGGAATACAATATTGGTTTTAATTTGTTATCTTGACACTGGGGAAGGGGCAGTTCCAGAAGCTTCCACATGGATTGTCCTATAATAGCTCTTATCCCATCGAGATTGTGTTGTAAAAGTGAAGAATATGAGTATCCGTTTAAATTATACACATGGAATCTGAAGAAATGACTAGAGGGTGAATGCATGTACACAGTGCACACACTTTGAGACAAATCTGGGTGAAAACTTCAGCTGTTTCAACTGAAACTGCCAAGTTCATGTGTGCCCTCGAACTTGGCAGTCTACTTGCCCAGTGTACAGTTACCCCAGGAAATGGTCATAGGCTTCTGGGAAGATAGAGAAGGTCACAACTGTTTATTCTTTTCTGGTGTTACAAGGTCCTGGAGCTGACTTGGGTCTTAAAAATGGGCAAGGTATTGGCTTCAGCACCTTTGTTCTTAATCTCTTTTGATGATATACTACAATCTCTTTTGAAGAAATACTATGTGGGCTGTCCACTAATCTAGCAGGTACTATAAGTCATCTTCATAAATACCCGCTGATCATATCCATGATTGATATTTCAACCTTGCTCCCAACCAACACCATTATACTTACCTTGCTCCTGGTGGTTAAATGATGCTGATTGGTCTCAGCTCTTCTGGGATTCTGTTATCTTCATGACTACTGGGAAGCAAGGATCTATATTAACATATTCCGCTGTCTGTCCTAACCTAGTGATATAGCCACTACTGAAATTTCCCATGACTCTGGAATCTCTCTTCCCATTGCATCCTCTGTGTCCTTGGTAACTGACTGCTACTCAGAGTCCACTCAAAGAACGTGATCATAAGGTGGGTTTTATAATGAATGGATTGTAACACATTTATTCTTCTGAGACTTTTGCTCTATTCTACCCCAGTTTGTTATGGCAGCCCTGGCATCTCCACTCCATTTATTGTCAACCATCACTTTGGTGACTTTTTCCAAGCTTCAAAAGCCATCAGAACAGCATAATAGAACTGTCATCAGGGTCCTTGCCAGTGTGTCAGATCCTTATAACATTTACAAACTCTTCAATCTGACCTTGTATTCCAGCAGCCACAGGATCCAGTCTCAGACATACTCACCAGCACATCTTCGTCAGTACCAGCACCTTGGACATGTATTATTTCTATTCTATTTGTAGTCTTGACATTTTTCCAGTACATTTATGCTGAGATTTTACCCTAATTATCATATCATGAAAGGAAGGGACACATGCTGGGGCAGGAAAACATTTTCTTATAAGGTATCTGACAAAGTTGAGTTCCCTGCCTTTCCTTCAGGCAAGAGGGCCTCTCTGTCTTTTGACAAGGTAGGGTGGGCCATATTTGAAGATTCAGATGGCACAGAAAAAAAAAAAAAAGAAGAGAATTCAACATTCTGGAATGCATCTACCAAGATATTTTCATATCAACTTGAAGGGCCCCATTCTTTCCTTGTCAAAGTGACCTTGATGTGTGAGACCTCCCTGAGTGTCCACCACTCTCAGAATTAAGGGTGACACCTAATATTGGGCTGTGTTTATTTGGAGACTGCCAGAGATGAGGGATGATTTTATGGCTGTGAAATGTCTCTTACTTTCTACCTGGTTTTCAATGGCTAATTTGGTTATCTAAGCTTGTTTTTTGCACTATTAAATGAATCAGTCATGCTGAGAAACAGCCGTCTGGTTCCATAGTTGCTATTTCCTCCATTCTTCTCAAATCCCTGACGCTGATACCCGTACCCTGCCCCAACTGAAACAAGTGAAAGTCTTTGGAATCACACTGCTGTGGTCTCTGGGCGTTTTGTTACTTCACCTGCCTCCAGGGGCCGGGGACTCCTGCAATCAGCTGGCAAGCAATGCACATCCAAGGGACCTTCTCATCCTACAAGTCTGCTTTCTAGGGCCACTTCCGGTGCTAAGTGCCTAGGTCAGCTTCCCTGGAAACAGAGTGTAAGGTGGGAATTCCTAGTCAAGTGATTTCCTGGGAGGTACACTCATGAGAAATGGCCCTGGGAAATTGCAGTACAGAGTTAGCCCTGCCTTGGGGCAAGGTGTCTGATCCCTGTGGCTGAAGGCAATTTTCTGGGAAAGAATTTTCTGGGAGAGTTGTTAATTAGGAAACACTGCCTGCTCAGTGATGGGTGCCCAGGCTAGGAAAAGGAACTCGGTGGGCATTACCAGAATCCACTTTAGGAAGTATCATACCAGGAAAATTCTGAGTTCTTGAGGCTAATGCTTTAAAGACCTTGATTTCACTCAATAAATGTTTACTGAGGCCTTACAACATGACACATTCTGTGATAGGCCGTATCTTGCATACAAAGAAAAGCTTAGGTCTATACTCTTAAAGCCTTTGACAACTGGAATAAAAGATTAGATAGGTCCTCCAGTTAACAAAATGTAGGACAGAATGTGGAAATAGCCTCCGGTATAACTTAAAAGGGAGATTAGATCAAAGAAGCTTTATTTTAGAGAAATACTTCCCTGAGTCTAAGAACAAGGTGTTTTATTGATATTGTGACATATAAGAAAACCTGTTGTCCTTCACTGTGAAATTAATAAAGTTTTATGATGCTTCTATTAAATTGAGTTCTATAATTGTTTATTAAATATCAGACTCTGTGGATATAGAAGTGTAGAACATAAGACATAGTCCCTGACTTCAGGAAGTTTAGATTTGTGTCATCATATTCTGAAGGTTATTTTTTTTCTTCTTGATTTAACTAAAAAGTGAAAATAAATAGGTTAGATAACAAACATGTTCCTAATTAAAGGTATTTTTCAAAACAGGATCTCTCAGTTTCTAGAAAGGAGGTGAAATTTTACTTGCTAGAGATTTGCTGAGGGGCTCCAAGACCCTGAATTTTTTGTATACTGATCTTTCTTTGTATACATTGTAGCAACTACTTGTTAAACAGTAATGAAATACTGTACTAATACCCCCAAAGTCAGTGAACTGTAGGTTTGTGTTGTGATATTGGGAGACAGACAGATTTAGGAGGGTTTAGGGAAAAAACAAACAAACAAAAACTAGTGTAGAGCATAATAGTGCCTTCAGAAGGGTAAGACATCTCAGAGGAAGAGAGAGCTTAGATCGATTTTGTATAATTATACTGATTTTTATTTTCTTCGAAATGATTATTATACCTTTTGAGGGTCTTCATCTCTTAAGAACTCTGTAAATAGCATGTGCGGATATTATGGTATTTGATTGATAAAGCAGAACATTACATTAAAACTAAATTAGGTTTCTAAGTCCATGTAGATATTTGTTGACGTTAGTTGATATGACAGTTGAGATAATATAATCCCCTCCTCAAAGCTTTTGATAAGAACTATTGCCTCATGAAATTAAAATATGCTTGATTTCTCAGGATGGTCTTAGGACTAGTATTTTTAATTATTGTAGAAGCAACAAGGTATTTTCTCTTCCATGAATCTTGTCAAGCTCTGCTGATAGATGTCAATTTAAAAGTATACCAGCGTTTGGATAGAAGTCAGTCTCCATTTCATGTTTGCATTTGCATTTCGGTCTGTCACAAGTGATAAAGAGTGATGAATGTGACATTGCCATGTTGAAAGATCATTAAATGTCATTCTGTGTCCTGGCAGCCAAATGGCTGGCAGAAAGTCAATGATGCAAACTCAGTGTGGAGTGTGGAGAGTAGAGATGGATGTAGGGCAGTGCGGAGTCAAGCAAGCTGTGAACAATCAATCAATCACTTCATTCAAAGGAAGAGTGAAATGAGACTTGATGGAAATACTGTGTGGGTACCGACAGATGTGGACATCTAGCTTGTAAGTGCTTTGATTTACACTTATAACCATCTAGTCATCAGCAGCTAAAATAATAGAGTAGGAAAACTATTGTATGTACATATTTGATCAATTTCTTTGAAGACCTCCTTAACATTAGATGCTCTTTATGCATCTTAAGTCTTAAAACAGTCTTAACTTTCCTAGTTCTAGAGCACAGAGGGCCTAAAGTGGACTCTCCTGCAGTCAACCTATTAGAGGTACGATTTATATACCCTGATAAAGAAAGTACTTAAATCTGAATGGCGATGCGATTTCACATCTTCAGTGGCTTTCTACAGTTTGCATATAATTTATTTAGCTTTCTACTTCACTTGCTGTTCTTCCAGTTCTATGAATTGATTCCCTAAAGTTCCTAAATATAAGTTGTACTTCAAACAGTGTGGAAATGCTTGTTCAATATTAATATTTATTTTCAAAAAGCTTTTAAAGCTGTAACACAAAATATGGAGTACTTTTTATATGTTTATCTAATCATTTACACTATTTGTGTTTTAAATGTAAGTAAGAAAATGAAAAACATTGCTATTGACTGGTATCCATTAGATTGATAAATCTGTTTATTCTAGTTCACGTCTATCTGATGAAGATAGAGAGTATAAAATATGCAGAGTGAGAAGTGAAGCAGCAGGTATTATGACAGCAGAAGTTTGCATTAGGGAGATCTCTCTGTATTCATAGATTTGACTCAAGGTATTTTATCAATTTGTCAGTACAAATGCATGAGGAGCAGTATTATCTGTTTCAAGTCATTACCATATTTTAAAATACTTACTAGACTATATAGGTAGCAGATATACTAACTCAAATTCTGATAGTTATTGTTAAAGTAGAATTTGAAACCCATTTTTTCCCCTAAAATTTATGTCAATGAATTTTAGAGAACTGGGCAGCATTCGTTCAGCAATGTCCAGTTGAGCATCACCGTCCCATTTCTGTGGAAGAAGTATCACAGATGAAAATGACTGGACGGATGGCTGAGCTTCATGTCATTCACAGTGAAAATGATCTGATCCAATTGCTAGACTCTAATTTCTGGGGGAGCAACCAGTGTTGTTTTGACTACTACTTAGATCCCCATCTAGGTGTTCCTATGGGAATAACGAAGAATGTCTAGGTAGTGCTTTGTTGTTCAGGTTTCTTAGCAATTATATTTTTCTTTGTGAATTAATAAATGACATCCTAATTCAGTTTAAATTAATATTTTAGTCTAGTATGCCTATTTTAAAAAGCAGTTATCCAGAATGCCTTCATGTTGTCATCAGACCCCCACCTGCATCGGAAGCCATCTTCTCACTCTTCCTATATGCAGCTGGCTGTGTCTCTCCCATCAAATTCCAGACCATCCACTGTGCTCTGATTCCTATCCCCATGTATCACTTCAAAGTTACTTTATTTGGCAATCTCTCTTTTCTTCCATCTTTCCTTTTCCCTCTGTCCTGTATCATTCGTGCTCTATTATTTCCCAACTAAGATCCATGAAATTTTCATTTACCCTCTACCTTATCTAGCAATTCTACCTTTCCCCCCTCTCCTCTTCAAGGTTAAATTTCTCAAAATTTTTACCAATGCCTATTATTAGATTTCCTTTGCTTTTATTTATTCCTACTTTATATTTTCAACAGCATACTTTCTGGAATTTCCAAACGTATATGATTAGTTGAAAGAAAACAGAAAACTAGTGTTTCCAATAGTGAGTTCAAAGAGTTTAGTGCTAGTACTTTAAAGCACCTGATATGTCTTCCCATTGCATTCTTTCTTTAGGATCTAGAGGTAATCATTAACCCAAATTTTATTTCAGTTTGTATATAATTAGGTAGTATATTATTTAGTTTTCTCAGCTTTTTTACTTCTTGTAAATCTAACCATATGATGCATAATGTATGGTTTTGTCTATCACTCAGCAGCCTGTTACATTATAGTATGAGATTCATCCATGATTGTGTGTTTAGCTGTAGTTTGTTTACTCTCACTCTTTTATGAATACATCTTTATATGAACATAAACCATTGACGCATCCATTAGCCTGTTAAGTAAAGAGCCATTTTAAAAGCTTCAAATGCTTTCATACTCCACCCTCCCCAGCTAAGATCTATTTTTCCTCCCCTTTATTCCGGGCTGGTTTTGGTCTGCTTTGGCAAATAGAATATGACAGAAAAGAAGCATTACTTCCAATTCTAGGTAATAAGTGATGATGGAACTTACTTCTGGTTCACAGGAGCAACTGTGTTTATTGCGCTAAGATGCTATTTTAGACATCTAACTATCCCAAAGCTACTACTGTGGTGGTAACTAAGCATATATACACTCTTGCCAATAGTCCCAACTAATATCCCGTTAAAAACCAAACAGGTGAATAAAGCCATCTAGAACCCTCCAGATCAAATACCACTAAATGAACTCTGTCAATATTCCACAGAGAAAAGATCATCTCGCCAAGTTCTGCTAAAATTTCTGATCCCCAGATCATGAGATCAACAAAATGATTGTTGCTTTAAGCCACTAAAGTAGTTGTAGTTGTTTTCATGGCAAAGATAAATGGGGGAAAATTGCACATGAAAGCAGGATGGTGTTATAGCAAAAAATCTAAATTACGTGACATATTTTATGGGAATGGGTGGCAGTCAGGACCTGAAGAGACAATTTGGGTGGGAGTTTGTGATGACTTGAGAAAAAGGTGTATTGAAAGACAGAGAAAAGAGGGCTGTTGATTCATAGCAGTGGAATTTCGGCAACACTGTATCTGCAGTAATGAGAAAAACAGAAAATGTTCCAAATGAACTTAATGATCAAGTTAAAGAGATTGCCACACCAGAGGCTGAAGTCATCACTTGCCTTCTTCTATTTGCTTATCAAAAGAAAAAGTAGATGAATGAAAGAGATCACTTTCCCTTTTGAATAGAATTAGGATAAAATGCTAAGGGGCAGGATGGTTTTCCAACCAGGAAAGATTCCCTCAAAATGGTAAAAGTCTCAGGAAAAAAATTAAACCCAGGTCACTGTTAGGTGTCAAATCATTGTAAAGATAGAGCTAGAGCTGTGACTATAAAATCTTTTAAGAGCTTGGAAAGATGTGAGCTGATGCTCCACAAATCTTTTCAGATAGACAAAGGCCTTCTATACTCATAGATCCCAAGATAGCCCCCCCCTTTTTTTGTGTGATAGAGCTTCTGAGAACATCAAAGGCATTTTCCTCCTGCAGCCTTATAAAATGCCCAAAGTAGAGACAAACTTATCTCAAAGAGATTTGTGGTTTTGTCCTTTGTCTTATGCTTATATAATAATCAGGTACATAAAACCCCCCTGCTTTACAGGATCATATCAGTTTGGGTTAAATGGCTTGGAGATAAAATAATTAGACTCTTAAATTTCTATAACAAGAAAGCAGCTTAAGAACACTATTGAGCTAAAACCAAAGACTATATATTATTTTTTTAAGAAGAACAGCACAGAACATGGAATTGGAGAGCCCAGAAGATAAACAGCTATGGGGTTTATTCCTAGGAAACAGGTTCGAGCCCTATTCAAGGATATGGCCACATGTGCTTAGCTGATTTTTCAGAATGGCTGTGAGCCAGTGACTGTTGTGTGTAACCCATTTCTCCTCATTTTGAAGGGGGTCTCTCCTGAAGTTATGCTGTGGCTGCCACACCACTCTGTGATGGATCTGGACAGGTCAGATAACTTGTGTCTGGTTCACAGTTTTTTAGGTCTGAGGAACTGAATGGGAGTGAATTCATCTGCATTTGGGTCTGATTTGAATGAAGAGATTCTAATCCTTGAGTCCAAGCCTATGCCACCATGGGAAGTGACTTTTGAGCGTGGTTTTGACAGGGGTAATTTCGTTTTGCATTAGGGAGTATATGAAATTATTTATGGCCAGAGGTGTATTTTGGTGTTGCTTTTTTTTTTTAATATGGCCACATATTTTTGACACTTCTCCCAATAAGATGTGTAGTCAATATCCCCTGGTCTTGAATTGGAATTGGTTCCTGATAGTTTCAACCTATAGAGTATAGCAGAACTACTTTTTTTTTTTAATTAAAGTTTATTGGGGTGACAGTTGTTAGTAAAGTTACATAGGTTTCAGGTGTACAATTCTGTAATACATCATCTGTATATCACATTGTGTGTTCACCACCCAGAGTCAGTTCTCCTTCCATCACCATATATTTGATCCCTTTTACCCTCATCTGCCACCCCCTCCCTCTCCATCCCCTGGTAACCACTAAACTATTGTCTGTGTTAATTAGTTTTGTTTCTTAATTTGTTTGTCTTGTTCCTTTGTTGTTTTCAATTTTATATCCCACATATCAGTGAAATCATATAGTTCTCTCCTTTTTCTACCTGACTTATTTCGCTTAGCATGATAATCTCAAGATCCATCCATGTTGTTGCAAATGGCACTATTTCATCTGTACTTATGGGCAGAGCAGTGTCCCATTGTGTCTCTACACCACATCTTCTTTGTCTAGTCATCTATCAAAGGGCACTTGGAGCTGTTTTTGAAGTTAGATCACAGAGACATGTGCCGTCGTCCTTCTCCAGTGGACCACTTGCACTTGGAGCAGTGGCCCACATGTAAGGTCTGACTTCCTAGAGGATGTGATGCTGGAGTGACCACAAGCTGGTGCTCGGCTCTGACCAAACCCACTGAGCCCCATCGTCTCCTGTCCTGCTGTTGATTCTTCCCTCTTCACCCACCAAACAAACATTCCACCATATACGTCCCTCTCCTATTTCTCTCCAATTCTAGTGAATTCTGGTGACCTCAGTGCATCTATTTAGAAACCTGGTGATTTTCACTGAGTTTCCAGTTTCCACCTCCCACACTATTCACTCCTTTTACCCCAAAATATATGACCAGTCCACCCAAATTTCTCCCTCTCAGAGAGGGCTTCTTTGACTACAATACTTGAAATGTTCAGTCATTCTTTACTCTGTCAGCTCATTTCCCCATTTCACCTTCTTCAAAGCAGTGAAAAATATCTGAAATTATGTTATCTAATTATTTACTTCTGTGTTTAGTATTTGTTTCTGCTTAATAAAATATCATCTTTCCTAGAGCAAGCATTTTCTTGATCTTACTTATTAAGTTATCCTAAACCCAAGAAGAGTGCTTTGCATTTTTGTAGGCACTTTGTAAGAAATGCTGGATAGATGAATAAATGAATTTCTGTGGTTATCACCAACTACTTCACTTACAGATCACTTTAGTAAGTTTTTAACAGGTGTTCTTACTTTTACATCATCTGCTTCAAATTACCTTTACATCTTGCTTGGGCAACTTCCAAAGCTACCCCACATTTTTTTTTCAAACTTTTTTTTAAAAATTGATTTTTTCTCAAAGACATATTCATAGTCCAAAATAAAATATTAATAATTAAATTGATGCCTGTAGCATTCAGCTTAGACAAATACCAACATTTATAATAATATTTCTAAAGATTGTGCATAATTTCTCCTTTCCATCTTTCAGACCTGAACTGAGAAGCTCTCCTAAGGAGGTTCTTACTACCATCGAACCTCCTATAGCTAAATGTTACTTGTCATGGGTAGTGTCAAGCACAGTGTGTGGCACACACTCAGTAAAGAGTGGTACTCCATAAATAGTGGATGAATAAATGTGTTACTCAAGGAACTGATCAAATTAAGTAAACACATTTACCAAAAAATGAATTCACATTAGAGATATGGCCCAGTAATGGCATTTTCCCCTCAAAACTACATTGAAATATTAGTAGAGTATATTGCTATATCCAATTTACCAATGCTGGATGATTCAATTCATATACGTCTTAAATCCACTAGATGTAAGAAAGAGAAAATATATTAAAGATAATTAATGCAGAGTTTAATACATTCATCTTCAAGCAACATTTCACTATTTCTTATATAGAGAGCAGAAATATTTTAGGAATAGATACTACAGAAGTGTACTGCTTTAAAAAATGAAGCTGTTTATAGAAAAACTCTAAATCTAAGTTTAAGTAACTCCTTGTACTTACTGATTTTCTGATCTAGTTAGATTATTTATCTTATATTGTTTTTCCACACTGAATCAAGTTAATTCTCATCACTATTCTAACTGTCTCAGTAATTAGAGATCTAACTACTGATTAAAGTGGTATGAAAAAACACAAAAGTTTGGAAATTGTCTAGATAACAATTTTTATTTTATTCTTCTCATAGTTTTACTGTATTCCATTTTAAGACATGCTACTTAATCATATTCCATAATTTTGTTTTGCAATCACAGGATGTCAAAATGTATACTCACATATTCATTTATTCCATAATTATTTGTTAATTATTTAATGTGTGTATGCATGACACTCATGAGGGACAGACAAGGACACCATGTCTGGCATCATGGTCATTATATGTCAGTGAGGAACCACCACTAAGTAAGCCATACATATAATCCTAAAAATCACGATTAAGTGGTGAAAAGAAAAAACACAGGTTGCAATGAGTATGAAGAAGGTCCCAAGTTAACCAGGTCTGAGGGCTTAGGTAAATCCTTCATGAGTAAGTAGATTTTACTCCAGGCCTGGGAAATAACCTTCTGTTAAACTGGTGAGGTTGGGATGAAGGGAATAAATGGAAGTGAAAAAACAGACTGTGTCTCAGCTAGAAGGAAAAGCATGTGTTTATTTTGTAAAACATTTCCTATGAATGCTCAGATTTCTTCAAGTCCTTGTCTCTTCTAAAGCCTCTTAAAGATAATGTGTTATTTATTATCATCTATTTTATTAATAAATAAATTTCTTACATGTGTCTTTGGATAACACATTTTTTAGGACCAGAAGTTTTTAAATTACACCATGCTTTCTTTAACACATAATTTTCATAATTTCTTTTTAATTTCTAAAGAAGACTTGTAGAAAGCTATATGATTTCATTTCCATCACTTTTTAATCAAAGATTCTAACTTTGCCCCTAACGATTGAATATGTTGGTCACCTATGTCCTTCCTTCTTTCCTACCAGGTAGGTGATTTGTCACCTGAGTAGGTACCATATTCTTTTCTAAGAACATAAACACCAGTAGCACAGTTTACTGGTTGTGGAAACTGTACATAAATAATGTAAAAGAAAACTCACAAAAGAAACTGCTTGTTCAGCCTTACTCTTTCTAAGTCGGATGACGAATGGCAAATATCTATCATGTGCACTTGGACATTTTCTTTCCGTTTCTCCATCAAGGTGGATGCCAAAACTTTTCACTTACCCAGTCTTCACACTAACATCTTTAGTAATACCATCTCTCCCTTTTATTTTCCTCTTTATTGACCTGCTTCTTAATTTTGTGTCTCAGCTTATCTAGTTTAGCTTAATTTTCAAAATGGCCTGCCTTTATTCTTCGTCCCTATGAAGATGGTGGTATATGGATATGCCATAAATACACAGAACAGTAAACCCATGCTGTTTTGTTCATTTTAGGCTTGTGTACTCCAGTCAGCATTTTTTAATATGTACTGTCGAGGAAGACATCTGCAACTAATACATACTTCAAGGTCTGTGGCACATTTTGAATTAATGTTTGTGATAGCGTAAGGCCCGTGTCTAAATTCATTTTTTGTTTGCATATGGATGTCCAGCTGCTTCCACAACCATGTGAAAAATGTCTTTAATCCATTGTATTGCTTTTTCTCCTTCCTTAAACGTTACTTGACTATATTCATTTGGGTCTATTTCTGGGTTTTCTACTCTGTCCAATTTACCTATTTGTCTAATCTTTCACCAATACTACACTGTCTGGACCACTGCACTGTAGCTTTATAATAAGACTTGAAATCAAGTAGTGTAAGTTGTCCAACTTTGTTCTTCTCTTTCAATATTGTGTTGGGCTACTCTGAATAAATGTTTTTAGTTGTATTATTAGCATTTTATCACGTGTGTGTGTGTGTGTGTGTGTGTGTGTGTGTGTGTGTATTTAACTTAGTGCCAGGTAAAAATCCACAAAAGTCCTTTGGGATTTCTGGAGATCAGGGTTGTGAAAGTGAACTGACATTTAGCTCATCCTTACTTCCAGGGTGTAGTCCTTTGAGTCCCCAGCTTAATATGGCAAGGGATTCTTCTACAATTTCCGCCTGAGATTTAAATTACATCCCCACCTTGACACTTACTCCATGACATTTCTGAACTAAAGCCTGCATTTGCTGGATTGTCAGAACTAACAGAACCAAAATACTAGTATGCTCAAGTATTATGCCTACATCTCTTCTGTTCGGGTTTCCCTGAGAATTGGTCCTGGCAGTTTCTATGATCCTGATCAGTTCTTTACACATGTAGGTCATTAAAAATATTTCCCAAGCAGTTTTGTTGTTTTCCTTGTGAAAGTCAATTCTAGTAAAGAAGTTGATCCACATGATTAGATACCAAAGTCCACAGCTCTGAATCTCTAGTACTTCATAGAGTAGTTGAAAAAAATTAAATGCTTTATAATAAAAGAAAAAATTGAATTGTTGAGGGGTGCTTTTATGAATCATTTTTGGGCCTTAGTCACAAACTATACATTTTATAATTGAATACATTTTAAAGAAGTTACCCCAAAAATTCTGAAAAAAATAATTTTTAGAAAACAAGGATCTTTGCTGCAGGTAAAATTTTAAGCTACAAGGCTTTTGGTAATTTTAAAAACAAATTTCCTGTGGTTAAAGCTCCCCAGCATGAATCTTCCTGAAATTAACTTTCAACTTTCATGATTCTGGGGGTATAGTAACATTTAACAGAGCTTATTATTTATGCATGAAAAAATAATTAATGTTTACATGCAATGTAGTATATTCTTTGGTGTCAGTAATTATCTTGAATAATAATCAATGGCAATGATTGGTCACAGAGTATTTTGTAAGTTTTCTCAAATATTTTTCATGTAACTAAGTGGAGCATTCAATTTTTGGCACTATGGTCAATTAAGTCATTTGTATAAAAGCATAAAAACAGAAAACTCATGAATTTGTTATGAGACTTCTTTAAAGTCATTTAAAATGTTTACATCAAGAATACTACAGGAATATTGTGATTCTACTAAAATTAGAGCGCTTTTATAGAAATCTAACAGAAACTACTGGGTAAAATATATCCACCTATCTAAATCATTTTAGGTGGATAAGGGAGTGGTAGAAAACTTGTCCTGAGTTGGGTAGGCCTTGATTGCCTTCAGTTCAAAATAATCCACATGCCAAAGTGGCATGTTTTAGACTGGTGTAGACTGCTCCCACTCATAGGTGTCTGCTAATAAGCACAATGGCCTGTTACAGGTGATAAAGGGTGAGAATCAAAAGAGTAATAAAACACAATCCTTACATTGCAGACCATAAATAAGGAAAAATAAACATAAATATCACCCAGTACATTGTAGGCTGAAAAGGCCTTTGTTAAAGATGAAATTGTTTTCTTTAGATGAAGTTCATTTTCTCTGACCTTTAAGTATCTCATATATCCTTTAATTGGTAAGCTATTTTATATAAATTGTACCTCATCAAAATAATCAAGACATACGCACCTGTAACTTGTTCTTATAAGTAACATCAAAAAGCTACAGAAAATGTAACATTTTACTCCTCATTAGTATAATATGTTGAGGTTAGTTATGTTAGCTAAAGATATGCTGCTATTTGCATAAGTGCAAAGTGGCATCTTTAGTAAAATAAGTTTAATCTCATCCAGTCTAAAATACTAACTCTTTCTTTTTGCTAACAACACAAGTTTACATATAGGTAGCTTACATCACCCTGTGATTCTGTGTTTACAGAATTAGAAGATCAGTTTATAATATTAGCATCCTGCTGACTCAGAAATGAAAATACATTATATTCATTATATTGTTATTTTGTTCCTTGTGAGTAATGTGATGGTCCATTGAATATAATTAAGGGTTTGGAAAAACAGAAACACTAGCAGAATTAGGCAATGAAATAATAGTTCTTTCTCAATATAAAATAGCCACTTGCATAGATTTGATAAAAAGCTCAGGTTTGCTTTGGAGAAGAGAGCTCTCTTGAGCCCAAATACTCAGATTTACAAACTTAGCCTCTTGTTGCCAACAGCACTGTTTATATTCAGGACGAAGGTTGACAAATCCTCTAAAAGCAGCACTGACCCTCAGGATCAAAACTTAGAATGAATTAGGGTAAAATTATTCTAAACCAAGCAATGGGACTGATAAAAAAATATATAATTAACTAGGTCATTGATGGAATAATCATACTCAGGTAACCTTCTCATTGTCCTTTTGATTGATATTTCAGATTTTAGGATTTTTAAAAATTCACTTAGAGAACTGACTCTGGGTGGTGAGTGCACAATGTGATATATAGATGATGCATTATAGAAATGTACCTGAAACCTATGTAACTTTACTAACCATCATCACCCCAATAAACTTTAATTTAAAAAATTTTCACTTAGATGTTGGCCTTAGAAAATGAAATTTGCCTGCAGTTTCACCACAAAACCGGTATAAAGGGTTTCATCCTTGCCTACGCAGAACATAAAGCAATATCACTGAGGAAGAAAAGGGACACAGGCATAATAAAACTGTGTAGGATTTTAAACAATTGAATAATGCCAAATGTGTATATAAACATTGAAGCCTCAGTTTAGCATAGGACAAGAAAGCGGGGATGGACGCGGGATGACTGATTTGAAGAGGTGACATTGGATTGGGTGGCTCGGCTTAACAATGTATCTAATGATCTACAAATCACCTTTAGGAGTTTTTTAACACTGGGTGAAAGTTTCATTTAAGACATAAATATAAGCGCTTTATTCTTATTCCATAATTAGTATTAGGCAATGTATTTCTTTTTATCTCTGCCTTTTAGTCTTAAAACTAATTTTTAATTTTAGGAATTATGGTAGAGATTTAAAATTAATGCACATGAATTAAGTATTATAGTGAAAATGTTAAGTGCCATTACATCATTTCAATTTAAAATGATTACCTTTGCCTTATAATTTTCTGATATTTGTTTTAGAAGGCCCTATTTACCCTGTATTAGATGTATTCATCCAAATACAGTTAAAATAGCCTTATAATAGAAAAAACATGGTTAACACTTAAAATCAATATAGAATTAGTGTGTGTGAAATCTGTATTATTGCTGAAAATTAATTCTAATTCCAGTAATGAAAGACTTATAACTCATTTTCACCTATCATTCCTTTAGTTAAGGGAAAGATGAAAATGGACATAAACCTTTTCAGAGACAAATGTTTTACTGAATTTTAAGTGTGTTCAACTTTCATAAACCAAGGGAGAGCAGGACCAGAAGCATATTAGTATAGGTTTCTCTTATTTCTAAAAAAGGCAGATGCTAATTAAAAGTACTATAGTCCTTAATTCTATGCTTGTGAAATTATATGCATATTTCCATCTAATATCCTCCTTATTTATGAGCACTATTTAACTTTTCTGAGGTACATATTAAGAATATTTTATTATTCAATGAATTATTAATGATTAATAGAAGTTACAAAAGTAATATTTTAAATTATTAAGCTTGGAAATTTAATTCTTATTAAATATTCACAGTTAAATTATTAAAATTTTATTTAAATGAACATCTAAGTAATAATTCTCTGATTCTGAATAAACACAGATATATATGTTGCCCAGTTTTGTACCAGGTATAGATTTAGAGCAAACTGCCCACTAATTTGTGAGTGTTGTGGACACTTCTTTCAAAAAAAAAATCACAAGATAAATGAGTTGAATACATTTAATTATCTCCCCTTTTGCAAAAATTTCATATGTGAAATTTTCTAAGTAGACTTCTTAAAAATGCCTTGAGTTTGAATGCATAATGCAAATTGTCTTTGAAATTCTGTTGCTATAAGTGATGATTGAAAGTCAGACCAACATGTAAGGACAATTAGTTTAAAATAATCTTTGCTTCAGTAATAGTTTTGGATAGCTCTAGATAGCTTTAGGACAGTAAGAAATTTTGATTCATGTTTTAAGTTGTGAATAGCAGGCCACATTAAGAAAATATACCCTAAAAGGCAGGACGTGCAACTTTGAATAAATGATGTCATGTCCCCCATGGCTTTGAGGACTCTTGTAGGTTCGAGTTGCTCATCAGAACAAGGGTGCATCTTTGGCAACCGAGGGATGAACTCTGTCTCTCTCCTGACTTCATTAGAATAACTGAGAAGGCAGTTACTAAACTGGTAATACTACCTGGAGAACACTCTATGTTGCTGAATGAAAGGTGTCTATGAAGTATCTGGCCAAATCCAATAGGATTACCTGATAGCTCTGATGTCCCCTGAAAGAACTGTTGTGCAGAAACGATGAAGAAGAAAACACTTGATTAATATTATACCAACACAGCCTGGCATTATACTGTTGCCGTTCTTATTTGGGGTCTGAATGTTTTGGATACAGTTTTTGCATGAGCCAGACATCCACTGTTTTTCATAGTTTCACCAGAGTTCTTTAATTGGATCAGAGCCACTGGACCATTTGGCAGAGTAGAGGTGTAATAAATGAAGCATCAAATTCAAGGCTAAAGGTTTGTAAACTGAAGTGTGGCTTGCAGCCTGCTTTGCATATGGGAGCGTGAAAGCTATAGAATCATCTCCTAAAAAAAGTGTAATAGCAATTCTTGTGCATTATAGTATTACTGAGATTATATAGAGATAGACAGATGATAGGTAGGTAGGTCGATAGATATTGGGTGGTTGGAAAAGTCATGACATATTTTGTCTATGTTTTTCGAAGGTCATTTATTTATATAAAGAACAAAGATCAATCAATGATATATTGCTCATTTTGTTCAATAACCTTTTGCCATCTTTCAGTGAGCTTCATAATTCCTTGTTCATAGAAGGACCTGTCTTTATTTGTGAAACCTGAGCAAGGTGCTGATTTACAGCCTCATCTGAATTGAACGTTATACCATGCAAGGAGTTTTGAGGAGAGTGAGACAAGTGTAAGTCTGAAGGCGCAAGGACAGGCAAGTATGGTGGGTATGGCAACACATCCCATCAAAGCTCCAATAATTTTTGAGAGGTGATCAAACTTGTGTGTGGTCTTGCATTTTTGTTATGGAACACAACTTCTTTACAATTAACAAGCTCTGGATGATTCTGGATGATGGATTCATTCAAACTCCAATTGCTGACAGTACACATTTGAATTGATTGTTTGGTTCCTTGGTAGGAGCTCGAAAAACACTACGCCTTTAAAATCCCACCACACTGAGAGCATAACCTTCCTCTGATGAATGTCTGCTTTCGATGTCGTTTGAGGTGAATCATCACATCGGGACCAAGACCGTTTGTGCACCACATTGTTGTAAACAATCCACTTCTCATCACCAGTTATCCAGTCGCTTCAAAAACGGATCGTTTTCCTCACATTTAATGAGCATATTGCAGTTGTTTATACACGCTGTCAAAGGAACTTCTTTGAGTTCATGCAGAACCCAAATATAGAGCTTGCTTACGTATCCCAGCTTCTTCAGGTGGTCATGAACGCTTGAATGATGGATGTTCAATGTTTCTGCAAACTTTCATGTCATGTAACGTGGGTTTGACTCCATCAATGCCTTTATTGTGGCATCATCAACCTCGGTGGGCCTCCCTGACCAAGGAGCGTCGTTGAGATCAAAATCACCAGCATGGAATTTCGTGAACCATCATTGGCACTGACGTTCTTGTGGAGCGTTGTCACCGTAAACTTTATGCAACTTTTCACAAGCTTGACGTGTGTTCTTCCCCTTATGGAAGTAAAACAGTAAAATATGGCAAACATGCACAGTTTGGTCTTCCATCTTCAATTTTTTGTAAAATCTCCAAAACTCAACCAAATCGCTCAATTTTTTTTGAATGAAGCTAGAACTGTCAGCTGTCAAATGACATAGCAATAACATAGATGTGAATGACTCTAGTACTTCCAAAAATGAACTACTGCCTTCTATTGCAAACATGCATCATGACTTTTCCAACAACCCAATAGATAAATATTGTAGATAGATACATACATACATGCATACATATGTATATATACTCAGATATATATACATATACATTTATGTACAATAATAAAATACATATGTACAAGTATATATAAATACATATAAATACATAATGTACAAGTATATATGCACATATACACAAGCACACACACATGAGTGTGTGTGTGTGCATGTGTGTGAGCGTGTATATTCTTTCCATTTTCTGTTGAGAAATCTGCCAGCTCCCTGTCCATTTTTTTCGATTATGTTCATGGTTTCTTTTAACATATTGAGAAAATGGTACACATTTATAATAGGTATGTGTGTATCCTTGCTGATAACTACATTTTTCTGTCTATTTCTGGCCCTGTTTCTATTTCCTGATATTTTTTCATAGTCATTGAACACAATTGCCCTTTTTGCAAAGTCATCATAATTTTTTAACTAAATGCTGGAATTTATGATTGTACATTATTGAATGCAGAATTCTGTATTTTAAAACTGATGTTGGACTTTGTTTTAACCACAGCTTCCAAAGAAGGGCACCTATATTCCAATGAATTTTCATTAAATCCTTGTTGTGCAAGAGTATATAATAAAGCTCTTAGTTGTGAAACATTTTCTTATTTTCAGTATTTTACATGTCTTTGAGATTATAATTTTAAATCTCATGAAAAAACTAAATATAAAATAACTATGTAGTTCTGTTTGGTTAACTCATTTTTTCACGGTCTCTTCACATAGTAATGTAAGAAAGAATGTGTGAAGGATTACACTTTTGTAGTTTCAAAGTCAAGAGTAGCATTGAAGTGTCCTGACCCTTCTACAATGTTTTTCCATGATATCAAATTCTCCCTTTTAATGATATTGTTTCGGTCTTCCAAATCCCAATGGATTTGGCTTAACTTTTCATAAAGGTCCCTTTTGGATCACATGCTTGGGTGTCTAAAAACTGACCAAAGGAGGGGAAAAAAAAAAAAGATATGGACTTAAATGTGTAGGTAACAAGGGAAGTGTTTCTTGGTTTTTGAAAGAGTGACTAAATTTTTTTCTTTCTTTTTTGGATAAGATGGCTTCTGAATGGTAAACAGTACTTTTTTTTTTTCCGACTGACTTCGAATTATGTTTTGAGACCCACTGGTAAATTTACAAAATCAAGTCTAAGCAGCTAATCCCTATACAGAGATGATCCAATCCCTGAGACTTGATTACCAGAGCAAACACATTTGGAAATGAAATTGAGAGTGACTTTGCTACTGAACTACAATCAAATGCCAGAAGTAGGTTAAAATGGTGTAAAATACAAAATTAAAGTTAAAGGAAATCAAGCTATTAGTTAATGTCTGTCTTTCTATAATGTATCAGTTATTTTTAAGTTAATCATTAATAAATAGTCTAATAAATTTAGTAAAGAATTGTATGTTTAATAGAAATAAACAATGAATAGTAAAGTGAGCTGATTCAATAGGTATCCATATTCACACAGTGCTTATCCATTGGGTTTGGGCTCTATTCCAAACATGTTCATTTTGTATAAAGTATCAATACAATATAAATATATTAAATGATAATACATCTCTATATAAAGTGTGATGGTGTACATGCAGAGTAATAAATATATATATATTTATTATATATTATCCCTACTATAATATATTGGATATGATATTTCAAGTATATTATATGTTATATCATATATATTTGTTATTTATACATTTTATATTATATTGCATATACATATAGTATACACATAATATTATAGTATATAATATATAACTATACATTATACTACAATTCTGTATGTTGTATATTACATAAACTATGGATAATACACCTATGTATATGTGTATACATGTATATTATATATTATTCATAGTATAATTTACTAAATTATTTAAAAATTATAAGTAAAGAGATGTGTATTGCATTTGTGGTTTTGTAATTAACTGTATGAACTTATTTAGCTCTTCAGTTTCTACATCCATATGACAAAAAGATTAGACTCCTCAGAACTTTTCTGTTAGAAAGTTCTAACTATCTATGTTGGGTGTTATGCACCAGCCTTTTCTAAAATCTTAGTGTTTACAAATAATTTTTATAAGAATGCATTATTTAAAAATAATTTCCATATTTCAATAGTAAAAAGAAGTGAAAACAGATAAATATCAGTGCATTTAAGTATACCTTTACATGAAACTATAGAATAGAATATATAGACTATAAAGACATTCTAATTGGTAGAATACCATGGAGGGAATTGTTAAAATGGGTGGTATATGAGGGAAGTGAAATATTTATTCTGAAGATCATGTCATTTGCTCCATTTATCTCATTTCTATAGAGTTCCATTTTTAACACCATTTTGGATACATTCTATCCATGTGGAAGATGTTAAAAACAGTATGCATCAGATTTCCACTGAACTGTGCTAGAAAAGCAAGCTGATCATCCCACATCAGCTAGATTGCCAAAAGCACTGAAGATACAAAACTATGACCAAGCAATAAATGCTACGACAGCAATTTGTGTAATGTAGAACATTAGCTAAAACCTTCCAACAGTTTACATTCCAGGTACGACTCAAAGTGCAGATGTCATGTAAAATACATTCACCGGTAGAGATTACATGTCACGCAGAAAGGTCTTTTAAGGAAACTTCCAAGGTGATGAGCCATAATCATAAATCAGCCAAATGATCCTCCTCTCAGGCTGATGAGAGGAAATTCTCCGTAAGATCAATCATCGTGAACAACCTGACAAGGAAGTAGCCTTGCTGCTGATCCAGTGCCAGACAATGTGACAGATTCACACATCCTTGAAATGCAACTAGTGTAAAATTGCACACTCCTCACATAGACAATTTGGCCGGGGGGGGAGAGAAAGAGAGAGAGGGAGAGAGAGAGAGAGAGAGAGCTGTTGACCCCATAAAAGGAAGAGCATAAACTGCAAGAGAGAGGGGTGTGTGTGTGTGTGTGTGTGTGTGTGTGTCTGTGTGTGTCTGTGTCTGTGTCTGTGTGGCTGTGTGTCAGTGTGCGTGCATGTGCATGTGTGTGTCTGTGTGTGTGTGTGTGTGTATCAGGAGGAGACAGAGACCAGAGAGGAACCGGTAGGTAAGGGAGAGGCCAGAGGGGTGGGGGCAGCAGCACACCCTGATAGAATCTACACACCCTGCTGATCTCACCTAAATGGAAGAGCTTATCTGAGAGTCAGCATCAAGACGCTGGTTGGAACTATTTAATTCCCCTGGAATCTCCACCAACACCTGTCCTACATACATTGCTTAATACAGAACATTGCCATCTGTCTCACTCTTGTGTACATCGCCATGCGTGATGAACCTCAGGCCTTCCTTACAGTCTAAGGCCTCCGCCCTCCACGTAGAAATTCTGGTGTACCGACATTTGTAATTAACTGAATAATTCAGTAAATGATCCTCAAGATGGAAAACAGATTTTTGCTGGTGTCACAGGAAAGTTGCATGGTGTACCCATCATGAAGAGATGTGCTCAGTTTCAGTATAACGATCTGTTCTGAATGATCATCATTAGCCATCAGCTTGAAGATATTCGTACAGGCTCATGCTGACTAGTGCTGGAGTCAGGCGAACTGAGTAGGAATCTCGGCTCTGCTACTGACTCCTTCCTGGACTTTGACTTAGTTCCATAACCATTTTTTGACTTCAGCTTCCCTAGCTTTAAGGGGAAATTCTTGCCCTTGGTGAAACCTAAGGTTCCATTATCAAACTTTTTGAAATCACTGTCCTCCACTCTCTTACTGAAATGCTACCTGTCTCATGGATCTTGCCAAGGAAATTAATACACAAAATGATATGATATTTTTTTATTTAGCTTAATTTTGAATTTTTCTTACCCAGCTTAATTTTAACATTCTCTTAAATATCCATATAGTTTTTAGTTAAGTGAATTTTGATCCTTTATTTTCATCACATAAGTTATGGTAAAAAAAATAATAAAATTCCCTTCCAAGTAATCAATCAGTGAGTAAGCAGTATCTGGAAATCTTTCTCAATCACTTTTTTAAAAAGTTTCCACTTTTACCCTTATGCATCTGAATTATTTTCATAGTTATTTTTAAAAAGCTAGACACTCATTAGGAAAGCTAGTAATTATATGCAAATGTTTGAACAAATACCAGTATGGTTATTCTTTACAAGTGTTAAGGTCAAAAATCCTACTGAGGAGACGTCCAAGCTTGCCATGTTAATGCTTGTCTTAATGAATAAAGCATGGCATATTTTCAAAAATATGATTTATTGAATGTCAAACCTTTGCAATAACACAGGCCTTTTAATTTTCTTTCCTCATAATGGACATTACCGAAATGAATCACGAACAAGCTAAAAAAAGAGCTGACAAAGAAACCACTTGTATAAAATGAAGAACAAATTTGTCTTTACAGATTAACTGTCCACATTTGAGAAAATATAACCAAATATACATTTCAGTTCTGTCCTGATTGCTGATATTTGCTGATTGCATACACAGATTTTTTATTGTGATCTATTTTACTTTCTAGTATTTTGTTTACTTCCACTGAAAACATTTTCCATATGATTTCAATGTAAATTTTCTGCCTCTGTTGATAGTGATCTCAAATCCAAGGGCAAAGAAGATGAGTGACCTTGTAGGATACCTCTTTTTCTCATCTTTAAAGTCAACATACTCTGCGTTTAAGATGAAAAAAGATGTATCTGGGAGATTTTAAGTTCCAACATATGTGGTTTATGTAGCATTGTTGCACTGTTTGCTCTGAGGAGAGCTAAATCTGCAAGTGTGCAATTGATTGTTATAACAACCTCTTGATGTTACTCATAAGACAATTACAATAGAATGAGAAGTACAGGGGTTTGGTAATAAATCAGACTCAAGTATTATAACAAAGTTTATAGAAGCTACATCAACAGCATACACCTTATGCAGGAGGAACTCTCTTGTCTTTCTATTTTTATTCCTATAGTAAGAGCTTCCGAATAATTGGGAAGTTGGTATGTAAGCCAGCCCCTAATCCAGTCCACATGATAGAGGAGTAATCATGTGTTCTGGGAGACAGGAGGAGAGAAAAAAAAAGCACAACCAAGTACTGTAGCTCAGTCCTTTTGACCTCTATCTTTCAGGTTAGCTTGTCCCCAGAATATCCACTGGTCCTTCCATGCGACAAATGTGACAAAGAAATCTGGGTAGCATTTTTGCCTTGTAGAGGTACCCATGAAAGTCAATCTCCCCCCACTCCCCACACGCACACTTAATAGCTGTATCTCCAAGTATCAAACCTGATTTTCATGTGATTTCAGTCAAGAAACATTCAAATATTCAGTATTCAGTACGCAAATGGAAATGACACCTGCTAATTTAAAACTCGATACTGATAAATGCCAACACAGGTTATTCTGAGCTCTATTTTCACAGACTCTGAATGTAAGCTTAGAATTTCTATGATGTGTAATGTTAAACTTACTTGATTTGAATTTAATCAAGTTTATAAAATTATATGTATATATATATATATATATATATATATATATATATATATATTTCTGAGAACTTACATACTAAACAAAAAAGTCTATACAAAACTTGAGCCACGGGGGAAAAGTTTAATATTATACAAAATGCCAATGAACTTTTAGATACATCAAATTAACTATTATGTTAAAATAAATCTGTAATAATGATGAAGTGGGAATGTAGCAAAAATAATTTTGGAAATGAAAGGGAGAGCAAAACACTGTAGGACTAATGACAAAGATGAACAATATACTTTAACCCATATGCAAAAAGATAGCATCACAGACAAAAGGTTTACAACTTTGAGTATATATATTCTCGCCCGTGATGTTAAATTATCTGATGCTACTTTAGGTTTTCTGAATGAAATACAGTACATTGAATATTTTTCCTCTAAGAAATGCCCATGTATTACATTAGTAAGTAGTCCTAGTGGAATTTAGAAAAAAAAAATGATTGACACATAGTCATTTCCTATAAAGTTTATATTCAGAAGATAATTTCTTAAATACGTCACCTTTTCAAGCAGAATCCAAGCAATAAACTTGTTATAGACTCTGTTCTTAAATTCTAAAACTTTATTTAGATAAAGAGAAGCTTGGTTTTCTGTAGAAGGTGATTATTGGACTCTGTACCTGAGAAGTGAAGGTTTAGAATATAGTATCTAAAACTGGTTAATGTTTTATTAGTGATTATTTTCAACGGTTATTAATACCTGTCTTTAATATGCTGCATGCAGCTAGTTGTCATGTAAGGCTGTAGGGTAACATCAATGGCGCACCGACACTTTACTCACTACTGAACGCAGGCTCTGACATTGGAGGAAACATATACTTCCTCTTGCCACCTACTCATTTCCTCAATTTCTAATACGGGAGACTCTTTGTTTTAAATTTATTTTTTATTAGTTTCAGGTGTACAAAACAACATAATGATTAGACACTTACACACCTCACAAAGTGATAACCCCCCCCAAGTCTGCTGCCCTCCTGGCGTGGTACAGCGATCACAGCACCATTGGCTATATTCTAACATGGGAGACTCGTCCAGACACTCTGTCAAGGTGCTAGTATGTTCTTTGGTTTGGGTAGAAGGAGCAGTCATTAAAGGCTTTTGCATTCAAATAATTATTTTATACCCTATTCTGTTTGGAATTTTCATTTAGAAGATTACCTCTTTGAAGGCCAAAAATTGAAACCAGAGTGGACACTTTGAAAAAATCTTAAGTAGGCATACAAGGTTTCCTGAAGTCTAAGTGAGAAGGCTCCAGGTAAACTCAAAAATAATCCAGCCAAGAGCACTTGGACGTACTGCATGAGGTCCAGGGGGAAGACCAACTAATAGTAAAGAGTGACTTTTAAATAGCATGTTCCCTCTATATTTTCCTTTCAGGATAATAACTGAGGTAGGAGAAGCCTAATATTTAAATTTTTGGGGTCCTTATTCTGCAAAGAACTGGCTCATGTGGACACTACTACATTCAGATTGTGGCTATGACTGCTGTGATCTTGGCAGACTTCACACAATGACCTTCCTGAGTTTTAAGACTATAGACACATTCCTGACAGTATTTTTAACAGATATAGAAAAATAGTTTGGGAAATAAAATAAATTTATGCAGACTACAGATTTTTTTTCAGCTGATAGTGTAGCACAATTCATATTCTAAAAGTCACTGTTCATGTTTGCTTTCATTATTCATGCATTTGTTTGGGATTGTATTTCTGTAACGATTACATATTTATAATTTACACTTCAAATATGCCAGCAATGTTTTTCCTTCATCATTTATAACTGCTGGAGAGATTACTGAATATATCACAGTTCTGGGGACAAAGGCACTTTAAATGCCTAACTATTATGTTAGGAAACAATAATGATGGAAGCAAAAGGAAAGATTTGTTGGTGAGGAATAAAGCAAGGAGAGAAAGTTTAGGAATAAAGGACTCAACTTCACAATGTAGCTCTATAGTGTTTCTTTCCATTGCTATTGAATTGTCGTTGCTACCCCAGAGAGAGAAAATAGATGAAGGTACGTTACTGCTTTTTGAAACTTGGAAGGGAAAGAAATTAGGATCTTAAATAAAGATTTCAATTTCTGACCTCACTAGCCTACCCTACAAATGAACCAAAGTCATTAATTTTTAGCCTCAAGTAAATGAGAATTCAGAATTTTCATTCTGCATGCAAAAGCTCAATAAAATGAGCATGGCGGTGCAGCAGAACCACTGCGGATGGAAATTCAGGCACATTAGGGATGGATTTCATTTCACAATGTCAGAGTAAGTCACTGTATTATGAAACTACCATTTTTTCCCTAAGAAAATCACGTTTCTAAGCATTCTGTGCTAAACTTTGGGGAAAAGTTTTGTTCCCTAAGTCATTTATCATTTGAGGGTTTGGATTTTTTTCTGTCTGCCAATTGTTGGTACCATTGATGATCTTTTTTTTTTTCAAGTTAAAGTTTATTGGGGTGACAATGGTTAGTAAAGTTACATAGGTTTCAGGTGTACAATTCTGTAATCCATCATCTATATGTCACATTGTGTGTTCACCACCCAGAGTCAGTTCTCCTTCCATCAGCATACCTTTACCCTCATCTACCACCCGCCGCCCTTACCCTCTGGTAACCACTTAGCTATTGTCTGTGTCTATGAGTTTTGTTTCTTCATTTGTTTCCGTGAGCAACTCAAACTACTTGGTCTTAATTACTCCATAAATAGTGAATATCTTGGGCTAAATTACCTCTAAATAAATCTCCTTGGGATTAAAATAAAAGGCTCTTCATCAGACTGTTGGCACAATATGATTTGCAGAATCTTCAACTTACCACTTATCAATAAATGACAAGTTAGTGGTCAATAGGTGAACAATGACAAACCACCAGGTATTTCCTATTTCTTTCTGTCTTCAAGTCTCTCTCTCTCTCTCTCTCTCTCTCTCTCTCTCTCTCTCTCTCTCTCTCTCTCTCATCTCTATCTCTATCTCTATCTCTATCTATCTCTCTCTCTCTCCAAATCAGTCAAGTAAACACTGTTTATCAGAAGAAAATAATTTTCTTTTGAGATATTCCAGCTCCTCTTATCACACTACTGTGACACCATCCAAACTCCAGGAAGCTGGAAAATGAACTAATTCTCAAGCCCCAACAACCCTTCCTATGAGTCTTTAGAATGTTTGTTGTTGTTGCTGCTGCTACTATGTCTTTAGTAGTTGCCTAATTTAATTTTAAAATTTATAGTTTACTTTCTGTTTTATGCCAAATGCTTCCAGGTAACTTGGCCTCTTAACAGCATTTTAGTTTACTCTAGAATATCCCTCAGTGCACTTGGCAATATCAGTGGCTACTTGATGCTGTGCCCTGCTCAAGAAGATGCTAGAGAGGAAAACTGCTGTCCCTGCACAATTGCATTCAAGTGCCCTCTGTCACCAGCAATTTATGTAGTTAAAGGGGCAGAGGAGCGGGAGCATATAATTGCTGCTTTCTATTTCTGAACTCAATTTACATCACATCTTCTGCAAAAACATTATTTAATCTCCCTCAAGAGGACACATTCACATTTTACCCCAGTTGAATGCATATTGTAAACTTCAGCAATAATATACCCAATTGTGCTAGACTGATAGGAGAAAACCTTTGTGTGTCCATAAACTTATAGCATGTGTCTGTAGTCGCAAGGTTCTGGGAAATGAAATCTTCCAGGGATAAAATTATATCAGATGTGGTCAGGGCGACTTTAATTGATTAATCCATGTTTGAAGCCATTTATTTTATTTCTTTCATAAAATTAACGATAATACTATTTGCATTGATTTTTAATAATATTCAAGGAATAGTCAGAGGCACATATCAGTATAATACTCTCTTCTCCAAATGTTAATTTCTTAATCATATTCCTAATATCCAACTGCCTTTAAGACATTTTTATAGCAGATCAGTCACAATAAATTACCTGAGCTTCAGAAAATAAAAGAACATTTTCTTTCACGACTTTTAAATTCATTTTTAAGTCTCTTATGTATTATTTATATTAACCATTCTTAATTTTGTTTTCTCACCTAGTCATTTGCTGTCATACTTTTTTCAACTACATTTCTCATACGTCTTAGTTAGTTAATGAGATCAGGTATATAACTAATGAAAAAATATAAATTCCAAAGGCTCTTTGGGTCTTTTAGGGACTTTTTCAGAGTTGGGTTTATACTAATCAGGGAGAAAACTATCAATTTCAATAGTTAGTTACTAATAGCAACAGGAACATAGAGAAACTGTCAAGAAAGCAGATAAACCACAGTGTCAGAATTTCTATGACAAAAAACAATAAAAACTTAGGTCAGAAAACTGTCTATTCCAATCTGACCTTAGCCCAGGAAAATGTCAAGACAGCTTTTCATCTAGCAAAGTTTTCAAATGGAAATATAAAGATATTTTATAAAACATAAACATCTCAACCCTGTGCCATCTGGGGTGGGAGGTTGCAATTTGCTCACATGACAAAGAATTTTGAAGGTGAGAAAATAATACGATATTGAGACCAGTATCCTTGGCAACACTCTGGTCCTGGGAGGAGCAGTATTAAGCCATGTTGGGGAGGCATACTCATAACTTCTCTCATTTCCTCTGAAGAAAGATCTTTATCAAAAAAAACAAAAACAAATGAGTGAAACATTCAAGTTTAACAGCCACATGAGAAAAGAAGTCATCAAGAGGTAGCATCACAGTGATTAGTGCAGAAGGATCTTGATAATTAACCAATCTGAGAAGGATAAAATCAGTACCCATAGAATGATGCAAGTAATACAAAAGGTAATAAAAACCACGACAAGTCATTTAACACCCCGAAAAACTGAGAAAGCATTCTGGGGACATGACCATACTGAAATTCTACTTGTGTAATTAAATATTTTATTTCCTATTTAAGGATAAATGAAATAAGAATGAGGCCAGAGAGTGTAAAATGTCCCAGCCTTCCACGGTGCTTTTTCTGCAGACAAGCGCCTATGACAGAACACAACAGTTTTTATTTTCAGTCCTCAGTGTGTAGTGCACTATTAGTCATCTGTGTAATGAAAACATGTACTGAACTTTCATAGATTCAATTAAATGTTGAGTTTGTCCCTTCCTTTCTCTATATTTTTTTAAAATCTTGGATGATATGTTCAATGAATAGTTTCCATTTTGTTTTCATCTCACAAACCTGAGTCAGCACAATTACATAAGGATGTGATTTTTGTCACTCCAGAAATCATCTGAGGGATTAGAGGATGAGAGGAAAAGTTGCCTCAAACATAAAAAACCGCCCACTGTGATGTGGATGGCTTCAGCCAAGTAAGGCGATTCAGTAACAAACCACCACCTTTACAATTCCAGGTGGAAGGAGACAAGGTCCTCGCCATCTGTGCCTCGTTTTATTTTCTATTGAGAGAAACCATCATCTCTAAACATCTCTTGCGTTTTAATTTGCCCTCTGAAATGGAATAAACCACACTGCAGTTACAAAGCAAATGGACACATGTATGTGGTTTCTGAGAGCACTTGGCACCCTGTCCCCTCCCATGTCGCTGCCTTTCCTGAACCTGCTGTCCTCTGCCCTCTTTTTTGATCCCTCCCAGCCTGGGAGCCAGCCGTGCCTCCCACAAGCGGGTCGCTTTTGGCAGAGAGAAGGCTCCTAGGCACGCTCGCTGGCCAGCTTAGCTGGCTACGGAGCAGATGTTGGGGAAGGCACAGTTTTGAAATTTAGACTCTCTGTAGAATAGAGGACAGGGTTTTAAAAATAATTTTTCCACGTTACACTTTCTTCTCTTTTGACAGTTAAGCACGTAAAAGTCAGTCCTTGGAGAAGAGGCGTAATATTTGGACATGTTCTGCGGGCTCCATTAGGCACTTATTTGGTGATCAAAAGGGTGTGAGAGTCTCAAATATAACGAGAAATGGCACCTCTGGTTGCACAACCAGGAAAGATGCCAAACTGCACCAAGAATTTCTTTCATTGGGGGGGGGGGAGAAAATACAATTGAGCAGCCATAGCACACATTTGTTCAACGAATAATAATGTTTTAGAAGCCTTATTTGTGGATGTTTATAAAGATCCATTCTCCCCTGTGGAAAATGCATAGATGATTAAATCATGGTCTCTACCCTCGAAAGAACTTACAACGTGATGATCATAGGGATAGAAAAGAAACCAAAATAGAAATTAGATGAAAAAATATATATTTAAGGTAGAAATAGCATTCCACCTGTATGCAGTATAAGTATAGATAAAATGCCACCTGTATCTACTATGAGTATGGTATACAGTATGAGTACAATTTGAAACGGAAATTTTGGGGATTATGCTATAATGTTTGGTTGCTTGTTTTCTATCTTGATATTCACAGTCCTTTTTAAACTTTGAGTTGGTTACTTCTGAATGCATGAGGAGGAAGCACATTTGAGTTATTTCTGAGGCCAATTTTGAAGTCTGAAGAAAGCGTGGGGAATTTCTTTTAAATGGGTAGAATATGCTTATCTGGAAACATAGAATGTTTCTGTATAGTTAGAGCATCTCAGAGACAATCAAATTGTACCAGTTAGGGCAGCAACCCCTCTTCACCTGTCAAACTATCAGAGAGTGTCTTGATTGTATTTCCCTGTAGCAACTAAGATTAAAGAGATGCAGATTTCACCATTATAGTTAAGATTATGGCAGCATTTCAATGATCACACTATACAGTTAATGGTTTACAGTCTTGTAAAAAAATGTACTTTCCCTCGGGGGGGGGGAGGAATAAAAGAACTACTTGACTTATTAGATACCAGAAGGAGAACTATTTTTAAAAGCTGATATTTTAAAGTTGGCCTTTTTAATATTAGAGCATCTTTAAAATAAGTTTTTTAGGGCATTTTTACTCTAGAATTTTCAAAAAGGGATTGTTTTAACATGCATTGAGCCTTAGCTATGAAATGATTATTTGAAGCTGGGTTTATTTCTAATGTTAATATTCTTTAATTTCTATGGTAATTGAAGTTTAAAATCCTAGTTCAAAGATATTTTCTGTCACATGCTGGTAATGATGCTTTAATCTCTTCTAAGAATCTTCTGAATATAAAACAGAAACAACCATTCAAAATCGAATCCCTGGAAGTCACATCTCAGCTAGCTCTCTTATGGACAGCACGCTTCCTAATATCAACTTTCCACAGAAACTTTATTTTGATTACCTAAGTGAAAAGGACATTGTATAGTCCAGAATTTAATCTTGCACCAAAGAGGTCTCGCCTTTGCTCTTGGCTTCTGGGAGGTCATCTCGAAGCCCTTGGAAAGTCATGCCTGACTGGGACGTCTTTGCTTGCCCAGGCGCCTTGGGCCAGACAGATGGTAGCAGTGAGCTTTAGAGGGAGGGCTCTGAGCTGCACCAACCATGGGATGGGGGCTGGGGCTTTGAGTCCTGTGGTATAAACTGACCCCTGGTGGAGCTAGAGTTGGAGAGTGGCCGTATGGGTCACCACTCATGCCTGCCTGGGAGAGCACTATTAAAATCCTGGACAACAGGAATCAGGTGACTTTCTCCAGTCGGCATTGCTGCATATTGTCACCCAGGGCGAGGACAGCTGGAAGCTCTACACTTGGTACCCTCTGTCCTATGTGCCTCTTGCCTGGGCTTATTTTAATCTTTACCCTTACCTCATCATAACCACAACCATGCATCAAACCACTTTCTGTGAAGTCTATGAGCCCCTCTAGAAAATGGTCAAACCCGAGAATGTTTGGGGGGACCCCCTGAACTAGCAATTGGTGTCGGAAGTGAACGTGGTCTTGTGTGGGCTGTTTCCTGTGACTTCAAAGTTGGCTAAACTCTCCCAGACACTTTTCAAAATATTTGTATTATATGAAAGATGTACCTTCAGTGCATTGCAACTTACTTCATGGTTCATGAACCCACAACTTGAAGAGGGCAAAACATTAATGAAAGTTCCTATAAACAATTTCATTTGCTTTTTCTCCATATGGTAAGCTGACCACAAACTCAACAGCCTCCCAATCCAAGCTATAGAAACAATTGCAATGGGAGTATATTTTCCCTAATTGAAATCCATTTGTTTTAGTATTTTTATGACGATGCATAAGCAATATATACAAAAGTAGAATTTTTCCGGATTCATCTTTTGCTAATTTTTCAATCGTTTTCCCTTAGTAAATTATAATTTAATTTTTATAGTTGTAATTGTTATAACTTAATATTATAATTTTTAGAGCTATTGGATATTAGATACAGCAAACTGTGCTTTACAGAAATGAAGTTGATCCCAAAATAATAGTCTTGGCTCTTGTAAAGGAATGCCTACACTCTTTGCCTACTCACTGTGTTTTGGTAAGAATGAGATACCTTCTCTGTCTCTCCCAGCTCTTTAAAAGCTCTTGGTCATTCCATATAATAATAATTGATTTGCTCACTTATGTTTCACATTAGATGGGTAGTGTTTTAGGGTCATGATCTCTGAATTTCATCTTCTTATGTTCAGTACCAGAGCAGTGTCAGGTAAATATTAGACATTTTATAAATAGTTATGGAATGAGTGGATGAAATAAACATACCATAGCCTGAGCCTCTTGCCCTACTGGTTCATCTATTGAGTTGGAACCAATTCTGCTTCAAGGATTTTGCCCCTTTCGTTGGCCACACATTTTTTCTCTTTTGTTAAGTGTACATACGTATACCTCTGTGCACACACCCACCTAACAAAACTACACACATTTATAAACAAAAATGTGTGCGCATATTTCATTTACACTGGATGTGTTTAGTTTTCTTAATAAATCTTTTAATAGCCTGTGATTTATAATTTGTCCTCCGTTTTCTATTATCTTTAGGTGACTTTTTTTTCTAAAGGGAATTGGTGTATGTATACTCTGTTTTTACTTTTAATTTAAGCTAGTTTTTAAAGAATGCATTTGAAACTATTTTTTTTATAACATCAAAAATGTCAGCGTGTGAAAGTGGAGAAAATCATGTTACTTTTTTTCTTTTCCACTTTCTAAAACAAAGTTCTTGTGTTGCCATAATCTATAATTATGTAGATATCCTTTTTATTTTATTATTTGCCATGGACTCTGCTTCATGAATATAATTATTATCCTGATGCTGTCTCTTCATTATATATGCATGTCTCTCTATTTTTTCTACTGCTCCTTTCATCTTTTGACCCAATGAATAGTGGGGAGAGCTTTCTCAAGCTTAATCTTCACATCACTAATTTAATTTTCTCTTTGGCCTCAATGTTAGATTTTACTGCTTCAAAGACAAAATTTAATTCTATAGTTATATCTTTATTTTCCCGGAAGCTTTATCATATCAAACCCAGTAAGCTCACTCTTCATCATAGAACACGAAGTAAACATGAATCCTCTCATTTTCATCTTTCATTTGCTAGAGCACATTTCAGCCATTTTAAATAAGTGCAAAACAGATGTTGACGAGCATTTACTTTACTCATGCCCAACTCTCACAGTCACCATCTCGCTCTGCACTAGCTTTGTTTCTTTTGGCGGAATTGTTCATGGCCTCGTGTCAAGGTGTTGGTTTGTTTATTTATTTATCTCCTTCAGGAATTATTTCTAGATATGGAGTTTTTAGTAGTACTCAGTTTGTAGCTACTGTTCGGTTCCTTTTGTGCTCATTTAGTTATCAGTTAAAATCCTCTTCTTAGATCTTAAATTGAAGGGCTTAAATTGAAGGGCTGATAATGTAGGGCTGATAATTCCCTACCCCAAAGGGGTGGTATTTAATAATTCTTTGTCAAATATGACTCCATTAACCCATCGCCTCGTTATAGACAAATGACTCCTTTTTTCAGTAATACGTGCAAGTAAATTGAGTATAAAACAGACCAATTATTTTAGTTAAGTAAATATTAAAATGTAACATTTGAATACATAGGTGTATATGTATATTTATGTCTCTGGATATATGTATGCATATGCATATGTGTATGTATGTTTATGCATATATATACACACAAAATATTTTATACAATATAATTGACAAAATCTTACAACTCCTTGAGCAACCTATATATTGGGTTTCTTTAAATGTATATAGGATGTTAACTGAAGACATTCAGTCAGCATTTATTCCATGTATACACAATATGTATATTTATTTGTCATATGTAATTCCACATTGTGTGTGTGTATATATATATATGTGTGTATATATAAGTTTATATATACACACATATATATATATATATATATATATATATATAAACTTAATTCCAATATATAATACATTAATATGGAGGGGAAAGACAGAGAGAAACGGACTGACTACTGGTTGTAAAAGCGAGGAAGAAATTCTGATCAAACGAAAAAAAATGAAGACTCAAGTAAAAATACAAATTACTACAAGGAGCCCCAACTACTATGCCTTTCCCTTTGTGAAATAGTTATTGACCTGTGGGGGTCACTGCAGTGACACAGTAATGGAGAACTGTAATGTCCGAGATCACCTATGACATGATCAATGTTGATAATGAAGTCACCGATATATTTAAATATAAAATCAGTATTTTCATAGCACATTGTTATTTTCTTATCTTTTACCACTCTGTTCTGTCTTGCATAAAATGCACCTCTAAAGTCCAGGACAGCATAAAATATATACGTAGCACACTATAAGAATTAGATTTGAGGAGAGAGGGGTCCTCAAGTAACTTCATGAAATTTTGACCAAAACCATTTACTTTTCATAAATGTGTTATTTCTTCTGCTAAAGAACCGAGGGAACCCTGAAGCTAGTAATGAATAATAAAATCCAGGAAATGTTTCATTCTATATTGCAAAATAAACCAATATTCTACTTAAAGTTTAATGTCATGAATTCGCAAATGAGAGGAAAAATAAACTAATATCTCACAACTTAACTGATTGCCTTAACACCATCTTAATTTTGTTTGTCCAGTTGCCCCTTTGGTTTATTATTAATCTCTCACTGTCTTTTACAGTTGGTGTTTAATATAATACTATTCAAGTCCTCTTGTAGCGAGCACAGCAATTAGGTAAGCAACGGCCTGAGCTATCATCCAAAAGTTTAAGCGTATTTTATGAAACCAAAATAAAAACAAAAAATAATGTTTGGCCTTTGATTGTAGACAAATAATGTTTATGCTATGTCCGTTAATTATTCAGTAAATACCTCTTCTGACCATGGCATGTTGCTATGCACTGCCGCCTTGTACAAATGAGTCATGACTTTATTCCTGGTCTCAAAGTGCTCATGGTTTTAAAGGGAACATTTGAAAGAGTCTTAGCTAACAACAACGCCCAGCTGAATGTGGGAAGTCCCCGAAGGTAGCGAGGCACTGGACACAGAGTGAGTGTAGAAGGCACAGGCCCATCTGCTATACAAGAAGGAAGGAAGGTGTGTGGACAAGTGACGTTCAAACTGAGTGTTGATGAATGGAGTAAGATTCGGATAAAGAGATGCAGGAAAGTTGCATTCCAGGGACAGTGGGATGCACTGATAAAGAATCAAAGTATAGCAAAATGTTTAGAATATGCCAGATGCGGGCATTAGCTTGCTAGAATATTTGTATGGAGCTTGCCAGGTTTGGGGCCAGACTGTATAATACTGTGAGTGGCATGAGGGTCGATATTTATTTAGAGTTTTGTAAAACACATGTTAGCATCTGAGTGCTCTGTAAGCATCTTTTAATAAAGGGCAAAAATACATAAACTAAAGTCTACAAACCAGTTCCTTCAATAGTCCTGTACATCTAATTTTTTATATATTTTGGAACTTTTATTTGAAAGCTATTCTTTTAGGCTGTTCATTAATGCACTTTCACATGTATCATCTAATGGTTTTATCTTTATGTTAAAAGAAGACTTATGGTACCCAAATGTAGAGTATGTATATACATGCCAAGGTTCCACTTATTGCTTTCTTTTTTTTTCATGTTGACAAAAAATTGCCTTTAGAAATCCAAGCTGCTATCATCAGCTGGCCATAGCCACCCGCATGTAACACAGAACATAAATAGTTACACCAGGAAACGTCCCGTTACGGAGGGGCTGGACCAGCACTGCACACAGCCCATGGTTCCCTGAGCAGCCATACTCATGACAAGAGCAGGGGCCACAGGGGCAGGTGTCCTCCAGGACAGCCAGAGCCTCACCGGCTCTGCTCCAGCCTTGCCCCTCAGCCAGAAACCAGGCCCAGCTAGATGGAGGGCTCCTTTCAGAACTAAGTGAGGTGACATATGGGGAGGTTCTGTGCCTGGGTTGTGTTTTACTTTCCTTTTTTCTGGGCTTTCACATAACCTTGTGCGTAATTCTCGTTCAATGTGTACTAGTTGCAAGCATAGGACTATGAGTTTAAACAAAAGGACATTTTATTTTTATTTCCAATTTTCTAGGGTAAAATTCTAAACAGCACCAGGTCTGAACAGACGCTTGGAACGGGCACTGCAGCAGGGACATGTGGCTCACAGCTGGTCCAGGGACCAATTCTCTAGTTACTGGCTAACATGAAGGAAGGGGGTGGGGGGCGGTGGGGAGAGGGCCACACTGGCTGTGGAGGTGGCAGCTCACTCAGAGCAGTGACAATCTGTCAACCAGCACAGAATCGCTTAATGTGTGACCGTGGCTGGGTTGTACCTTTGAGTGCAAGTGCCATGCCTTAAACTCACACAGGATTCGAATAACATGCTGCTTGTCATTGATCAATTAATTGAGGACATGAATATCAGTTTTCACTTAAGTAAACAGGGTATCTCTATGTTGGCTCTATAAGTTTTAAATAAGCTCATCCTGTTGTATAGTTCCATTTGAGATGATCAATCAGCTCAGGGCTGCCATACACAGGGCCCTCCCAAAGAACAGTTTATGCAATTTGAGCATTTGGAGAAAGATGATTTGTGGCTCTATGAAATATTTATTTTCCCCTTGGATGGTTTATTTGTTGTGGTTTCAATCTAAATTCCATAATACCGTCTCATCTTACTTGTTAATATTTTTCAAAGCCCTAGAGAGGTGCAGAGCCATGTACCTAATTATGTTTTAAAGTATTAACAATTCTCTCTCTCAGAAACACCTTAAAATATATGCCAGCCAATGACAAAGTGAAAAAGAAAACTGAAGGGCATTTATTTTGCAGGAAGAGAAGATGAGAAAGGACAGTTCAAAGGGCTATCATTTGAGCATAAGAGAATGAGAAGAGGATAAAAGAATGCAGGACTAAAGAAAGATGAAAATAATGATATGGGGGACTGGCTGAAGAAAAAAAGTGTTAATAGGGTAAGAAAAAAACTGAGGAACTGAGGAGACAAACAGGGAGTCTCAAAAACAAGAGGAAAGAAAATAGTAAAAGACAATAAAAGAGGAAAAAATGCAATGTGAAAGCAAAAGAACAGATATAGAAAAGATAAAGGAAGCGTGAAAATGATAAAACCAGTAGGAAAACCTGAGAGACAGGATTTGACTGGGAATTAAATAAGGGGGAAGAAAAGATTTTGAAAGAAGGAAGAAAAATAACTCTAAGGAAATGGAGTTTAGAAGAGAAAAAGGTATGAAGCCATTAAAGTCTAGTGGGGAGAACGAGATCCGTTCTTTACTCAGGAGATATATTAATCAGTTTTAAATTTTACTTAGTGGGTGGATCAGAGACAATTGAGTACTCAAAAAGAAAATCCAGCATTCAATATTAATTGGGATCATTTAGAGACTTTCAGTTCACCAGTAATTATCTAAAAAGAAAAATATGTATAAAACAAGAGAACACCACCTTGGGGAAACCACCATGGTCAGTGTAGTCATTAGCTCTAGAATGTTAATTAGAAAAAAAGATTTGCTTTTTTATCCACAAGTCATGAAGAGATACATTAATAATAGCCATCAGCAGTCATTTGATTACATCTCAATACTCACAATATAAAAGCCTACTAATCACACATTGGTGGGCTAGCTGAGCGGGTAGAAGAGCAACATACAACAGTGAAAAACGTATTCCACTTTGCCAGTGTAACTGCTGGAAAGAAAAGTGGAGTATAAAATGCACTTCTTGCTAGTTATAAGGAGCCATGAAATAAAATTCTAAATTCATTAGAGATGACTCTATTCCTCTCATATTAGAAAATATCGAAAAATGTATTCTGGGGGCACGTTAGCTATGGGTGCCACTATTACTTATTTTATTTGTCAGTTATTTTGATGCTAGGAGAGGGTTTGGGAGTTACCATAGATGGGTATATTACTTCCAAGTTTGCGGGCGAGAGTGGCAGTCCAGGTCATAATAATAGACATTAAGTATTGTATTTGCAGCAGGGTGAAGTTTTAGAAGGATGAACACTGTACAAAGGACAGGAACACAAGCAAAAATATTTCCTTTACACTTGTCTTACCTAGTGCTTTTTCTCTCTCTTTCCACCTTTCACACTTTGTATTATAGTTGCATTGCCCTGTCACCTACTGCAATGCCTTGTGGATGGTACATTTTTAAATAAGTATTATTCCAATAAATAAATGGCTTAATTATTGAGTAAATATTCAAGAGATTGGAAGCAATCATTGATCAGACATAGGGGCAAAAAACATAAGGGGCATAGAAAACAAACATGGGGCAAAGAAAAATGGGGAGGCGTAAGAAAGGGGGAAGGCAGGAAGAGTAGGGGAGGAGAGCAAGAAATTGGATGAAAATACTTTTAATAATTTGAATTTGAATCAAAACTTGATAAGCTTACCAAAAAGAATTTGGAAAAGTTACTGTAGTGAATATTGAGGAGGGCCTAATAGGACATGGTGTGTCATTTTGAACATTTGTGCTGACAAAAGAACATGAAGATATTTAAGAGTATCCAATACAAATAATTTGAAAGAAAATAAATTTTTAAAATGGGAAATAAAATCTTTATGTGGAGATGAAAGGAGGAAATATTAAGACGAAGAAATCAATACTGATGATCAAATATTTTTTTCTTCTCAAATCTCTAGAAGAGTGTCAGCCTGCCCTAATCTACAATGTCTTTATTTTCTACATTTTTGCAGGAACACAGAGAAAGATTTGTAAAACAAAGCCCCTTGATGGCATTTATAATAATTCTTAAGGCACATTTTGCTTTCAATACCAATTTGAGCTAGGAATCCTAAATAGTATTGAAAATAGGCAATGTCTAAATGGAATAGTTCAGGATGAACAGAAAAAACAACAACAACCCTATTTATAATATTTTAGCATTCATTCAATAAATACTTAACTGCCCATTATGCACTAGATGTTGGAGATAAACCAGGCAGGACAGTGAGGATGCAGCCTGGATACTTTCATGGAGGGAGTTTGACTTGTAAATAATGTGCCAAATAAAGAGACATTTGAGACTCAGTATAGTTCTGAGTAATCCATTAGCACTAATCTTAGCTGTGTAAAGGAATAATTAACTTGTAGGTCTGTAAAATGCTGCATGAGAAGGGAGCTAGAGCTCCCGCATGCTTGATTCCAAGCCAGGTGAGAAATAGTGTTTAGACAAACATGTATTAACATAAAATGTCCTGAAGCTTAGGGGCCCTTAATCTGAAGATTCTGACAGGCACAACAAAGAGAACAGCTCCATTCAAGATGGCACCCCTTAGAAGGGGAAGCTTAGCTGATTAACGAACAGGATAATAAGCCTAATGAGAAAAGCAGACACAAACCTTTTAGATTACAGATCATATGTTTTCTGTTTCACAGAATAACAGTCCGTTCATCAAGTTATTTCTGGGAAAACATACTGTGGCATAAATGGAGTCTCTATCACACTCGACATTCTCAATACTGGCTATTTTGCTCAAGGATGTGTTTTGTGATTTGGACTATGGTTAGGACCGGATCTCCGTACAGTATTTTCTTAAGGTTTCTGGGGTGAATCTAATGAATATCCAAGGTTATGGACATTGTTATGAATTTAAATATAATGTATCTTATGGATTCCAATCATGCCAATCATTGTTCTATCTGCCGGTTCATGTGTAGACATGGGCATGTGGATATATATGTGTGTTTTAATGTTCCTTAAAATTACTAGGGTATGAATGAGGGAAAGGTATTTTGAGAGCAAAGCTTTAAAAGCAAGTTGAATGTTTGAATGAGATGAGTTTGGTAAAACTCCTGGTTGTTTAATTTTTTTTACTATAACTTGAATACACTATTTAATCTTGATATGTCCCCACCTTCTCACATGTAAAAACTGAATAATAAATAGGATCGACCTCATAAATTTGTTATGACAAATTATTATATGAGTAAATGTAGGTATAGTCCCTTTTGGACTCACAGCGTGTGCTCTATAAATGATCACTATTAGTTTTTAGGATTTTTTACTTTTGTCATTATCAGGCAAGTGGATAATGGGAAGTACATCTTGTGAAACATGAGAAGATCAATGCACAATGTGCACCTTGAGCCATCTGTTCTAATTCAATAAAAGAGGGATTAACGAGAACACACACACTAGATAAGCAAAGGGGTGAGGGGCAGGTATTTGCAGCTGCGCTATATGTGGCTGTGGCCCACTATTAATGCAGATATCAGGATGCTCTAGTGTCAGGAAGAATGTGGTGTTTCCTTCTTCAGGATCTCTTTCTTTTAAAGTAGCATCGTTGTTGGAATGAATTGAACTCAGAGGAAATTTTCATATAGTACTTTTTACATGAAAGAATTGATGGTCAAATTGGCTCCTTTGATGTGAAAATAGAACCAAAAAAAAGAATACTTGACACAAAAATGACATTTTTCTTTAGAGATTCTATATTTCGTGGCTGTAGGCCTGGAACTTAACTTGGTGACCCATTGGAGAGACTAGATTTTTAAATTTTACATTTCTATTTTATTATTTGTTTCAATGGTGATTTATGGATGGTTTAACATCATGTTGAAGGAAAAATTGAGAAGCCATTAAGAGAAGTTTTTTAAAGAGCTTTTTGGATAATTTGGGTAGCAATACAAGTAATCATGTAATCATCAGAGAATATTTTCAAGGGCCTTTTCTATACCTGTTAATGTGCTTTGTTCTGTAATTGATCAGAGAAATGATGAAAAGTCAACCCCAGTCCTCAAGTTTAGCAAGTTAAAAGATGAGATGGTGATAATAGTGATGAGAGAATTAGCGTTCAACTTGATGTTTCTGACATGTGCAAAAATTTTTGAAAAACAGTTGAAGTAAACAAGGATTGTAGATTGGAAGTGAGACTGAAGAAAATATTGGCACTGGGTTTGAAAGATGAATAAGATTTGAGTAATGAAACTCACAAAGGCAAGAGCAATTGATAATATGCAATAACTCTTGAGACCATTTACTCTACATGAGGCATAAATTTATTTTGTATCTCACCATATATATATATGGTGAGATACAAAATAAATTCAAAAAGATAGAATGGTATTATGGGGGAAAATGTGTCTGTTTTTTTTTTCTTTTTCTCTTAATTCAATCTTGTCTTACCACTTCCAGAAAATCTGCAGCTTTTCACTCTGAATAGCCCACTGCCCTATGCTTTTGCCAGCAAAAAAGTGTTATTAATGATATTTGCTTTTATTAATGCCAAAATGGCTGTTGAAACAAGCCATCTATCCTTTTTTGTGAGATCCAATTTTAATTTTGTATTTTTTTGACATTTGTATTTCCTTTTTCATGAATTGCTTATTCAGAGTCTTTAGTAATTTTCATTCACTTGTTGTTAATTATTTGTGAAAGTTAATGGTATATTATCCACTTACCATTTCATACATATTTTCTCTTTATGTGTGCTTTATATGTATTACACATATTTTAATCCAATTGTTTTTCTGTGATTCTTCTATTAGAAGGACATTTTATGCAGACATGTACTCATTTTTTTTTTTTCTTTCATGGCCTGAGCTTTCTCTTTTCTGCTATGGCTTATGTTTTTCTTTTCCTGCTAAAGAGGGTTTTCCCCACTCCAAATATATACAAATATTATATGAAGTTGTCAGATAAGAGATTATACTATTAAGGTCTAGCAGGGAGTATTAACTCTATTTGTTTAAGGATACAGAACAATGCTTGTAGGCATATAGAAAATGTGTTGAAAATGTCGTGTGTTGCATCAGACAGCAGTTGCCGGGTAGCAATAAACACTTCCTGTGGCCTAAGACAATAAACATCCCTGCTCACGGCGCCGCGTGCTGCCGGGGGAGCGACGCTCTGTTAGTCTGCCTGAGCTTGGCTGTGCGCTCATGGACTGACCCACTACAAGTCACTGGGGCCCAGGCAAGCCCTTCTTGAGGTAATGACCACGGTGTAAGAGGCCGATTTCCCTTCACAAGTATATTTCAAATCCCTACTCACATCAGCTTTGTGAACATCCCTTTGGCCAATGCGAGTCAGGGGCTGATAACCAAGTTACAGTTTGAGGCAAAGGGTAGGAGAGCGTAAAGGGGGTCAAATCCATGGCGCTGGAAAGAGAACTGACTGTGGGTGGTGAACACACAATGCAATATATAGATGATGTATTATAGAAAGGTACACTTGAAACCTCTATGATTTTATTAACCAATGCCACCCCAATAAATTTAATAAAGTTTTAGAACATTTCACAGGGCGAGGAATCAATGCCATGTGCGTGGGTACCGCATCGGGTGACGAAATAGGCCCATAATTCAACCTAATTCATACATACGTAGCTAAATACACACATTCACATATGCGTATATTTATGAGCATAACTACATATGAATATAAATATAAGTGATGGTGGGATTTGTTCAGCGACCAGGTTTAATCATCATTTTTGGAGATGACCTCCAGACAAACTTTTTAAGCGAAGGCTGAGGTTATCACTTCTGTGCCACAATGTAGAATTTCACAGCTTGTTTTAAATATGGACTTTTGGAAAAGCTTTGAAAGAAAATTAACCATGCCCATGTAAGTGAAATAATTCATCTGCGTCAATAGTTATTTTACTCCATTGGACTCTCTAACCACTAAACTGATTTGATCTGTCTCTGTTCAGTCAATAATAATAGGTAGAAACTGTATATCAGTCAAAAATCTAGACTGTGGTCTTCTGTTTCCTTTAGCATTTTCCTACCCAAGTTTGGAAGTGGGAGACTTCAATATTATGTAACTAAATGTTATATTATTTGATCAAACTTGTTTTAAGGTATCTGTTATACCATCACTTGGAATGGTGTTTTATAGAGCTACAGATTTGGGGAAGAATTTTCTATAATAATCTGATCTCCAAATATTTTTCACATTTCAGACTATTAGTAAAGCTTGGAGGCGCGCGCGCGCGCACACACACACACACACACACACACTGCATTGACCTAATAAAGGCAACATTGATTAAAAAGGAAAAAGGGATAACCACAGGTTAACTGTTGGCCAAATCATCTGTAGACCTTTTAAAATGTATCACCAAGTGATCAACCTAGAGGTAACGAACTGGTGCCAAGAAAAATGCTTGAGGAGCCTGCCAAGCAGCCAGATGCTCCTGCTGCTAAATTATCTCCTGCAGACTGGCCCAGCCGTCTTACAACCGGCACACCCACAGGTTCTGCTCACACCACAGCCGCGTTGTTTGAGATAATTATTTAAAAATAGTTTGCTTCTTATGAAGCCAATGTGAATACAATGTATACATTTATTTTACTCTCGTAGGGATTCATTCCTTTTCTTTCTTTTTTTCTTTTTGTAAGGCACAAGAAAGAAAAGAATATGTGTGGCATAGACTTGCTTCACCTAGATAAGTTATTAGATAAAAGTCACATATGGATTGGTGCCAGCTCTTTCTACGACTGCTTATATTTTCTCTTTACTCAGCCCCTTTTTAAAAAGTGGTTTCTAGGACTCCAGTAAAGTGGGTGAAACACTAAAAGTTAATCACCAGGTGTTTAAAATAATAAAAAAGAAAAGAAATCAATATACCTCTTTTGAATTGTCATGTATTTTAGTATTATACTGACATACCCAAGACAAATGTCTATGGCACGAGGAAATGAATATTTAATTGATTTGTATGTAACTGAGTATGCTCTGATACACTAATAACACTTACAAATCATTGACACTTTTTCTAGTATTTTTGCCTTTTTCCAAATAGCATTTTTCCTGTTTTATTGAGAAATAACTGACATACAATGATTGTATAAGATTAAGGAGTACAGCATGATGGTTTGTTTGATTTACATCTAATATTTTAAGGTGTGCTAAACACATGACAATATTTCTCACCAAAACCAGGGAATTTAAGTAAAACTTCTTGTTACTTTCAATTTTCTAAAGTGACTACCCTATTATTTTTCTAACTGTGTAAACAGTCTTTCAAAATATTGACGTTTATGTTTATCTAAAGATAGAAAAACTTTGTTTGAAACTCTTCTTTCTTTTCAAAAAATCTTATTTCTTGATATGCTATATAACACAGTGCTGAGTGAGAAAAAGGGCTATAATAGAAAGAACTACAGCAACATTGTACGAGGTTCATACAAAAGAGAAGAGCCGAGGTAATTGGCTATAAACATAATTTTTAATGTATTCAAAAATATTTTATAGGGTAGGTGGCAAATTAAGTTCAGAGAAAATTTTGAGGCACGAAAGAGTTTAACGTGCAACATAGTAGCAGCTTGTGCTGGCTATAATAATTGGGTTATACAGAGCCCAAAGAGAATGAAAGCCCTCCAATTTAGTTTTCCTCTAGGCTATTGAAAATTAAAGATACAGCTTACTTAATTTAATGCCAAGTATGTTCCAGAAATCCATATTGAAATTAAATATAAAAGTAGAGTTATTTACATGGTGTTGTCAGCATATTTTTATTTTTTTATCAAGTATTTCTTATTAAAAGGTTTTAAAATCAGTATTTTATAAGATGAGCAAAATTAGAATTCTTCAAAATGAAAAAGACAAATTGTAATTTCCTTGCTACACTGAATGTATTATAGGTTGCAATGATTTTTGTAGTGTCAGCATTTATCTAAGAACATACATGCATCCGTATATGTGTACACTGGGGGTGCCAAAAAAACGTATACACAATGACTTGTATTCATTTTTTGTCATCAGTATATATTGAGTATTACAAGTTTTTATTTTCTTTCTTAAAATGTGTATATGTTTTTTTGGCACCCTCTGTATAAAATATTCACATAAAACCTGAATTGACCAAAACACTATATAATTTATCATATTCTGCATTTCAATTGATATTTTCTATAGCTACTGTACACACTTATTTACATCTTCCAAATTTATATTTCACATGTAATTGATATGCAATATCATAACAAGTATATTGAGGTATGTATACACATTGAATCCATTAGCAAAACATCTGCCACTGGAAAACAAGTATGTGCTTTTTAAAAATTATTATTATTATTAAAACAATGAATACTAGATCTTGAAGAGCCTTTTAAAGTGCAGGAGGATTTTCTTTAGCCAGACGGAAGACTTTCCCCGTGGGACCTTGTTTGCCAGGAAGAATACTGGGTGGGAAAATACCAGCAGCTGGCATGATAATGAGTCCACTTCACTGCAAATGAGTTCATTATTATTCCATTCCTGTAGCCTTGTAATTTGAGTTGCATGTCATTTATACATAAATAAAAAAACTATGTATTATATATGTAGCTAAACTCTGGCAATCTACAAGAACAACGTTTACAAACATAAGGGGCAAACTAGTAAACATATGCAGAGGTGGCTGGATGATAATGCAAAAATACAGAGTTTAAATGTAAAAGAACCCTTGGTATTTAAAAAAAAATAAAAATAAAAAAAATGAACAAACCTGTAGGAATATGTATTTTCCATAACTGGGATTCAGACTTGTTTTATCAAGATATCAATCAAAAGTAAGAAAATAAAATAATTTTTGACCATAAGTGATTTATCAGGAATTACTATTTTACATGAAAGAGAATTTTATGTTTGCATATCATGGACCTAAATTTGGAAATAAAATAGAAGTCTTGAATTAGATGATACTAGGGGTTGGCAATGAGCATCTCCTTTGGGACAGGACAACGCAAAAGTGAACATCACAGCATTTACACCTGTGGACACTTTGGAAATTTAAAGCATTTATACAACAGCTAAGTTCAAAATGGCTTTGATATGAAAATGAAGTAGACAATGACTATTTTATAATATTGAAATATAATTCAATGTATTGAAATGTAATGAAAATAAAATACAAAATGAATATTTTATATAATAGGTAGCATTTAAACCCTGTTAAATGATGTTATGAAACAGATATGATATGTAAACAGTTAAAGTTTAATGTCAATTAATTTATAGTAAATCAAACTATGAGAAAGTAATATGAGACATTATATTGAACAAATTGGTGGTATGTTTTGTTATTAACACAATACATTGAAACACAGAAGCTAGTTTAATTGTAGGACTCTTGATTGATTAAAAAATTCAGAGTCAAAGTGAAATAAAAAAGCTTTATAACAATAAATTTAAATCATGAAATCACTTATGACATTTAGAAATTGTCAAAGTAGTGTGATCTGCCTGTTAACACATTAAGAAAAACAATGTTGAATTACAACACACTTCTGAACTATAGAGCAGGGAAAAAAGATATCAGAGATTTCCAATGAAGAGAAAAGCAATTGCCTGGTAGTTACCAAAATATTTGAGTGAACTTTTCTTTTTTGTTTGTTTCGTGAATTAAATACCTAGTTGGTGAATATTTGGCAAAATAAACACCTATTTAAGCTTTTCAAAAAATGAAATAAAACTAGTAAAATTTATGTAACTTGAGTTTATAGCAGACAATTTTAAATTTTACCTAATTACAGAAAATGTAAAATTGATATTAAAACTATTGTTCAAGATCCAATTACCCTTATTATCTACAAGTAAAATTATATTTAAAAAACAATTTGTTCCCTTTCATAATTTTTTGAAAATGCAAGCTGTGTGAGCATATCACAAAGTAGTCTAGGATATTGAAACTAAGAAAATTACTTTTAATTAATTCCATGAGGGTCAGAGACTGTGATGTCTGTTTTGACAACAATCAAAGAATGCAATTGGAAAGTAAGAAATCTTGTAAGAGAGACATAGATGAAATCTAGGAAAATCAGGAAATATAGTAGAAACAACTAATATCAGGAGACACTGATTTATGAAAAATAGAAATAAGCATGTTTCAAACAATAAACAAAGATTAACTAGTAATTGTCACAATGCATAAATATTTGAAGACTAGAGGAAGAGTAATTATAGAGCATAACATTACTAAAAGAAGATAGACAGGTTTTAGATCATGGAAAATGTATTGTAGACGTACAGCTAAAACATTTCCAAATAACAAAATTGCTCTTGGTTTACAATAATTTAAATTATCACTGGTACAGAATTTCTTTCCAAAGAGATGAGGAGGCTGTTGTTTTAGACTCACAGAATGATATGGATAAAGTGAAAGCATTAGCTACTTGTTATCCATAATAAATTTTATCATTTGAAGGACTGCAATTCACATGAATTCCCATCCTTGGCCCCAGTATTATGACTGCAGTTGTACACTTCACATACCACCTCCTGGTTCTGGTCCAAGTGTCTAATTTAAAAGTACCTTGACATGGTTCCTATCTAGACCACAATAGCAACAAAAGGATCAATTGAAAATGGCTCAAATCTCATTTTGGAGCCTCCATTTTTGGCACCTTCCCGGGGTGCCAAAAAATGTATATACATTTTAAGAGATGTTTTCTATGCTCAAGCAGTAGTTTTCCATAATCAGAAGTGTCTGGATGCTGATGGGAACCACTTTGAGCACCTCTTGTAATTGCAGAAGTCAAATGTGACTTGTATTCATCTTTTGTTATCTGTATATATTGATTATTACAATTAATACAGCTTTTTCCTTTCCTAAAATTAATATGCATACATTTTTTGGCACTCTCTGTATATTCTACTTCTTCTAATCTATCTACACTTGAAAATTCATGGACCCATTACCAAAGACTGAACTAATGGGAAGTCTTTGATAGTTCTTTTTTTGTTGTCTTCTTTGAAATCTTGTGCCTTTTAATAATAATTAAAGAGAATTTCAGTCTCTCAGTAAGACTTAAGACTTAGCAGGTTCCTTAGAAAGAGGCTGACTGAGACTTGCCTCATGCACTAAATTCATCCCTTCGCCTGCCCTGTTCCTCCCCAGTCCCAGCTGGAAGGGCACAGAGCTACCACTTCACACTATCTTTCTCTAGGCGCACTTCATTCTACAATAGTGGGTCTCTGTCATACGTACCACAGTGGATTTAGAAAATCCTGGTAATAAATAAAAATTTTAGCCTTTGCCTGAACAGAAAAATCATGCTCTATTACAAAAAAGTCGCAAATGTCATGATGCATTCTGTTTAACACTTGGAAAATTGCCTACGTGGATGGACAGCCTGGTATTTTATGGTTGATTTGTTATGCACTATCATGTAAATTGCATTCCTCCTCTAAAACTGGAATATATTTTCTAATTTTTTAAATGCATATTCTGCAACCTTTTGAACTATGCAATATCTATGCTGTGATCATACATATGACATGAATTTGGATATGCTTTGGTATCGTTTGCAATCTGAAATTCCTTGCAACCATTTAGATTCATTTTATATATGCAAACACACCATATGTTATTCAAACACTTTGAATATCCCCATAGAGTGTTTGCTGCCATCAGTGCTTTCCATTCTTCTACTCAGAAAAGCCTAAAGGGGAAAAAAAGTGGTGGAAACCTTTAATAACTGAGAAAAATATAAAAGTCACAAATTACACCTGTTGTGAGTTAGATTATCAGTCCACAAAAACATATTGAAGAGCGTGCGGACTGCCTGGAATGGAGATTCGTAGGAGTGCCAAATATGGTTTTCTCCAAATTGTTTTTGGACTAAACAGAGTACATAGTTAGCCAACTCTTTCCAAACTGTCAGGGGATAATATTTGATTCATACAATTGTTTCTTTCTTCTGAAAATGCATTTAGTACTCAGGCTAACAAAGCATAGTAGCTTCACAAACTGTGTTTTTGTTTTCATTTTTAGGCATGCGAACTAGAGTTTTACAGTCCTCCTCACTCCCAGGGTTTGTGATCTTCCATCCTTATATTAATATCAATATCCAAATTCCATTGAGCCTTCAGCCTTAAAATGCATATGCTGCCAGGGCTGGGGTCCCTTCCGCTGCAGGTGACTGCTCCTTACTGCACTCCCTCTCGTCACAGACGCCGTGTCTTTCCGACTCATTTTCACGTTACACAGAAATAATCTCGCGTGTGCTTGGGAAAAAGGCGGTGTATGCACATCACCTCCAGCCTTTTCTTACTGTCAAAATTCGTGAACAAGCCATTTTTAAGTTAAACATAATGATGCTAATAAACGGTCAAAAAGCCACAGAACTCACATGAGTCATGCTGGGTGTAATTTCCTAACTCCATTTCATTTGTGAAATGAATGACCTCACATGTTCTTGAATTGATCATTTTCTTTCCTTATGTTACAATTGTAAACTATTATAGGGTCACACCAAAAAAAGAAGGAGAATTCATCCTTCATCGAAACTACTTATGTGCATATTATAGAAACACATTGCTTATATTATTACTTTTTACTTACATATCAGCCAACCAGTAATATTGCCAGATCAGTTAGGATAGAGTTTGATGCAATATTATACTAAATGCCATGTGCCAATATTCAAGGTAATGGAAGCATTATTTCATTTATCTGCTCCTGATATGAGAATGTGAATGGTAAACTTTTTCTTCTACGTGTATTATATATCCCTGATATACATGGTATGGCAATTTACTTTATATGTATTTTTATTCATATATGTTATGTATATTCATTCAAAGGCATGTCATATCAGTGATAGTTGTCAATTAAACATTTTCTTGGCTATACTTCGTTCAGAAATTTTATATCAACAGGTATCAATTTTATATCCAAAAAGTTACATTTGATTCTGCATATACTTTACATGATACATATTTCACATGACCTTTGAGAATGCATTAGGTTTTAAAAATGGAGAATTTTTAAAAGGACAAGATACATGGCTTGATTTTTAAAACCAGGGAGGACAAATCCATCCACCTGTTGGTAATCAAATGTCAATCAAAAGTTGAACCTTGTACCTCAAGTTAAGCATCATTCTGATCTCATCTTCAGCATCTTCTCAGTACTGGCGCCCTTCTTTAGTTCTGGAAAGTTCAAGTTATGTTTATTTGAATCATTTACAATTTCTGTGTAACTGATATTAGCAAGATCTGAAAAAATAATCGCAAAAGTTATAAATATCAAACTATATTCAATTGCTAAGAAGCATGTGAAACAATATACTCATCCTTCAAATGCCCTCTTTTACATTCACGATATTTATAAATAGTCTAGCCCTCATTTTCTTTTCCCTTCTCTTGGCTTCCTTTTATTACATTTATTTGCTTGACCAGTTCTTGACAATTAGGTCAGAAAAGATTTTCAAGTGTGTTCTTAAAATTGCTGCTTTGGGGACTTAGTAGAACAATTACTGGAACCAAAGAAGAAAACTTCCAGATTATCAGGTTCATTTCTACTGGAAAAGTAGCAACTGATTCCTGACTTATATGAGAGCTTTATGTGCCTTTACTACACTCAAATATTGGTTACAGTTGATAATTTAATTTTTAAAATGTACCACTGATAGGGCTGGCCAAGTGGCTGAGTTGGTTAAGAGCTCGCTCAAGAGTTTGAGCTCTGAGCAACCGTGGTTCGATTCCCGGCCTGAGCTGAGCAGTCGCTGAGCTGCCAACCGGTGGCAGGATGGCTCAGCTTAAAAAATAATAATAATAATAATTATAATGTACCACTGTATATAAATTTCCATCGATTTACCTTTTCAAGTTCCCTTCTACACATAATTCTGATTATATTAAAAGCTCAATAGTTTGTGTGGCCAAAACGAGTAGCTGAAATTTGTCATAAATTTGATAGCTTTTATTGCTTTAATGTTCTCTCATTAATTATTTAAAATTAATCAGAGTAATGAAAAATTCAAGCTAGACACTAGATTACTTTGAAGGTACATAGTTTGTGTCAAATAAAAACATTTTCTACATGGAATTATACATTGCTTTACCCGTATATTACTTTATCATTATTTTGGAATTTGAGGTTATGGACTAGAAGGTGATATGATATTCTCCATTGGAACATTATAATTAAAAAAAAAGTCTGAGCATTACTCTTGTATTTAGAGAATCTGAGACTCGTGTATGAGTCAAATAGATTTATTTCACAGATTTAAAAAAATAATCTAATACACATTAGTGAGGTAGTGTCACCTCAGTTTTGTTCACCATTGTAAATGCAGTTTCTAAAAGACTAATCTAGAGTACAGTACAGACCATTTTTAATATTTATTAAGGAAGCAACACATTGTGAAGAACTTAAAAATATAGCAGCCTCTTCTCTAATTATTGCCATGCTAACAGAGTGTTAAGGTAAGTGTTTCCATAACTAAAATCGAAGTTGGTTTATGACAAGGTACATGTGGATAGCTGAAGTGCTGAGATTTTCAGGATCAGACAAGGAAATCTCATTTTTAAATACTATGTCTAGTAATTCTCCATAGAAAGTGTAAGGGTTTAGCTTGGTCTTAAAGAGTGGAAATATTTAAGTAAGTGAGAAAATGGAAGGCGTAAATAATAGTTAAATACAGGAACAAAAGATAGATGATTTAAAGACACATGAGGTGTGGTTGGATTAACAAGGATTTGATGATAACTGTCAGGAAGGAGAGGGCTCCTTGAAGGACAATTATTTGGAATCTGGCTGTGTAGCACTTTCTGGGCAGTTGATCAAGGACCTTGAATAGTAGTTGAGGAGTTTGATCATCGTGTTTAAAGGTTATTAAACAATTTCATTGAGAAATGCCATAACAAAAGCAGTGATTTTAAAAGATTTATCTAATAAAATATATACTCCATGAATTAGAGGGGAGATCCAGAAGCAGGGAAACCAATTCAGGACCAGATTCAATAGTGTTGGCATGAGATAAAATGTTATCTTCAATTTTTAAAAAATTAATTTTTTAAATTCTTTTTCTTGAATTGCAGTATTTGAGTATAACCTTATATAATAGCACTATGTAACCATAAAGTTCTTATGTCAGAAATTCTTTAAAGACTTCCTAGAATTTTCAGTCTAAATGTCTTAATGGATGCAGTTCCCATAATTCCATTAATTATTTCTCTCCTTTAAAAATATCTATATATCCAAGCAGTTAGAGACTATCTATTCTGGCTATGCTTTCAATTAGTGTCATTATCCCAGATGACTTAAAAGGAAAATTGAACTACATAGAGCTCTCAGAGTGTGTATGTCGTTCACATTGTTAGTACTTGTACTATACACAAAAATACTACTGACAACAAAGATAACATATAGTTTCTGGCTAAAAGGGAACTAGAAACCTCCTAAAAATACAAAAATAATAGTACAAAATGGTCCTTACCATCACTGTGCTTGTCAGATGGGACACTTTTCTATTTTTAAAGCTCTCATAGAACAGAATCCATTCTGTTAATGCACATCCATTCTTCTGAACAAGTGTTACTGTCAGTGTAGGGTAATTGGTGGGCTGCAACAAGCATAATTTCCTCATGGGGAGGCAATCCTATGAAGGAATAAAATCACACTACTTATAGTCATATCACAATCAAAACAGAAGTAGTTTAGTCAGGATTATTCTTATGTTAATAGAAATTGGGCACATGAAAAATACATTTCTCTTTTTTTTCTTTAATGACATGATTTATTTATTTATTTTTTATGTCAGGCAAATTACTAGCAAACTTTTTGGTGGGCCCATTCTGATGAGCTATAAGATGAAAAGCATCATGCTGAGGTAATAAAGGTGAAATTTCCTAGGAAGTCAGGGAGCCAATTACTCAGAAATGCTACTTCAGGTCACCTTGCTCATAATCCTCAAGCATGACTCGCGTGCATCACTAACAATTCATGGTTCATCTTCAATCTCCTCCAATCTATGCTGAATAAACTGTTGGCTTTTGCCATCATCAAAACTGAAAAACCATTTTCAAAGACACAGTCATGAATAATGGAGCTAGATCGACAAGCAGAAGTAGACACACCGTCTTCTCATTGCTTGCCTCAGCTTCTCATTGTAACTGTTATAGCTGGCCCTTATTCCATGTCATGTGTGAACTTTGTCTTCCGTTCTCATGTTTAAATTTCAAAAGAAAATGTGCCTTACACATTATAGTATCAGAGACACTTGAGATAGTGTAGTTAATAAATTCTAAAACATTGTTTGAACTAAAAAGTATAGGTGATAGAAGGCTTTTCCATTCAAAAATATTTGCATGCTTTAAGGTTCCATACGATTTGATGAAGATTACTCAAAATGTTTTTATCCCATTTCTCTGCCTAAAATTGTAAACACACTTTATAATAATGCATTGTTTGTGTATGTGAAGGGGAAGGTTGGACTAACAACAGATTAACAATAATCCTTGGCTCTTAAAACAATCTCCTCTTTGGTTCACATATGGCCCACTTTTATTTATTCGCTTATTCAATATGTTTCTTTCTGTGAATTTTCCCTACATGGGATATTTACTAGTTTGCCCCTATTCCAATGTTCCCCAGCCTCTCTCTCTGCTTTCCTAAAACTGAGTTAAACATTCTCCTGAATCTTACGGTTGTCGTTTCCTTACCTATCATATTATAGGGATTTATTTTATCTATAACAATTGCTAAAACATAGGTTGTTTCTGACATTTTCAAAAGTGTGGCATGTATAAAGTTTTTTCAAGCTTTTTGAGTGTATTTTATTTTGCTAAGATTCATCCAAATGGTTATGTATACCATATGAATGGTATATTATGGTTGTATATTGACTGCTATGTACTATTCCATTGTGTTCATGTATCATTATCTGTCCTATTTATGAATATTGGGATAATTTCTAGTTTCTGCAAGTAGTAGAATGCTGCTGTGAACACTTCTTTCCACAATGATAAATTGGCAAGCACGCGTCATTCAAATGTTACACCTTGCTTGTATACTAACATTTTTTTCAAACATTTAACATTTTAACAAATGAAAAGTAGTGGTGTTTCTTTTGCTTCTATGAAATAACATGGAGCATTTTTATTTAAAGAAAATATTTCTATATTCAGCTGCAATATTACTTATTTTCAGAACTGATCTTTAAGTCCAGACTTTTTAGGTGCCAGAAACCAAATCCAACTTGAATGAGCTAAAATAAAAGAGTGAATTAGCTATGAGTCTGTCATAAGGGTATTGGCATAATCTCATGGAAGACATGGACCGAAATCCCACTGGGATCATAAATCAGGGGCCAAACTCTGTCAGGAGTTTTTGTTAGTTTTGTGTTGTTTATTTTTTTTATCTCTCCATGCTCTTTATCCATCTTTGTAGTTTATATATGTTATTGCTTGTTTCACACTTAAAACAAAAGACCAAAAAAATAACTTTTATTGCTTGCTGTGGTCTGAAGTTAACAGAAAGAAGAAAAATGACCATCATAAATAGCCCTTTTAAAATGTGTCCTCAGAGCACTTTCCCGGAATGGTGTTTCCGTGCTGTTTCTTTGCCCTCCCAGAGAAAGATGGTTATTGGGTTAGCCTGTGTCAGTGGCCCACTCCTGAACCAATCAACTATGTCCCAAAAAATGCTTGCGTGCCCTATATTGTTGCAAGGCTCTGATGGTAACTCTGAGGATGGATCTGGCAATTTCAAGTAGAAAGGGGATGGGAGGCTTCCTGAAAAGAGGTGGAGATGTGCTGGACAGACCAATTAATAAGTGTCTATAACCTATAGTAATGCCTGTGCTAAAACATCAGCTGACTTTCTTAATTAGCTCTTTTGCACAACGTTCTAGAGCATCTGTATCTGTATGTATCTATATTTATATTTATGCCTGTATCTATATTGATATATATAGTTGACCAATTTGCTTAGATTTGACCAGTTTCCGCTGGTGGTAGTGGTGGTGGCGATGGGGACCTATCATTAAATCACAGAAACCTTGAGAAATTCTCTAATAAAATGCAAAGTAGGCAAATACATATCCTCCTAACTTTGGAAGCTTTCACATAATATGTAGATAGTGGAGCTTTGAACAATTTATAAGAAGTATTTTCAAATTAATTTTTTTATTTTTTTTTAATTGGGGAATTTGGGGGATGGGAACAGTGCTGGGGAATTCGGGGAATGGGAACAGACAAATTGCTGTCATTTTGTTCTTCAGTCTAGTTGTGGAGGACGTTGCTTCACTGGCCCAAGTTGGCACCATCATTGCGCTCTTCCCAGGCGAGGCAGATCAGTCGCTGGCTTCTGGACGGCCACTCACTGTGGCTGCTGGCCGCTCACGCTGGCTGCTGGCTACACATGGTAGCCCATGGCAACCCACTGCAGCAGGGGCTGCAGCCTATGCCATTGCTGGCGAATCACGGCAGCCCAGCTCCAGGTTGAGCTGTTGTTCAGCATCTTAGCTGTGGAGGGCAGTGTCACTGGCCCTCATATGTGGGATCCGAACCGGGGCCCTCTGGCGTCCCAAGCCAGTTCTTAGCCATCGTGCCACTCAGCCGGCCCTCAAATTAATTTTTAATGTCTACAAATATTTTATAATATTACATAAGCTAAAACAATATTTGTGAAGCACTTAATATCTCTTATTTTAGTCTTTTATTTTAGAAACATTAATGAGTTAAGCTCATTATATATGCAATTGTCATTGTAGAAGAAATCAGAGATTTCCGAACTAGCATTAAATAGTAAACTTCCATTTGTGCAATTTCAGTTTGATAAGTGTCTCTCATATACATGTGTCATTCTAAAATCAGTTTAAGTCTTACAGATATTCTCTGTTTCCTATTATCTGTGTTTGTTTGGATAAAAATTAATTGACTATAAGCATTGAAATATATCTCTTCAAAGCTTTCTCAAGGCTCCATCTGTGACTCAACTGATTAAGAAATATTTATATTTCAAAGGCATATTATTAAAATTGTTGTGCACATCTACAGTTCTGATGGTGATGGAATGGCCAATTGTACATATAACAAGGTGCTAGAAACTGTATATCAAGCAATTCGCTGTAAGTTGACACTAAATTTTCAGCAGCTGTCTTTTGACTGCACAACCTCTGCTGCCTTCATTCATTTGGACTTTAATAGTGATGAATGGATGAGGAGAAAAGGAGTAAAATATGTCTTTATTGAATGGCATAGAAGACATAGAACAGTGAAATCTCTTCTTTTCAAATGGGAAGTTCAAAAACCTGGTGATGCATATGCACAGAATACCCTAGCATATTGACTGCCTACTGTGCTCTGCCAGACTTGTAGAGCTTCCTGGTGGTATCTCGAGGCATCACAGCAGTAGGTACTGGAGTAAATGAAGTGAGGGCTATAAGCTCCAAATTGTTCTCTCTCCAATTAGAAATCCCCTCTGTTCTCCTGACTGATACGTTGAAATTCAACTTAAGGTTTCTCTAGACATGTGTTGTTGATAAAAATAATGAAGAAGAAACAATCTACTAGAACATTTTTCTTTCACCTTTCATAAGTTTTTTTTTTAATATTCCACAAGATTGGCAGTTATCAGACTAGAAGTAACCAAGGGAAAAAGAAATACATTTTTACATAAATCCTCTTGATTTAAAGATTACTATGCATAACTTACTGAAAGAAAGTTGTATAGTCATTCCTAAATAAATGTCTTTACTTGTATTTATTTATACATTTTATAAGGAATAGAAAAATAATAACTAAGAAAAATGCTTAATGGATTAAAAAAAGAGACATGTTAAAAACAAAGAAACTGATCTTGTTTAAGAAAAGCACTAAGGTGTTAGCAGACATGGAAATATGGTTTTATTGGCGAGCGATGCTACAAAATATGGACCAGTGAGCTCAATGGAAAACAAAGGGTAAACTGTTTCTAGTGAATGAGTGGTTGTTAAGCACCTAGAGACAAAAGAAATGGCTACTAGAAACCGAAATAAATTTAATGAGAATGAGTTATTAAAGATTAACCTCATTTCAAATTATAATATTATTAGTAAACTGGTAGCTCAATAGACTATCATAATGTTCATATAATTAAACTTCAGCAAAATTCTAAAAATCTTCCCTTTTTTCCTGAAATGAAATAAAAGTACATACCCTAAAATTTGGAAACTAAGAGAAATAAAAAAAAAACAAAACCCAGAATTCAGAAATTCAAGCATGACTTCTTTTTATAGGTTATATGCCTTTCCAAGATTTATCCATTCTATATATTAGATAATGTATCATATAAACTATACTCACTATTTAAAATATGAATCAGTTCCTTATATTTGTTAAGTTTTGGTTCTTTATGCAAACACCATTATTTCATAAGTACTTTCCCATGTTACATTTTTTTCTTAAATTATAGTTGTTTCTGAAAAATATTTCATTTATGACTCCATCATACTATTTTCAGTCAAGGTCCTATTATTGACCATTGAATTTTCCCATGCTTTTGCTTTTATAAATAATGTATTTATTAACATGGTTGTCAATTTCTCTGGCCACTTCCTTAGAAAATATTATTTATGTGGAATGAATAATTTTAAGACCCTTGACTCATATTGCCAAATTACTTTCCAAAATGTGTAGCCATATTCACCTACACCCATAATATATGAAAATATCTTGCTTACTGCACCCACATTAGCATTTAGAATGATGTATTTCTAACCCAGTAATGCACTTGATAAAGCCTTTACTGAACTCCATTTGAAATGTGGGCTGGATGATCATGTAGATAGGAAGGTTCCTGTTGCTTGACTCTCTTATGAGGACATAGTTATGGTCTTGAATCCCTGAATTCACAGTCGTCTCCTGCAGGCTCCTGAGAAATATTTTGCAAACAAAAAATACTCCAGCCAAATGTATCGCCTTTACACTGAGTAGGATAGTGACTGAAAACATCCAGGTGTATTTTACTTTGGTAAATTGAGTTGGAGATACTATAACTATAATGTTTGTCCAGGCAAGAAGTAGTCTAAACAACCTGATTTATATTTCCCTGCAATGCAATATGATACCCATTCCATGACTTTTATGGCTTTGTGTCTCCTCTCAAAATTATCATGAGAGGTGGTGACCATTCTGTGAGTGCATTACCTGTCCCAGTACCAGTTGCATGGGTGGTTCTATGACTGTAAGATAACTTTTCCAAGAGATAAAAACATATCCTAAGAGTTATTTAAAAATACTCCCTATGCAATGCTCAGCATATGCTGGTTTCTGCTTAACTGCTTTACATGCATTTACTTCATTAATCCCTGAAGATTCTAACCATATATACCATTATTATTTTCATTTTTTTAGATGAAGAGAAAGGGAAAAGACCCTGGGTAACATACTTTCACTCCAACAGCTCTATGAATCACAGAGGCAGAATTGAGTTCAGGCGATTGGATTCCAGTGCCTTTAACCTTAACCACATTAGTATCTCTCATACACACACGTGGACACAGTCACACACACATATAGACACACACAGAGACACATATACACAGATACAGACACAGTCACATGCACACACAATCACATACACACAGAGACACATATACACAGACACAGTCACGCACACACAATCACATACACACATATACACAGACACAGAAACAGACACGCACACACAGATACACTCATGCACAGAAATGCACATACTCACACACATATACACTCACATGCACATTCAAAACAGATAACACTGCTCTTCTGAGAAGGATGTTTTTAACATCTTTCTTCCTCTCATCAAAAGTTCTATCTGTCACAGTTTGTTTCACTGATGCGTTCTTGGTGGTCTCCATTATATCTTGGCCCATGATGTAGAAATAGTCTCTGGTGGAGGATGGGAGGGGGGAGAGAGGAAGAGAAACTTAGTCCTGTTTTGTCAGATCAGCAGCTGCTGTTCCCTCCCTTTTCAAAGAATAGAATGCCAAAATACATCCCACTGAATCCCGTGATCATAGGTAATTCACATGTTTATGACTCATGCAGACATATGCTAACCAAGCAGCTTCCCTGGGTGAGGGTGTGGGTGGGACCACCAGTAAGAGGGCTCTCTGAGGTCCTGATGTTGGGAGTTAGGGAAGAGAGAGATTGAGCCAGCAACAAGGAGACAGAGAGTGAAAGAGACAGACAGAGATACCCTGGGCACAGATCTACAGGACAAGAGACAGGAACCCTCTGTGAGAGACTTGATTAGCCTCAAGTCTAATTTCTGGAGCCTATCCTTGTGGGGGTGTCAAAGACAGAGAGAGCAGGCTGCCCTACATGTGACCTTACCAGATGGAGCAGAGTAAGTGCAGGTGTCTGCCAGTTTCTACCCTAGCAGATGTTTAAAGTGATTTAATGCTTCCAGGTCTATTTCTCCTGACTTTCTCTAGACCTTAGAGTGTGCTCTCAATATTTTTCTATGCTTTCTTTTCTCATTTTCAGGCTCCAAATAATTGAAGCTTGCAAGAACAGTGAAATGAAAATATAAGGCACAACGTGACAATAGATCCAGCAAATGCTGTGCTTTTGTGAACCTTTACTATGGCAACAAAGAGCACTCCAATCTCAGGGCTTGCCTCATCAAATATTTATATCTTGTTCTCTTTATGTGGGTGGTGGGTGGCTGTGGTTATTCTCATTGTAGAGGGGAAGCTGAGATGGAGAATGAGGGGTGAAGGGGACAAGGCCCACAGAGCTTCCGAACCTTGGGAACACATCAAGCTTCTACTTGGATGTGGTGTACATCATCGTCACTCACATCCCCTTGGCCAAAGCATGACACACAAGGTACCCAAAGTCAAATGGCCAGGGAAGTTTATCCTGCCTCCGAGCGAGACAGCACAACAAGAATGGCCAGCCCACAAGTGCTTAAATATTTCCAGGTGCTTTCTCCTGGAGGTATTTCTTCCTGTAAAAGGTTTCCTACAGGGTAAAATTAGGAACTGACTGCCTGCATTGCTTTCTAATGTCCCTGTTGGTGAGGTTTTCTCTGTTGTTTTGATTATATGTGCATCTGAGATTCATTTCTGGAGGGATGAACAGCCAAAGAGCTCCATTGGCAGAACCAGGTAACTGTTATAGAGGGGCAACTGACGTGACCCCACAATCCTTTATCTTGGTCTCAGGCAAAGATGTTTGGCAGTGATAACATCCAGTTATAATTTTCTCTTAATCAAACTACTGAACAGTAAGCCCTTTGTGTCTGAAAGCTAGTTACTTCCATGTTCCAAGGAAAAAAGTAGTGATATTTTATCCATCTCATTATTGTACAAGAGCAGAAACACTTGTAATATGGCCAAGGTTGAAAATTTCTTGTCTTCCAGATCACCCTGACTCTCCAAAATTTTCCAAAACCCTATATGTAACATAAAATGCTATTTACATAAAATTCACAAATTTGCTGATATCATTTAGCATCACAGTCACTGTTCTCCATCTCATTTCAATCTCACAGATTAGTTAAAGCCTTTAACTTGGCTTGGAGCATAGTCTCAAATCCTATTTCTTCATTTTCAATACAACCATCAAGTCTGACTTCTCTGACTAGAGCAAGAATAGCCCTTTAAGCAGCTTCTGCTGGGGCATTATCTGTCAAAACTATATTCTTTTTCTTCAGTTCATAAATGTTGTGTTAATCTCACCCAAGACCGAGTTCTAGATACATCATTCCAAAGTTTCCATACATACTCAGGGAACTATAAATTAGGTAGCTTGTCTCATCAACCCAAAACCTGGTTCTACATATTCTTCTTTATGTGCATGTCTAGGAATTTTTAGAAAGATATTGGATATTGTTGATAATATTTTTTTGTGACTCTAAATTTCCTTCTATTATTCTAATCATTGATGCTTTCTTGGTTTGGTAGCAGGTAACTCACTTAAAGGCTATCTGAAAACTTGGTCTTTCCAGTGGAATTCATTATCTAATACTTCTCTCTTCATCTTCCTACTACTTTATTTTTAGCCTGGACCTTGTATAGTTTGGTGGTCAGCCAAAGATTTGAGCAGAGGTTACAGTCAGATATGTGAGCTCACCTCTCTTTGTTTGCTCTGCTTATAGGAAAGGCCAATTAATTTCCAACTGCTTTGCTGGCCTTGGACTATATCCTCTGACAATTCAAGCATACAGGACTTTAGTGTTATATGAGCTACATCCTGTTAAGCAGAAAACTTACAAATCTTGCCTGATGTAGCTCTATCTTTCAAGAGTAGATTATATTTCAGTTTCTTCCTACTTTTTCACCAGACTTGCTATTGTTTTTCCAGCGGATGCATAGTTTACCTTCAGCCAATGATATGGGCAAAGTTTCTTATTTACACTGAGTCTTACTCCTGTAGTTCTCTCACTGCCAGGACATTTTATCCTTTCTATTTTCAAGTGATCTATCAGCCTTGAGCTCAGAATTTGTTTTGTTTGTTTTGTTTTGCTTTGTTTTGTTTTTTGGATTTGTTTTTGCAAATTAAATCACAAGACTATAGGCTGTGGCCTCAGTTTTTTACCTCCAAAACCATAAGTAGTGAGCAGTACACTTAAGTTAGAAAATTTTAAATCCAGATTCTAACCCCTTCCAATTGCAGGGGTTTTTTAAAATACATTTTTCTATTTCCTATTTCTACTTTTGGATGCTATAAATCATACTTAGCTATTTTTCATAATTATCATCTGCAAAGGGTTCAAGTGAACATTTCTTTCTCTCAACATTTAAACTTCACTCTTAATTCACTTCTATAGACAGTTAAGTATAAATATCCCCGTTAACTATTGTTATTACTCAAAGTTCATATATTTTTTCTATCTTCAGAACACTTACAAAAATATGTATATAAATTTAAAGTTAGTATCTTAACATTTTGTTCATTATACAATCATTCAACCCCAGAATTCCAGACTGTCTAAAAATAAAATGGGAGTCAAGTTTTCAGACTTAAATATATAAAGGCAAAATTTCTTTCTATTTTTAATTAAGAACTATATGAGCTCCTGGGAGAAAAAGTTTCGTCTAACTTTGTGAAGAAGACTACTGACTGCATAACATAATGTTATGTTCCCAGTGAAAACAATAATGTTGACTACAATTGGAATATACTTGGCATATTGAAAACTAAAATCATTTCATTTTAAATAAGTGTAAAGCCCAAGGAAAATGGGAAATAAGATACAAATATGGGTTCTTTAATTTTGCAGGACAGTGTTAGCAAAATAAATTAATAGTATATAATAAAAAGTGCACTGATTCGTATATAATGACTGATTTGAGAGTTTTGTTGAGTGTTTTCTTTCACCCGCTTTAGTAAAGTTTAATTGACAAATAAAAGTTGTACATATTTAAGATGTACAACTTGATGTGATATATGTGTACATTGTAAAATGCTTACCACAATCAGCTAATAAACACATCCATCATCTCACATAATGACCTTTTTGTGTCTGCGTGGTGAGAACACAAGATCTACCCTTTTAGTAAATTTCAAGAATGCGGTACAGTGTTATTCACTAGAGTCACCATGCTGTGAATTACAGTCTTCTTACCATCTTCTAATGTCACATATTTTTCCAATGGGAAGTGTAGGGAGCATTAGGTAAGCAAGAAATTTAAACCATCATTTACCAGTTAAACTTTTCCTCTTTGTAGTCAGTTTATTACCTCTAAATTTAATGTTGACCTCACTGATATCTTCATAATTAATTTGTTTGAACTAATTAAAGTAATAACTTAGATTAGGAAAATAGTAAACTTAGTATCAACATGTAAATTGGTGAACAAATTTAAGATGAATAAAGGAATTGGCTATTTAATATGTTAATGATTCCAGCTTTGGGCCAAAAGCACATTTCAAAGAAGAAAACAAATGAATTACCACAAAAATATTACTGATAAATACAGTCTACAAATATATAGGCCATAATATGTATTATGATATATGATATGTAAAATTTAACATCTTCATGTGTAATGCACAACACTATGAAGGAGCCAATAAGTATTAGTTGAACGATCAGTTCAAATTTAGAACAGTAACAGTTCCTACAATGGAAGTTGAGAGAGTTCAATTCTCTGTATATTTACATAAAAGAGGCAAATAAGACAATTGTCCTCTCGATATGGAACCTAAGGGAGGCAGACAAAATAGACTTGTCCTAGAAACATCAAGTGAGCATTACAATACCAATGGGTACTGGCATATACTTCAAGTCCCCCCAACTGGCAGCATTTGTAGTCACGTCACTTTTACGTCAGATAAGAATTTCATGATCCTACTCTACCTGAAGTTTACCCACTGTGTTTGAAGGTAAGTACTATAATAACTACCCCCATAATGCAAGGAGAAATAGTCAACATGTTAAAATTTTCACATGGTTGAGATTCAGCTAATTTGGCAACATCTGGATTATTGAACTTATTTCTATTTTTGTCAAAATAATTGGTATTCTGTAGACCCTAAACATGTTGTGAATTTAAATTTACAAATCTATGAAATGCTGCTCAAGCATCATAACTTCTGCATAGTTGGCAGCTACTGAGTTGGCTGCCACGGATGCCGGGCTCCTGGTGCTTCCATCTTTGTGTAACCCCTTCCTCCAGAATGGGAGCTGGACCTAACAAACTATTTCTAACAAACCAAACAGGGCAAAAGTGAGGGGATGCCACTTCCAAGACTAGGTTGCAAAAGACTGTGATTTTGTTCTCCCTTGCATACCCCTCTGGTACTTTTTGTTGGCCTGATTTGATGAAGCCAGCTGCCATGCTGTAAGCTGCTCCTGTGGTGAGGCCCACATGGCAGACTGAGGACAGCCTCCACCCACAGCCAGGAGCTCAGGTCCTGAGTCCAATGGCATGTAAGAAACGGAACCCTGTTAATCCCCATATCAGTGAGCTTGGAAGCAAAGCTTCCCAGTCAAGTCTTGACTACAACACCAGCTGACATTTTCACTGCAGTTGTGAAAGAGACCTAGAGGAACAAGGGAAGCTTGCACTGATTCCTGACCCACAGAAATTATGAGGTAATAAATTCTGTTGTTTCCAGCCATGATGATCTGGGGTTATGTGTTATGTACCAACACATAACTAATATAACATCTACAGGATTCTCAACAAGGTTTCAAAAATTATTAAATTGCCCTTATTGTAAAGTATCTGTCATAAATAATGTTTGAAATACAGAAAAAATCTCTAATGAATATATCAGAGGTGTATTAATATTTGAATATAATATACAACTGTTGACTTTTGGACATGTGTTGGATGATTCATTCATGTCTTTGTTTACTCAAAATAAGTAAAAAGTCTTTTATGTTTCAAAATAAATAAAATCTTATTAATTATGAAGATGTCCTTCACATAGACAAAACACACTAAAACAACAATTAAATTTTATATTTATACTGTGAGATGACCTGCCATGGGTTTTCTTGACTATACCTGCTGTTAGAATTATATTTGCAAATTAACAAAGGTTTTCAAAATACAATACTTGAGTCTCAAGTCAGTGTCCTTGAAATACAGGTGATCTTAAAACAATAGCAACAGAGAAGTCATGAGGCAGAATTCCTTAAGGGGTAGTGCCAAGTCTAACACATACAGAATCCTCCCTTATCTGTTGGTGGTACATTCAAGACCCTCAGTGGATACCTGAAATGGGAGATGGTATTAAACTCAATATATACTATGTTTTTTCCCTATGATAAAGTTTAGTTTATAAATTAGACACAGTAAGAGATTAACAACAGTAACTACTAATACATTAGAACACTTATAACACCATAGTATAAAAAAGTTATGTGAATATTGCATTGTTAAGTAAAACAAGGGTTACTTGAACACAAGTATCCACACAGAGATAGTCAATCTGACCATCTGACCAAGGGACTGGACAGTATGGAGACATTAGACAAATAGATGATTCACATCTGGGGCAGGACAGAGCGGGACAGTGGGGAATTTCATCATGCTATCCAGAAAGGCATGCAACTTAAAACTCATTAATTGTTTACTTCTGGAATTTTCCATTTAATATTCTTGGAATGCAGTTGACTGTGGGGAATTAAAACTGCAGAATTCAAAACTGCAGATAAGCAGAAATTACTGTATATAATTGTAAACAGACAAGCAAACAAAACAATCTAGCATCTTGAGTAACTAAAATAGGGTCTTTTTTTCCTTTGTTAAGGGAGTTAGCTTGGTCTATCAATTGTTCTTCATTTTTTTCTGTTTGATCATTTGAGGTATTTATTCTAGGGATAAACACATATGTGGTGAAAATGCTGAAAAAAATTAAATTTATTTTAAAACAGGAATAGCAGGTCCCTCTCTGAATGTCATATATATATATATATATATATATATATATATATTCTTACAAAACACTAAATAAAGACTAAGCATATAGCTTCACCTTTAAAAAGTGCTACATTATTTTTAGCTACAGTCAGTAACCAATACATTTCTACCATTTTAATAAATATAGACTTATTTATTCCATCTATGGCCGTTTTATCCTGGGTTAAGACTGTCTTCACAGTTGGAAGAATGTTGTTTATTTTGAGAAGTCTTTGACGTGCCATCCTTCCTTTTAATCTTTGCACTGAAGTCAAGACTTCTGAAGTTTAAAAGATGGTTCCTTAAACCCCAAGGAAGAAAGAAACTTCTTGAAAAGCAGAAAATTCAAAAGTAGAATCTTCTTCTTATTAAATTGTGGTAAAAGAGAACCACTAACTGTTTAATAGAAAATGTAGAGTTACATAAACTATATTGTCCAACACAGTTCTTAGCAACTGAGGAAACAGAGGGTTGTGGAGACAGCAGTTTTGATAGTTAAAAAGTGGTTTTTATCTCGCACGCGCAGTAACTATGTGAGGTGATGAATGTGTTAATTAACTTGATTGTGGTAAGCATTTCACTATATATGTAGAATCACCTTTAAAATAATCATATCACACAAATTCATATAATTTTTATTTGTATGTCTTTTTATCTTTATTTCTCAACCATACCTCAACAATACCTGAAGAAAAAGGTAATCCTGAGTATAGGAAATCAAAGCTAGTTCAAAAATCCCCAAAACTAAATAACAAAGATGGAAATTTAACATAAATAATTGTAGAAAAGAAAACGTAGTAGTGTACATTTGAAGTGATGTACTTTTCTTCAACCTTTCCATTAGAAAGCATTTGCCAATAAGCAGAACAGGCTATTGCCATGATTTTTTTTTTAAGAACTATTTTCTTTTTCTAGCTATAGCTCCTTGTATTTCAACAAAAATTTAGTATCCCAGCATATGAAACAGGTAAACTGGTACTTACTTTGAAATCTTTTAAAACCTAAAGCTTTGAATTTCAACTTCCAGTAGTACAGAGGACTTGATACAAATAAACCCGACATAAAATATTTTGAGTGTTTAATTCTGTTACTCTATCAGAAAGCACTAATGCAGTTCCAAGAGAATTACACTCCTGACCATTCTCTACTGGAGTCTAATTCAGATGCAAAACACACAATGCTGACAAACAAAAGAAATCCAACATGTTGCCAATAAATGAACAGATATTTAATAAAATCCATAATATAATACTAAAAAATTGGAGGTTCACACAGCTGTGGTGTGTTGAAATGCATCAGTGGAGCAGTAATTGGACAAACTGAGCATGCAGAGGAGTCACCAGTATTAAATATAATAGATAGAACCATGAGCTATGGCTAAGAGTGTGTGTATATAGACTGAAACATTCAGAGATTCTCACGCAGAAACATAGGCACACCTGCAAAATACCTTCTCTTCTACCTTTTTCATTCCATTAACCTATTCTCAAGACAGAGAATCCCAGGTTTACTTTGCTAATATGACAGTATATTTTCATTACCATTCAATAGGATTTGTAGGTAATCTACTTTGTATTCCTGTGGGAATATCTTTCATACTCTAAAAATAAAATTATGGGCTTTAAAAAGGACAATCTATTTGTAAACTTTGGAGGAGATGGTCAATCCATGTATATTATTTTAAGGTAAAAGAGAATAAACTTGGATTTAAATACTTTTATTCTAGGGACTATGAAAATGGGTCAATTCTGAGGCATTAGCGAAATCAAAGAGTATGAAAGTAGCAAGATTAATAAATCGATTTTATTACATACTAGAACATTTCATGCATTGAATGCATATTCTGGTATTAGCCTATATGCACACGTGTTATTTTCACAATAGAAAAGAAATGAAATATAATAACCCAATATTTAAATAAACACAATTGATGCAGAGGGAGTTATTACAACTGTTTTTTTTTTTTTTTGGCCAGGTTGGTTACAAGTTTTAAATAGTTGGACAGATAATTTGTATGAAAAACACCAGAAAAAAGATTTTATTTCATTTGTCTCAAACTCCATAATGAAAGAAAATGTGGTAGCTTTTCACTAGAAATATAGTACTGTTAATTACTGCCTTACTTAATTTATTTTGTTTTAAAACATTTAAGTCCTAATTAAAGATGCATTGTTTCTCTTGACAGGTGTGATTTACTAAGCCATATTTGTGTTTCAAAGAGGTAAAGGGCTCCTTGGGTGAGCTAATGTCTTTTCATGTTCTGTTTTAATGCATGTTTTCTATAAGAGATAATCTTCATTTGTTTAAAAAAATGGACTGTGATTTGCCTGATTTGGGTAACAGAACATCAGCTTAAATTCTGTGGTATGCAGTGATTTTATATCCCATATTTTGGTTTTATATTAATGTGAATTAATTCAATTTGTAAGGTGCTATAATCAAACAAAGGTAATTATGAAGGATGTGTCAGCCTCAGTTAAAATATTACTACTTTAATGTGCCTCTTGAAAAATATTTCTTACCGTAATTGTGGTGAAAGGAATCATATTTTTTGTGAATCTCTTTCTGGAGGTAAAGATATCTAAAGCGCATATAGTAACACAATCATATACAAATAACAAATAAAACAGGCAAAATAATGTCCTACCTTTCCTTATATACATTCAAAGAAAGTAGGCATAGCTATATATCAGTCTCACTGGAAATAAAAGACGAAAGTGAATATATGTACATATATATATATATATATATATATATATATATATATATATATATATGCATACTTATTTGTACATGTTAGAAGTTAGAGCTAACTACAAAAACATCACATAGAAATAAATTTTAGTTTAAGTCCTTAAAGAAGTATGGGAAAAAAACAGTGAACAAACCTCAATACAAGCCACTAATTTAAAAGTTTAATTTCAAACATGTGCTCTTCAAATATTTTACAACATATACATGAAACACAAGCATGTATTTTTCTCCTCTGAAATTACTCTCTTCTCAATCTCCATTGGCTACATGTTTGTGATTTTTTTTTCATGAACGAGAAGGAAATAAAGTAAAGCTAAAATCACGTCAATTGTTAATAGTATATATCTAAGGCTACAAAAACAAAATACTGGGTACTTATTCCTCTATATTATATTACTTAAGGTTTTATTTTCTAGTTTGATTGGCACAACTCCTATCTGTCAGTTCCTATGTTTCTTCAAAGTGATGCTTGCAGGGTTTAATCTCTCCTTGCTTCCCACTTCACTGCAGTACAGGAAGTTAGTGATTCCGGATATGTGACCTGCTATGATAACCCAAACATTGCCATGGACTGTTCCAAAGTCTAGACATAGCGGGGGGTTGGAGGGGATGGTGACGAAGAGACCTAGGCCCATGGAACCAAGCCACATTCTCCAAAGCAGCTTTAACATAAATATAAGGATTTTTATTTTGATCTCACTCTACTCTCTTCTGGTTATCTATTGTTGTGTAACAAATCACTTCAAGAAAATAAAACATAGCAATGTGATAGAGAATAGTTGAGGGATGGTGAAGAACGACTCTTTGAGAAGGTGACATTGGAGCTGAGACTGGCATGACAAGAAGGGATTGGGCATGTGAGGACCTAGGGCAAAGGAGACAGCAGGTGTAAAGGCCCTAAGAAAATAATGGACTTGACTCGTTTAAGAAACAGAGGGAAGGCCAGAGAGACTGTGGCAGGGTGAATGGAGGAAACAGTGGCACAAGATGGAATCAGAAAAACAGTTGAGGCCGGATCATGTAGGCTTTCTGGATCATGGTATGGACATGATCTGATTTACTTTTGAGAAAGAGCACACTGGATACTGAGTGGAGAATGGATTATAGGAAGGCGAGAATGGAAGCGGAGACATAAGTTAGAGAAAAAAAAAAACAATTAGGAGCCTAAGAAATGGGAGAAAAAGGGGCGAATCACTACCTATCTGCAGATGACATGATATATAATACTTTGAAAGCTCTAGTACATGTAACATCTAATGGAGTCAGCACTAGTCACATATAGCTAATGTGAGCACTTGGGATGCAACTAGTTTAAACTGAGGTGTGTTGTAAGTGTAAAGTACACACTGGATTTTGAAGATTTAGTAAAAAGAAAGAATGTAGACTATTTCATTAATATTGTTTTATATTGATTGCATATTAAAATAGTAGTGTTTTGGATATTATGGATTAAACAAAATGTAAAAAAAACCAAAAAACCAAATCACTTCAAGATTTAATGTCTTAAAACTAAAACAACAGAAACTAAACTTATTCTACCCCCGAATCTATCTGGGGCAGGACTCAGGGGACATGGCTCATCTGAGCTCCACAAAGCATCAGGCAGGGCAGCTCTGCTGGGCCTGGAAGACCTACTACCAGGATTGCGTACTCACATCTTTGTTAGTCTGGCTGTCGCCTGGGCCCTCAGGGGTGATTTCTGGCTAGTCCTTCTCCAGGTGGGCTTCATTATGGGATCACACAGTGTGGTGCATGCAATTCCTTAGAGTATGGTGGACAGGTCTAAAATAAAGTGCTCCAAGAGACTAGAAGTGCAAGTGTATGAGTAAGGGTTCTCTGGAGAAACAGAACAAATAGAATAGATACATATTGAAAAAGATTCATTACAAGGAATTGGTTCATGCTATTGTGGAGGCTGAGAAGGCTCATCATTTGCCATTGGCAAGCTGGAGATCCAGGAGAGTTGGTGGTAAAATTCAGTTAGAGTTCGACAACCTGAGAGCCAGGGGGCTGAGGGCCAGAGAAGATCCATGTTCCAGCTCACACAATCAGACAGGAAGGGCCAAATTCTCCCTTTCTCTGCCTTTATGTTCTAGTCAGACCCACAATGGATTGGATGCTGTCCAGTCACATAGGGGATGGAAAACCACGTTACTGAGTCCACTGATTCAAATGATAATTTTATCCAGAAACACCCAGAAATAATGTTTAACCCAATATCTGCATATCCCATGGTTCAGTCAAGTTGACACATAAAATTAACCATCACAGGAAGCTACCTGTTTCGTAAGGCCTGGACCCACAAAATTGGAAATTCTGTTGGTCAAGTGGTCCAGACACCCTAGAAGGGTCACAGACCCCATTCTCTACAGGAAAACACAATATTTTATCCTTCTTTAATCTACCACGGTTCTCAATTCAGGAGGGGATAAAAGACGAATTATTTATCAGCTTCCTGACAATATCAGCCAGTATTAATTCTGGCATTCTTGTAATATAAATTGATCAATAATAAATTTAGTGTTTTATTTATGCTTTTCTTTATATATGGAAAACGGGGGCATAAATGATTAATTTACTTTATCTAGCTCTCCCAATAAATCCATGGCTCAAAAACAATTAACTTGTTAGATTGTGGTCTAGGGTATTTCAGAAGTAGATTAAAAATACATGTTTGCTTATTCAACTTTGAAAAAATTCATATATTGAAACTCTATCATAGGTTTTATGACACACACACAGCCAAAAAAGACAACTGACCTCAGCAGCTGATAAAATAGGAGAATGACACATGAACATAATACAGGCCTGAAAAAATACGCACTAAATTCTGCTGTATTACATGCTCAGGGGTATCATACATTTGTGTTTCCAAATAGAACACATGTTCAATTTCTCTTTATAGTAGTTTTCATGACTGTGTTAGAACTCCTCAACACAACATGTGGAGGAACGTTATTCCCTCATTTTTTTTTTGAAAATCTCACTCATGCTACTATTTCAACAAATCAATGACTCCTAGATTTGTACCTGTAGTTCTGAGTCCCCATCCTACCTCCAGAAAATACATCCAGTTACCTGCTGAGCATTTCCACCTGTGAGCCTTAAACACACCTCAAATACTGCCAAACTAACTCCTGTCACCTGTCCCCATACCTGGCCCCCATTCTCATCATAGGTCCCGTGGAATTGCATGAGCCCAAATTAAGACTTATCATTTAAAACCCTATCTCCGTCATCTCTACACTGTATTTATTTGTCTCCTACACTGTAAATCCCACTAAGTGAACCCCATTGAGGCAAGGATTGTACCACTTTTTGTTTATCATTTCATCCTCTGTACCTGGCACAGTGTTGGTCAGTATATTTTGCTGAATCAAACAATTGTCCTTGATTTTGTCTTCATTTTGGAAACATTTTTGATGAATTGATAAAATCAAATAGAGTTCTGAAGTGCATATGACAAGAAATACACTATTAAGTTCATGAACTTGTTGTAATGATGTTGCTAGCCTTTTTTGATATCAGAGCGATTATTCATTATGAATTTGTACCAACTGGACAAACAGTTCACCAAGTTGACTATTTGGAAGTGCTGAAAAGGCTGCATGAAAAAGTTAGGCGACCTGAACTTTTCACCGACAATTCATGGCTCTTGCATCACGACAATGCATCAGCTCACACGGCACTGTCTGTGAGGGAGTTTTTAGCCAGNGTGGATAAATTAGACGACCTGAACTTTAGGCCAACAATTCATGGCTCTTGCATCACAACAACACACCAACTCACAGGGCACTCTCTATGAGGGAGTTTTTAGCCAGTAAACAAGTAACTGTATTGGAACACCCTCCCTACTCACCTGATCTGGCCCCCAATGACTTCTTTCTTTACCTGAAGATAAAGGAAATATTGAAAGAAAGACATTTTGATGATATTCAGGACATAGAGGGTAATACAATGACAGCTCTGATGACCATTTCAGAAAAAGAGTTCCAAAATTGCTTTGACGGGTGGACTGGGCGCTGGTGTTGGTGCATAACTTCCCAAGGGGAGGACTTCACAGGTGACCATAGTGATATTCAGCAATGAGGTGTGTAGCACTTTTTCTAGGATGAGTTTGCAAATTTAATTGTAGGGCCTTGTATAAGAATACACCTTCCTAAGTTTGCACATTTATAGAGATGAACCAGCATGCAGTAGGAATTATTAAGGACAAAAAATATGTATTTGTGGAAAGAATTACATGTTGTAGGTATTGAGGGCAGTTTTAGGATTCTTTAGGGACTGCACAGGCTTTTTCCCAAAGGAAGCACTAAATTTAGGATATCTCTGAATTCACAACACAAAGTAGTCAGGAGATTTTATAGTTCAGTCACCAACAGAGAGAAATGGCAAAATAGCACAAAAGACTGTTTCTCCCACAGTGTAAATCATGTAGCAAGAATAAGATTTCCTGTTTTCTATATCATCAGTATAGCTGAAAGAATTTCCTCTGGGACAGGTAACACAGTAGACAGGTCGTCCGGATGCCATTGAACTTTAAATACTGATGGGCCAGGTACTGTTATTGCTCCTTTTCCTATTTATCAAGTTTGCAAGTAACCTCATAAAGTTTTTTATCCCTTTCTGTCAGGAAATCATTTCTCTAGCCTCTAGATAAAATTACTTTACCCCTAAATTCCTTTAAAAAGTGGGTTTTGACAATCCTTTTTCACTTGTCCTCAACTCCAATGAGTTTTAATGACACCTTTTACTGAAAAATAATTGTATTTACTTTTCTGTTTTCTCCAATATATTGTGAGTTCTTAAGAGTGAATATTGTGTTATACGTACCTTTGTATCACCCATGGTTAGCACAGTTTCTGACACATCATAAAAGACTGACATATGCCTACTTAGCCCAAAGGAAAAAACAAAGGAATGTGGTATCCAGATAAAATTCAGGAAGTGGAAACATAGAAAGTAATAAAGAATGCCACCATAAAAGAAACGCAGCGATAAGGAGAATAGGAAGTCAAAAAGCTCACATTAATTATTTATGTGCAAACTTCTGTTTATTTTTTTACTCCAGTTTTAAGAAAATAAACTCATCAGATATATTTTCAATTCATCTAGAGCAGTGTTTTTTGAGCATTTGGGCCACAGCTTATATTAAAAACTATATATTATGCCTAAAAATTCAGTAGTCAAATACACACACACACACACACACACACACACACTCACTCCTGAAAAAACACTCATAAGTGATATGTATTCTTACTTTATATGATGAATTCCAAGATTTCATCAGTATATTCTCTCCTGTGTGTTTTGTACATGGATTCACAAGTCATTAGTGGGCTGTGACCTGCAGTTTGAAAATAGAGGAGATGAGAGTGCTCACATGCAGAAGTTCAGGGCGGCCGGTGTTGCTCAGAGCTGCTGCCCGTAACCATCTGCAGCAGCAGGTAACCCTCCAATGTGCTTCGTCAGCAGCTGTCAGTGGTGAAGCCATAGCCGTGAGGCGAGAAGATGACTCTAAGGTCTTTAAAGCTACTGAGCCCAGGCTGTTGTGGAATCTGTATGCAAAAAAACCACGAGTCATATCAAGAGACTTCTACACTCATGTAGCCATTGATGTTTCAGGAACATAATTTAGGTAAATAACTTTGAGTCATTATAACTTGACTGAGTCCAAACTATTTTGTGTGGGAAAATGGACGTATTTGATTAATGCCTGATTTATGAAGAATAAACAGATATTTTTTTTCTTTTCTCACCAAAAGATCCTTTATAAGCCTTATCTGCTTGTTGTGATTAAATTCTACCTTACCAAATTTCACACAAATTTGATGTCACAAAGAAAGATTTTATGATGTCTAGTATAACAGAATTTCAAACTGAGAGCACTGTCAAGAGATTTTTTTTAATCTTTAATTACATTTGCCTTTTCTATGGTAAGTAACTGAAATAACTTTAAAGAAGACAAGACACTTGGAAGTCTATAGATTTTTTTAAGATATAAATAAATGTTGAGGAGCCCACAGACATAAAAATAATGTGGTCAGTGAAAAATGAAGAATAATTATAATTACTCCAGCTGCAGCAGGTGAAGTTTTGGGCAGCACATTTACAAGCGTGTGCTTCAGAGTCTAATTTGAAATACACAATTCTTGACATGCTGACTAATATTTTCAATTCAAATCTAGAATGCAAGAGCATATCCAAAAGCCAGAACTGAAAACGGAGTTTAAATATACTTCATTGACATCATGTTATGCTTCTGAAGGTATATTCACTTCAGAAATTTTTAAAGGAGTATAACTGTATTTTATAATATAGCATAACTATTACGATATGACTAATTGCTGAAACATTACAGAGCTATACATTTTATTTCAAACCAGTAGACAAAGAAACACAATGGTGTATAGAAATAAAGATGTAAAGCCTTTCTCCACTCAAGCTCTCATCAGATTTCCATTTTGCCTTTAACTTACTGTATATTGAACATTGACCTGTTAAAATTAGGCTGTGTTTGTGAGGCAGAAATTAAGCAGAAATATGTTGTGAAAAATAAATTCAGTATATAATTAGAAAGAGTTCATTGTTACTTTTACACCCTTTAAAATATTAAGAAAAATATCTAATGTGAGAAAAATTATTGTAAAACTTTTCAAATAACAAAATATATAAATTTATGGGAATTTTGAGAGGTTTTGTCTGCCTCATGTTACATTTGCACATTAGAAAATTTTTGATCAATTCACAATGCAAACAAAAAGTAAAAGTGACCAGATGTCAAAAACAAAAAACACAAAAACAAAAAAAAATATAACCTCTAATTGATGGGTTTGATATTGTGTAACCAAATAAATTGACAATGGTTTAAACATCATAAATAATTTAACATTGCTTAATTAAGCTTCTAGATCCGTACTTGAAATTACTAGTGGATAGTGGTGAAGAGAGTGATGCCTAGTCAGAATCCTGGTTCTACCCAGGATTCCTAGTTTGCATTTATGTGGGTAATGTATTAATTGATATCTTGGTGCCTTAGTTTCTTAAAATGCAAAATGTGAACACACTTGTTGGGTCAGTTAATAAAAGGTGTTAAAGTGCTTATAACACTGACTAGCACATATTTAGCACTATATAAGTCTCTGCTTTTATTGCATATGATAGCATTAGGACAAAAATGCAATAGATGTCTGTCAATAAATTGACTATACAAGTATATTCATGGATGACGAGGCATAAAAAGGTTATAAGAGAAGGAGGTACACTTACAGTTTGTGTGAGTGTACAATTGTGATTATGTAAGTTATAGAGAAACTAAGCTAGAAATATTTCCATGTTAGTAACATTTGTTCAATGTATGATTAAATTAAGAATAATAAGTTCTTAAAATATTTGACTTTAAAATGAATACTTTTTTCACTTCTTCAGTAAATGTAGCCCAACATTTGTCATTCTTTGAAATTTTAGTGCACAGATATGGTTCTGTAATATTATAAGAACTAATGGATATTTAGGTAGCAGTCCATTTTCTATCTCAGAACAAAAAAATAAAATCAGCATTAATTTGGAATAACTTGATAAAGTGAATACTTTCAGTAGTTTCAGAAACAACCCTGAAAGAATAAAAAGGCCAGGCACTCCCACTGGCCAAATTAAAAATAAATCAAAATCAGAATACTAGTTATAGCTAAGAGAAATAAGTTGCCATTTGAAATCACAATTTCATGACAAAATGCAGTTGGAATGAAAACCAGACTGCCTGTAAGCTGATGTAATTGATTTTACAGTTGTTTATTTTCTCATAGAAAATAGAAAAGCAAGGATAACAAAAATTATGATGAAGCCAAATCGTCCAGAAATAGAAAACGGAAGGGTAGAAGAGGGCAGAACAGGACCAGTGGTCCCAAAGGATAATCACGTTTTTTCAATCATTGATCAGCTCATGTGGCTATTCGCAAATCTAGCTACATAGCTCGTACTCTTCATCTCACAGGATTTATACACAGCTGAGAGCAAAGCACTCAGGGAGAGTACAACAGGTGATGCTGGCTGAGAGGCTGAGGCCGTATCCCTGTGTTCCTTGGGTGCTGCAAGAGGGATTGTAAGGCTGTAAAGGTACTTGAATACGTATGACCCCAGCCGTAGGAAAGGATCAGAACTGAGAAGTTAAATCTAGGAAGCTATAAAATATAGTAGTAATAATAATAATAATGATGATGATGGAAATACATGGTAGTAAAATAGTAATCTGAAAAAAATGTAGGTATAGAAAAATAAATATTAGATTTATGATATTAATACTTTTGTAACCAGTTTGTTTTTGCCTGTAATCGTTAAAGATGTTTCAAGGTTAGATTATTTTGAAGTACATAGAAAGTGAATTTATAATTTTAGTAAAGTTAAAGGTTTAAGAAGCATTTTATTAAGTAAATTTTAACCAATGTTTACACATGTGGAGAATTTAATTTTTTACTCTAATTCTTAGCTTTATTAATTATGTTACTGGTACATACATAAGTTTTTAGAGAAATACTGGTTAAACAATTTTGTAAAATGAATCAATTACACAAAAAGTGTTTTGGATTGTTTAATCTATTTAATAACACACAGTTTTTTTATAGCTTAAGCTGAGGAATAAGTTCACTATATCAGTATTTGAATAGCCCAGTGTTTCCCTGTTTTCTTTTCTTTTTTTTATTTACTTGATAAAATTGGTATTATACTCATATAAATGGTTTTGAGATGAGGTGAAATAGTGAACTTTACAACATTGTGGTGAGAATGTCTAATAAATAAATTTTCATTGGTGATCTAAATTTTGGTACAAAGAGAGCAAATTCCTGACCAAATTATAGCTATTTTGGAATAATAGAACTTTTAGCTTTTGAACTTAATTGTGAACTAAGTTTTTAAAATAAAGGTCTACTGCATTTTTTTGGTTTATTTTTAAGAATTGAGAGCAAAATTGAATGAGTAACATTAAAATGAGTACAGTGTATATATATGGCATTGGTAATTCAGAGTCAGTTGCGTTTAGTCGATCTCTGGTAAAAGCACCTCATAATCATGTTATACATTTGAGACTGTTTTCCAAAAGGAATAGTTGATATAGCCCCCACATTTTAGAACACTTAAAATATTAGTAACAAAATAATAATTGTACAAGCCATTTAAATGTGTCTTCTCTCTTAAAGGATGCCACATGATTTTAAGTGTTGAAAGGAAGTCTTTTGCTTTTAATATGACCTTTCTCTTGACCTCTAATAAATGAATCACCCACCAAATGATGATTATGCCATTACATAGGCCAATCAGTCCACTGTGATAAGAACGTGTGAGGAAAAGGCAGAATAAAAGATTAGGGTTCGTAGAAAGTATTCTTCAGAGCTTTCTAGAACATTTTTACAGAACCTGAAAATCGTTTGAAAGCACTGGGGAAGCCAACCTGTCCTCTTGAAATAGCATGGGTCCCTGCTTTCTTTGACCTGGGCATGGTGGGACCTCTTTTGGAAAAGAGGCAGTGGGTGGTATTCAGTGCAGACAAGAGCTAGAATCCGGGGACCCGGACTGTAGACCTGGCTCCCCGACACGTCCAGCCACCAATTTTAGTGAATATGTTCATGTCTGTGATACTCAGTTTTGCCATCTGGAAAGTGATAGCAAGACCAGATCAGTGCTTTTCAATCTGTGCTCTGCAGCGTTCTAAAGGATTCAGAGTGACAATCTGGGGACCCCCTCATTGGGAAGAGAGATTGAGCTCTGATCTGATTTTTATATTGGAGTTTGTCCAAACCTTTTTGAAGTTTGAAAAGAGTACAAGGTGGTAAAAATAACTGGATTAAATGGTCTCTAATGCTTCTCTTGTTCTCTTCGTCTATAAAATGTATTTCCTTTCTCACTATAGTCATGGCATAATATTAAAAAGCTTCAACCTGATTTGATTTAGTGTAGCTGCTCAGAAGCATGGTGTCCTATTTTTTCAGTGAAAGCTTCTTACTTAGGTCTTCTAAAGCAGACCTCCTGTGACTTACTACATAATGGATATTTGTCAGAGTTGAATCCATTTGACTACGTACATTTACTAAAATTTACTTTTAAATAAAGGGGTATCTTTCTCCATATGCTCTATAATTATCCACAAAGAAAACGTGTTATAACATGTGCCACTTCTATTCACCACTCCTGTTAGTCTTTGAAACCTGATCGCTAATATACCCTTTCTTGGTGTTTCTCCCTGTCCCTACTCCCTCACTTAGGCGACCGAAATCATGTCCCAGATAAACTATCGGCATCGAGATCCTGTCGCAGGATGTGTTTTAAGGGACCCTGACTTAAGAAATTAGTGTTTCTAAATTACCAGCATTCTTCCAAATGGTGCTTCATATCTGTGTAATGGGCCATTTCTTTATGCAAATATTACTTTAAGTGGAATCTAGGAATATTCCTTTGTCTCAATTTTGTAGAAATGCCAGAGGAATCTATAGCTAGAAACACATTGGCAATTATTAAATACAATTTGTTATTTACGGGAAGAAACTGAGAACCAGAAAATTGAAATTTACATGATACTCAAAGGCAAATACTAATTAGTGATTGAAAAGAATCTTTTCCAGAAGAATTTGTCCATGCTTTTGAATCTGTTTGAACTGTAGATATCCTGTTTTTTTAAATTATTATTATTATTTGTTTTTTAATTTTAGTTGACATTCAGTATTACTTTATATTAGTTTCAGGTGTACAACATGGTGGTTAGACATTTATATAATTTAAGAAGTGATCTCCCCCAATAAGTCTTGTACCCACCTGGCACCATACATATTGGGTTGTTGGAAAAGTCATGACGTGTTTTTTCTACGTTTTTTATTGCAAAAATGCGTCATGACTTTTCTGGCAACTCAATAGGTATTACAACATTATTGACTAAATTCCCTATGTTGTATTTTACATATGTATTTTACATGTGACTATTTTGTAACTACCAATTTGTACTTGGTACAAATTTGTACTTGGCACAAACTACCAATTTGTACTTGGTTTAATCCCTGCACATTTTTCACCCAGCTCCCCCAAGCCCTCTCTCAGATGATAACCATCTGTTTGTTCTCTGTATCTATGAGTCTGTTTCTGTTTTGGTTGTTTTGTTTATTTTGTTCTTTAGAGACCGTGTATAAGTGAGATCATATGTTGTTAAGATTTTTATACAGAGACAAATACATACAAAGTATAGAAATACTACTTAGTTTCCAAAAGGATAATCACTCACTATCTTAATGTCCTTTCCTCTTTGGTGCATGGCGCTATCTATAATTTAAGTGGTCTTTTTCAAAAGTCATTATTTAATATTTGGAGACACATATTGACTCAAATGAGTCTATGTAAGTAAACACTGCTGTAAACCAAGTGTAAAGCACGTGACAGCAGTGAACTATTTGTCAAAGTTACTTGGAGAAATAACATTATTTTATTTATCCACTGCTCTTTTAGCTGTTTTCTTCTTATTATTATTTTTCAGTGTTTTGAATGACAGTCTTTCTAATGGTCCAAATCTATCTTTGATAAATCCAACCTCTCTATTTTAGATATACATAAAGATAAACATACTTCAACTTGTGTTTTCAAATCACTTCTGGGAAAAAACAAAAACAAAACAAAACAAATGAAACAACAACCAAAACTCCCCAGGCACACATATTACCTTGGTTGAAAGATGAAGGCTCTGTCTTTCCTGGGGTGAAGCAGCTAACATCACAATTGACTTCTTTTAGCCTTAGTTGACTCCTTGAATTCCGCTCCAGGATTGAGATATTTTGGGATCATCCCAACATTTGGGTAGAGTTTATTTTCAGAATATGAGACTATCCCTCTATTGCTTTCTCCTTTTCCAGATTTTTATTGTTATCTTCTAGCTACTGAATTTGCCCTAAAATATTTATTCTGATTTCGGAAGACTGTGTGAGTGTCTGTCTTATTCAACTCTGCCCTCAGACAGGAAGCCGTAAAAATTGGGAAAAGACACCCTTCTTTGTTCTTTTTAGTATCAACTCTTCTTAATTTTCTACCTGTCTTATTTCCCCCCCACTGTCCTATGCCTGTACATAGTTGATTTGTTAAACATTTTTCCAGCTTTTATAGTTACTGCTGGAAGAATTGGTTTGGTAAAACCCATCCCTGTATTACTAGTGGTGGAATAGCAATTTTTATTTTATTTTTTTTCCCATAGTAAATCATTTTTACTAGCTGATTTGGATTTGACACTACTGGAATTTTGTTAACCTCATAGGGCAAACATTAGTGAAACTTTCTAATGTGTTTTAGCCTTTCTCTGCTTCCCTTGTATCCAATGCATTTAACTCATGACAACTCATTGAGCATTTTCCTCATCAGTTGCATGTTTATTCATCTAGGTGTTTTAGCTCTTTTCAGGGTCCTACATCATCAAATTTTTAAAACTATACATTTTTTCCTGGCTCTACTAACTTTTATAAGGAACTATATCAATAATAAATCATTGACTTTTCAACGGCTTTTATTCCTATTACATGACCTTTGGTGTGCCATTTTTCTAGTTATTTCTAAGACCACAGTATCCTCTTCATTAAGGATATAATTAATAGCTCATTAACTAACTTATTTTATCTAGTACCTCTTCAATCCCTCCCTATGCTAATGTTTTATTCCAGAAAAGAAGTTTAGGTGAAACTGTTATTCAATATTCTTATAAATTTTCAAAACTAATTAAAACCCCAACCAATTCAAATATTCTATTGATCTCGCAGAAAAGATAACTCTTTGAAAACCAATAATCCTAATTTCTGGTTTAAAATTTTACCAGTATATTGACAAAAATAATTGATTTTCATCAGTTTTTAGGTTTGTTTGTTTTTTTAATTTAAGAAGGCTTACAAAATATGTTAGCTATGAAATGCCAACTTGTAGCTTACACCATGTAGGATGGTTATCATGTGATGACAGCATTCATAAAATAAATTAATGACTTTGTAGTTTATGAAGACAAATCAAAAGAAATAGCCCTTGTTTTCTAACTTGGAAAACTAATTGTTATAGAAGTTCTTATGCTTTCTAAAACATTTCCTTGCAGCTGTCACATAGCAGGGTAAAAACTGATCACAAACACAAAAATGAGACATTTACAAATTTTAATACCTGCCACAAAGGACACTGGAGACAGAACAAAGCAGGATGGGGCACGTTAGGCAAGACGGACCAAGAGGCCTGCTGAGCTGTCACTTAAATGAGGGATCGTTTGTGATAAAAAGTCAACCATGCAGAGACAGATCAGCGAGTGAGGACTGGAGAAAGGGTCAGTGAGCGTCAAAGCTGCCAGAACCAGCCATGGCTCAGCATTTTGTAAGGGGCATTTTTAAAGGCTTGGATTCCAGGGTGGGGGCAAGAAAAGAGGGAGGAAGGGAGGAAGGGAGGAATGGCAAGAGCTCATTTGGAGGGTGGTTAGGAGGAGCCAGACCATAACAGGACTTGTAGGCTAACACAAGGTATTGAGAATTTGCTTTAAGTACAATGATACGCCTTTCAATTATTTTAAGTGGGGGGACGATAGGGCATGATCTCAATTTGGACAGAAACATTCTGGCTTCTGAATGGAGAATAAACAAATAAAGGATCCCAAGTAAAGTGGGAGAAGAGCAAGTTCATTCTCTCAATTGTGGTTGTGTGTTTCTTCCCGCAGCTGCGATCAGACATGCCCATCCCTGTGGCCTGTCCCGCAGTCATTCCCACTCCCCAGAATTCTCAGCCATCAGGTCCAGATGGGTTAAATTAAGCTTTTATCTCAGAGGATGAGGTAACCACAGCAACAAAGCATACAAAGTGGCAGTTATCTGTTGCTTCTTTCTTAATGCGCCACTTTGTTCGAATTAAGCTTGGATAAAACAATTGGTTGAGAATCAAAAGTCCTGATCTCTAATAGATTATTCTTTAAAATATGCTATTTTTTGCAGCATGGATGTCAAACAGGACTAGAGAATTGCATTTAGTTTTAAATGTATGTACTAGTTACCCATACTTTACAAGTCTAATATATATAAATAATGTAACCCTGGTTCAGATTTGACTCATCGTATCTTTGCCCACAGTGATGATAAGCAGTGTAGGCCTTCCTGTCTCAAGCTATGAAGTTCCTTTTATAGCCCTGAAGTCTATTCCTGAGTGTTGTTAAGAAAAAAAACAATTTTTATCCTGACAACTCTGATATCCTTTGCATTTTCTACAAATGAGTGAAAGGAAGATATTTGTGTGAAGGGATTTGATTTGTAACACAATAGCTGTTTTTTCCCAGCTAAACAGGAGAGCATGGAACAAATTTACATTAAATGTGTGCTTTCATGAAGGAAGAAATAAGTGTTTGGATTTGAAATCTGTCGAACCCTATTTTTATGAAGGGAAAGTCTTCGTTCAGCTGCGATTTTAGTCCTAACTAACAAAGGCTCACTCCAAGCATCCATTTTCGACTTCTGGATGTCTTGTTGGTTAAGCTTTAAATCTTCCACACTGTCCTTTTCTTTCCTAAGCGGTAGGTTTCAGACAATGTTGGCTCTGCTGTTAAATTTTACAGCTCAGTGGTAATAAAATATCAAGGAAGCGATTTCATGGCCTTTTAGCAATGTAGATAGATGGATTCAGAACAGAAAAATGTATCTGGTCATGTAAGTCATCTAACATATGCCCTCATTTACCGTAATTGATGACAGATCTATTAGCTGCACAATACAGGCCTCCAAATGGATTTTGTACATCCATCCTAGTTATAGTTGTGTGTGTGTGTGTGTGTGTGTGTGTGTGTTTTCTGTCAATGAAACATTTGAAAGATACTAAAAGGTTAAACCATGGTGGTCACAGTTAATCGGAAACATTTGAAGAGCAGATGGCAGGATAAACCACAAATGCGCAGCTTGAATAGCTTCTTGGTCCCAGGAGACACAATAATGGACTTGAGCATAGCTGTGTCTCATTTCCTAAAACACATGTTACCTTTCTTGCTCTCAGTGTAAAGGGATTCTGGTAGCATAACTATAGCTGCAGCAATAAAAGACCACTAGAAATATGAAGATGGTACCATGGCCTTATTCTCATTGTATTTCAAGTCACTTCGATGATTGCCAATAACCCGAACTCCTTTTATGGTATTTGTTAGACCAGGCAATATGGCTACCAATAAAGTTTCTGGCAATAAAAGAAATTACTTGATATTTAAAGTCAGCTACATAGGTCAGCCTTTGTGTCAGCATACTCTAATAATCCCCTCACACCATGGAGAAATTAGGTTGCTTTAGGCTGTGGTAAAATGAAAAAGCCAAGTCAAATTGCTTTTGAAAAAGAAAGAAATATAAAATCAACTTCCATAAAAGGAAGTCTAGAGATAGAGAGTCACCTTTATATTTGACTGAATTATTGATGGATTCAAGCTCTATTGAGTCGCATTTCTCTGGTCTCATCTTTCCGTGTTCCTGGTCGTAACGTCAGTGTGCCTGCCCTAACCACAGATTATCAAAATGGCCATGGGAATTCCAGATGGCGCATTGAGCGACAGAGTCTGTCCCTTCCAGTTAATCCCAGCTTCAAGTGAAGAAATACTGCAGAAGCCTATCAGAAAACTTCTGACTTGTCATGGGTCCAAATGCTAATTCCAAAAGGATGCTCTCTGGGTGGAGAACAAAATTGGCTGAAGCTTGATTCTTAAACAAATCTGTGTGAAGATCAGGACATTTGTATGACTGACTTTAAATAACTAAAGCTTGCCTAGAATGGATAGGGGAATATCTAACAGGAAGTCAATGTTCCCTCATCCCTGCCTTAAACATGGGGATTTCTGATGTGGGTGAAGACAACATCATCATGAGAATGTAGAGCTTCATTGAGCCTTGGGGAAGCCAGATAATTCTCTAATTCTCTCCTCTGTATAATACTCTCTTTGGTTTGATCTAGTTTTTATTTTTATTTACTCTAATATGTAATATCTTTTATTTCTTTATTTTTTAATGTTAAGAGTTATAACCTAGCCAATCATTGTACAGTTCTGAGCATTCGACATTGCTGGTCATAGCTGACACTTATATTTTTGCTAGCTTTTCTAAAATAATAGGAATAAGTAACAAAACCTTATCATTACAGTTGGTTTCCTTTTGCTAGGAATTCATGAGTTTAAATATTATTTTGAACTTTGTCAGCATCAAGGATAAATGAGTCAGAGAAGAGTGTAGTATTGAGTTTCCACCTAAATGGAAGGTAAACTTGAACATCTGAAAATAAAGTGTAATAAACATTGGAGAAATTGACAAGAAATAAAGAAAGATGAATCAGTAACAATAAATTATTATGCCCAAGGTTTTATTTTCTTTATCTGGAAATATTCTATGTAGGTATCTCCAGCTCCAACATGAGATGAGTCAATGATTGCAACCCCTACTAGATTACATTTGATATACTATGAACTGGAAGTGAGTGGGTCTCCCAAGGTCCCTTGCTCTCTTTTCTGTGTAAATATCTTATCTCATCTTGCTCTTGATAATGTCCCAAATCACTTTAACATAATATCATGATTCTGTCTTTTTAAAAATGTCTCCTTAGAAAGGAACCTTTAAGTTTTGATACTTCTTGAGCACCAAGATATAACAGCACAACTCATGTCAGATACATTTCAAGGGCTCAATAGCCACGTGATTGGTGGCTGTCTCATTGAATAGTGCAGCTCTAAAAAATTAAATTAACTCAACTTATGACATCATTAAAAAATGGAGACTATACCAGGGTGGAAACAGTACAGGAGGAAAGTGAATCTGTCTTAGCTTGGGCTGCCATAACAAAACACCATAGACTGGGTGGTTTAAAAAAACACATTTATTTTCACAGTTCTGAAGGTTGGAAAGTCCAAGATCAAAGTGTCAGCATGGTCAGTTTTTGATGAGGACACTTTTCCTGGCTTCTAGATGGCCACCTTCTAGTTATGTGCTCACATGGCAGAGAGAGAGAGAGAGAGAGAGAGAGAGAGAGAGAGAGAAAGAGAGAGAACGAGCTTCCTGGTATCTCTTCTCACAGGGGCATAGATCCCATCATAAGGACCCCACCCTCACACCCTCAGGTCCTCATCTAACCTAATTATGTCCAAAGGCCCCATCTCCAAATAGCGTTACATTGGGGATGGGGGGTCGTGCTTTAACACATGAATTTGGGGCATAAACATTCAGTTCATAACACCATTGCTCTGGTTCCGTATCATTATAGTTACTCCCCTGACATGTAAGCTTGGGGGCATCATGATACTGCTTATGCTTTTCTATTGGCTTTTAGTGGAGAGGATTTATTTTTTTGAGTTGTTTTTGTTTTTTATTAGTCCTTTTACACATATCTGTCACTGTGGAAAATAAAACAAAAGCTTGTTGAAAGAGTTAAGCAGAAATATATGCTCTCTTAAAAAGTGTTAATGAGAAATTAAGTGGAAATTGTTTTACCTGGAAAACACTCTTATCCTCTTTGGTCTACTTATCTTCTTTAGTGTTTTTAAAGTAGAAACAGAGAAATTATCTTAACTAGGAAATATTTTAATTAAGGAGAAATAGATCATTTGGGGAAAATTAGCTGATGGATTTGCGATTTAACTTTTGAAGCACAGATTTTTTTCCTAAGCTCCCAGATCTTGTATCATATTTCTTGTAGCAGTTTACTTTCTGTGGCTTACAAAGGAGGTTGATGAGATAAAACTGGTTTAACATCTGAAAAAATAGCTTTCTTCCAAAATATCAAATATAACACTATTACTCTGTAAGTAGATGTACAGAGTTTTTATTGTTAAATTACAATTTAAGAAACTGAAGAAAAAGTATTTGCTTAAGGTCAAGCAAATAATTTGGATTGTATCAATGCTTAGGTCTCTTGATTCCTAATGGTGCTTCTTCACTGTGTAACACTGACTATCCAGGTCATTGAAATCTAATTATCTGTCAGGGTTGGCATATTGCTGTCAAGTCACATCCTAAGGCTTGGTGACATGCACATGCAGATGAGCTCTAACACAGGGTCCTCAGATTTTCCATCACTTCATATGTGATCAGTGATCACTTAGACCCCACTAAATATCAAATCCTGGAAAATGGCTTCTATCTTTGTTTCATGAAATTTGAGTAGACTTGAGTGTGATCAAATGAGATGACGTTTCCTTTTAATAAATAGATAATATGTACATGAGTTACTAAATGGCCATTTTTCTTAGCAAGCATATTTTCAAGAGGAAAAGGAAGGGAAGGAAAAGGAGGAGGGAGAGGAAAAAGATAGTGGGTGGAGAGAAACAGGAAAGGAAGAAAATCTAGATCACATAATCCTAGTAAATTACAGGGAAATCTCACATTCTCTACAGATTCAGAAGTTTGATAATTTGAGGACATTCAGAAAACACTATGGATTGATGAACCAAACTAGCAGATTATTCTTCTCCTTTATTTATAAAGTTAGAACCTTCAAAAACACAATAATAATCTTCCTGATTTAACAGTATCAAATTAGCAAAGTACTCATTTGTAAAAAGGATAATTTTTTTCCAAAATTACTAAATTAAATCATTTAGATGCTTTAATGAAACTAAATAAATTCAAAATATTATAATTTTAATTGTCCCAAGTAACTTTCTATGTGTATTATCATTTTCACATATATCATTTAAGGAATGAAAAAATAAGAATCTAAAATTGTTATTTGGACAATGTGTTAATAGGTTTATCGTTAAAATAATTTTCATTCATTTTGTTAATTCAAAAAAAAATAAGTTGCTTTTAAAAACTGGATGATGCGTTAGGTCAAAGATTCCATTTAATCCATTGCCAGAGGAAATGTTTTAACTGTTTCACTCTCTTAAAAAGCACTATGATACAAGATCTGAATTGAGTGTTTACAAAAATGTGTATTTTTTTCTCCTACCATTTCTATTTTCATAAGCCAGTGGGACTTGTTGAGTGGTGTAGCTATGTTTTGGAAACTCCTAGGTCTCTGATATAAATCAAAGGCAACCAAATAAATCAGATTGTAAAAATATTTTTTTTAAATATCATTAGGAGGATTAGTTATTAAGGTTAGTCCAGAGAACAAAGTTCATTTCTTTTGTCAGAATTAATGGGGGCTAGGGAATATAGGGGCCTAATTAATACATTTCTTCCTGTATACTTATATTGAATTTATGAATTTGCATTTTTGAGTACTGACTATATGTACCTGAAACTTCACTTGTGTTTTCTCATTTAATCTCTTCAAAGGACCAAATTACTTCAGTGCTGATATGACACTAATTTTATAGATGAGGAAATTGAGGCTAAGTGGGGAAAAGCAAACTCCCCAAGGTCACAGAGTTAGTACCTGTTCATTTTTACCTAACTGGGTGTAACTCGAGAGTTTAAGCTCTGAAAAATCTTGCTAAATTTCCTCTCTACCTCTTCCAAATCTTTATCATGATTATTTCTTTGGAAAATTTGTGTTATATACACCCAGAAAAATGCACATTAAAGATACATTATACCCATCCATTACCACAAGCGAGAAAGCAACTTATTTGAAAATGAATTATAAGTGTGCCATACCCTTTGACATACTAAGAGTACCATAATTTTTCCTCATCTAGATAGCAAACATTGAAATAGCTTCATTGTCATGTTAAGTAAGTTCTAAGACTTACTTAAAGAAACTAAAGTTTGGCCTTTCTTAATATAGAGATATAATTAATGTTAGAATTTCAATCTTTATTATGAATGCTATGATGCACTCAAAGTATTAAATTGGTTATCATTAAGCAACATTACAATTAAAAATCTGATGCCTTTCCAAAGGATATCTTGGAAAGATATTTGGGTTTGCAACACAACTAGATCTTTACGAAACCTTTGCGTCCTCTCTCTGTTATTTCTACAATAATAACAACAACAAATATATTTATTCCACTGGAATGATGCCTTGCAATTTTACGTTTGAGAAATTGAGAATTTCCAAATGAAAACATATTTTAGTGAAGAAGTACAAAGATTTTCAAAGACAGTAAAATAGAATTTAAATTGTTCTATTTGAAGGTTGTATCATTCTTGTCAATGAGAGAAAAATACCAAGGGGGTATTACTCTTTTCTCTGTGAACCAGCTGTAGAACTTAAACTGACTTCTTCATTGTTCATGAAGGGTGAGGAATTGTGTTCAAGTTCAAATTACATGGAACACAGAAAGATAAAACCAAAGCCTTTTTTATTTTTCAAGAGGACGATAGATATATCATTTACAATTTTTTTCTCTCAATTAAATAGAGAAATTCAACAACAAATATTTTGTGAGCATTTCTTTGATCATAATGTATGAGCTTATTTCTATGGCAGAAGCTGAGACTACAAAAATAAATATGTCATGGTCTAAATATTAGCACAGCTCAATTTTTGTACAAGACAAATAATTGCTAAGACCACATCTCGCAGATTGGACATCTGTGTGTGCGTGGTGAGCCAAGGGCTGACAAAGTCCAACTCATGCCCAAGGATCTGTCCTAATGACATTTTCACCACTGACACGATCCTTTTGAATATTGTCACCATTTCCAAGATGCCACCATTTCTAGGGAGGATTTAACAGCATGTTCGGGCTCCTTCAGGAAAGAAAGAAGCCAAGAGAACTGGTCTAATTTCATGAGGAAAATAAGGAGGACAGACCTAAAAAACAAATGTAATGGATTTTGTTAGTGGGAGAGTCATTACATAGGAAACGCTTGTGGCAGAATACGCCTGGTTGTTTCCTTACAGCTTTAAATGTAACACATTAAACTGTAAGATATTTGAAGCGTACATCATGATGAACTGATACATGTATTCACTGTAAAATGATTCTCCCTATTTAGTTAATTAACACATGTATCACCTCACATACTTATTTATTTTTTAGTAAGAACATTGAATTTCTGTTCTCTTAGCAAATTTCAATTACACAGCACGTTGTTATCAAACGTCGCGCCCATGGTTTACCTTGCTCTTCAGACAGTATTCATCTTACCCTTGAGCTGTAGATGTTTGTTTTGTCTGTTTTTCTTTATCTGGGTTATATTTTTTACAGTAAAATGCTAAAGAAAAGAATATCACTATGGTATTGTGACAGAAAGTAAGGCCAGGGGTTCAAGATACCCACGAGGCAAAATGATGATAGTAGATGATGCAGACACAGAGTATAGTTAAAAATGATATTTTTGTTTGTTTTATAATGTTATCTAGGATGAAAGAAAATTTACTTTCATTCTGTAGTCTCATAAAATTATGAGAAATAATATCTTTATGTCACACACACACACACACATAAATAATAGACTATGTTTAAACCATAGGCTCTGCAGTATGGCTTCACATTCCAGCTTTATCAATCACTATCTCTGTGGCTTTAGGAAATAAACACAACCTCTCTGTGCCTAGTGTTCTCATCTGTAAGAACAATACTAAAGAATAGTAATCACCTCATAAATGTTAGCTATGTTTTCTTTTATAAAGCATTTGCAGTTTTCAATGCATTTTTAATATAAGAACATTTCTTTACCAAGTAAGGAGAATTTGTGTGACCATAAAATTTGACTACGAAAAATTCAATAGTTTAAATTAAATAAAACACTGCATACTTGAATTGCCTCTATTCAGTTAATGGCTGTCTAAGTTACCAATGCTGATTATTATAATATGAACAACTTCCTTCTGAAAATCCTAAGGATTAAACAGCTCTGCTTTTCTTCACGTGAAATGTCAGTCCTATGACAAACAGAATGCATTTCTCATGAGTACAGCTTATTGAAACATTTTTCTTCGAGGAAAACACTCCGTGTCTCTTGATTAAATTTTAGGAAAAACTTCAGTCATATCAGTACCCATTCACATAAAACTCTGTGCCAGATTATTTCTTAGATGATGCGTTACTCTTCTGTTAGTACATAACAAATTGCCACCAATTTAGCAGCTTAAATAGCACCATTGTTTAGTGAACGGTTTGATAGGTCAGAAATCTGGTAGGATATGGTGTGGGTCTCTACTTAGGGTATGACATGGCTGTAATCAGTGTTTTCTGGGGTGAGTTCTCACCTGGAGAGTCTGTTGAGAAATTTGCTTTGAAGTTCAGGCAGGTTGGTGGCAAAAGTCAGTTCCTTACAATTGTGAGAGTGACACCTCCCTTTCCTTGCTGACTGTAACCTGGGAGTCCCTCTCTGCTCTTAGAGGGCACCTACATTCCTTCTCATGGGCTCCTTTTAAAGCCAGCAAAGGCTTGTCAAATCCATCTCATGCTTTGTTTGAATCTCTCCCATTTATGTTTCTGTCATCTGTCAGAGAAAGCTCTCCGTTTTTAAGAGTTTGTAGAGTCCGTTCATGCCCACCTGGAAAATTTCCCTCACTTGAAGTCAACTATACCATATGATGTGACCAAATCGCCAGAGCGATGTCCCATCATATTCACAGCCCTGCAAATTAGGGTGTGAAATCTGAGGATGGAGGCGTGCTTTTCAGAGTCCTGCCTTTCACAGATGATGCCATGATTGGAAAAAATGGCCACCTTTCTGAATTGGTGTTGCTCAAAGTCTTGACCCGGGGAAGTATTTCACAATTCTAGGGTTACATTGTTTGGAGTCTCTAGACATTTTGAACTCAGAATGGACAGGAGATGCAAATACAAAGATAAACTATAAGAATTTTCTGATAGGCCATCTAGTCCAACAGTGGAACAGGTTAAGCTTTGATGTAATCAACGTATTGCACAGCTTATTTGACCGATAGAAAATGACCCCTGGTATGGATATTAATGTGAAGCCTCTTCTGTGAGGAGAAAGACTAGACTGAGTGGTTTCTAAGTTTCCTTCCAACTCTGATATTGTATGATTAAATGAGAGAGAATGATTTACTACAACCCTCCCAAATGTGAATTTTTAGGGTTCTAGCAGTAACCTTGAATCAGTTAAGGTAGATTTTTTTTTAATCAAGAATTTTAAGAAGAAAAGACCATAGATATTATGTAAACTTTCCACATTTTACATATGTGAAAACTAAAGCTCAGAGAAATCAAGTGACTTTCCCAGTTTCCTCAGTAACCAATTTTGGACTCCAATCTAGATATTTTATGCTGCAATTCGTATGAGGCTTTGCATACATTTGGCTTCTTCTTTGCCAAATATAACCATATAGAAAGATGTCAGGATGAATAATGCCTAATTTTGACAGAGGACTTTTTCATTCTCCTTGCAATCTTTACAACTGAAAACTTATTTTTAAAAACCTGATGAGGCTAGCAGATTCACCTCTATTTTGAGTGCACAAAGACTCAACAAGGGCAAAATGGACTTTTAGTGGGGGGTCAATAAGGGAATTTTTCACTAAGTGTACATAAAACTAATTAATTAAAAGAAGACATTAGGTTTTACTAAGACATTCCTGGAAGAAAGCAGAAATTCTATGCAACATGGTCTTTATGCAATGTTGTCTATATGGCCTAGGATTCCATCATTGAAACGATGGAATTGTCAGAGAGAGGAGGCCATGCAAGCAGAAGGCATGAAGTGGTAGTGGGGGGTGTTCTGCAAGGTGGACCTGGACGGAGATGTTCCACTGGTACTCTTACCAATACGTCACAAAGGCAAATGGGCACTGATCGCAGAAGAGTAAATATTAAAAGAAAACAAACCCTATGGCTTAAAAAGTTGTGTCTGTACGGCATACCTTTATGGATATTAATTAAATTCAGCAAACATTTATGAGTTGCTACTGTGTACACATCCCAGATTAGACATTGGGTGAGAGAGAGAGAGAGCCTTTGATCTAGCAGAAGAGGGAGAAAGTTCACAGCTTACTAGAAAACATTACAGATACAACAAATTCTGTAGTGTAAATAATCATAAAGTATTATGGCATCACAAATCAGCAAATAACTAAATACGACTAGGAGAGTCATGAAATGACTCACAAATATATGACGTTTGGGCTGGTCCTTAACAAGATTTCAGTGGACTGAAAGGAATGGAATGAGATGCCAGTTAGATGGAATAGATGGAATACCATGAGTATTTACCATGAGTAAAACTGTTGAGCCCTTCCCAGTGCATAATCAGGTCAGAGAAGGAACAAATGCTAGCAGAAAAAAAAAAAAAAGAAAGAAAAAAGAACAATAGTAAGGCATTATAAACCTAGAGTGAGCAGGGTCTTGATTATTAAATGGGTTGAACCTTTCCTCTATTAATTAAGGGAAACTGTTTGACCATAAGAAATATAAAATAATACTGTGTCTTTGAATAATAACTTTACCGGAAGTATGGAGGATAGGCAAATGAAGGGCATAAAATGTGAAGACATGGAGGCCTGTTGGAAAACCAGTGCGGATTTTTGGGTGGCTTTATAATAAGGAATTCACCTCACAATATGCTGAACAACATGAAAAGAGGCTGAAAAATTGAAAATAGCTCATTTCTTCCTCCCTAATTCTATGTTATTTCTTTTACTGTCTTGTATTCAATTTTTATTTTGAGTTAACCTGGCAACATTTTTTGAGTAAACCTTTATTTTCCCATTGATCTGTAACATCACCCAATACACAAGTTCTAGTGGAGTTATCATTGTTCTCCCCCTCATTTTCACTATTCTTTCTAGAATCACTTTGTCTAAATAAATAGCACATTGAAGTTATTATTGGAATTCTATGAAATTTGTCATTGAATGGGAAGAATTCTTCCATTTCTTGATCACTCTATATTTCACTGGCTACCCCAAACATCACACTTCAATATGCCATTCTTTAACCTGGACCCTATTTAATTTCTTTTTGGTATTCTTTCCCACCTGACATTTTACAGCGTTCTGCTTATAATTGGTGTGACCAAGTAAGTTTCATTAAGGAAGAGGACTTCCTTAATAAAATAAAATAAAATAAAATAAAATAAAATAAAGCATAGTTTGTTTAAAGCCCAGAGCAATGTAGCATGTATTAGGGTCTCCATAGATATATGCTGGCCTAGGAAAGCATGGAGAATTGGGATATTTAAAAAGCTTTGTTTCTTTCTCCAACAATCTGGAATTAGAATAATATAGACTATTGAGCAAGTATATAATAAAAATAGCTATGTGAAGTTATAATTAAATATTTCTAAGGCAAATAACAATTGTTAAACATAAAAATGCCGAGAACATTTCTGGAAGTTGAATATATACAAGTGCATTGTGTCTCTTTATCTCTCAAGTTACCTAAAAGGACTATTTGTTTAGTTTTGAAGGTGAACTATCTGAAGGTCAGGATTAGAGACAGTACGTAATTTATTGAAACTTGAAGTAGCATGTGGGAGAGAGCAAGTACAAAGCATTTTTTGCATTTTTTTTACCTGTTTATGTACAAACGCATGAAAGAAACAAACTTTGCAATAGTTTGCTCTTGGAGATGTACTAGGGAATTTTACATACATCACCTTATTTAAACCTCATTAACAATCCTTAAAGTATTATACTCTCCATTAAAAAAAATAATTGAAGCTAGTTTGAAATTCAGGTAGTCCTACAAACAGGAAATATTCACAATAGAGAATTGACCATATGGTTAGTTTGCATGATGGTAATTAACCATGAAATGACCATTTTAACATCTTCAGGAAATATTTATGACCTAATTCTTTTATTTGTCACAAAAGGGTTTTAATGGAATAGAATCCCCGTGATGATAAATTTTTATTTTGAAATGGTATAATGAACAATAGTGCATGCTGAAGAAAGTGGAGGCCAAGAGTTAGTCAACCTCATATAGACGTGAGACATTTTCCAAGTTTCCCACTCTTTTCAAATTAATTAAAAGAAACCATTTTTTTAAAAAAATACATAGAAGACAGAAAACCTTGATTCTTCATATGTTTCCTCACAGTGAGTGCTTCATTTTGTGCCAGCTTATGTACGACTCACATCCACCTCACAATTTCTACAGTAATTTAACAGGATCTTCATCTGTAAATTTTAATTATGTGCTTAATCAGGCTGTGAATAAACCAAAGTAGGTTAATTTTAAAAATCCTACTTGGAGGAAATGTTTTCACTAAATTTGAAACTTAGCCAACACCTGGTGAGATTAGAGAAAAGAAGTAAAACAGACAATCCGACTAAAATTATCCATCACTTGGCTTTGTTTGGATAAATCAGCAGTTTTCTAAACACAACCCTCGCAATTAATTGAAAAGGGGTCATTAAACCAAATGCTGTGTTCTTTTAAATGTGGTTATTTTATAACAATGTTATTATGTTATGCCAGTTTCAAGAACAGACCCTTGGAACACTTGACATTCTGACATTCCTGCATAGTATGGTACACTCTGAATAGTTAAGGGACCATGTCTTCTACATCCTGCTCTTCCTAGGTTTGTGGACAAAACTGACTCCTTAGTACATTTTGACTGTTCAAGGACTGTGTATATCCCTTCCACAACATGGATTTGAACTGCGTGGGTCCATTTATACATGGATTTTTTTTTCAGTAAATGATGGAAATGTATTTTCTCTTCCTTATGATTTTCCCAATAACCTTTTCTTTTCTCTAACTTATTTTATTGCAAGGATACAGTATATAATACACATAACATACAAATGTGTTAAAATGTTTATGTTATCAATAAGGCTTTTGGTCAACAGTAGGCTATTTGTAGTTAAGTTTTTGGGTAATCAAATGTTATATGCAGATTTTCAGCTACACACAGCGGGGGTGGGGTGGGCGGAGTCACTGCCCTTAGCCCCCACATTGCTCAATGGACAACTGCATGTATCATTAAGGCATAATAGTACAAGGTGTCCGTGATGTGTGTAATTAATCTCAATGCTTATTACTGTAATCCTTCAAGGATGGCAGAGTACAGCACAATGTGAATACTAATTAATTTCAATATTCAGTACCTAGGAATGAGTCTCTTTTCCAAATTACTTGCCACAATGATCATGTGGGAAAAGCAAAGCAGTTATTTTCAACCAATGAACTAGGAAAGGAAATTCAACTTCAGTCAACATTTCACTCAGCACTAGGGAAAATATTAAACATTTGTTGCAGCAACAGATGATACTGAAGTTCTGTCTTCGAAGGTAACATATTGACTCCCCAGAGAAGCAATCACCAGCTATTTTACAATGATAAAGTAAAGCATTGCCTTGTTTGAGTACTCGATTGAGGTACCTACATTTGGAAATTTTATGATCAAAACTCAAAATACAGCATTTTGTAGCAACTATTTCACTTAAAGCTGAAGACTGGATTCTCCATGCGCATTATTTTCCTTGTTGTGAAGAACATCTGTTGATTACAAAGAAAAATGGCATAAAAAGAAAATTAAAATCGTAACTCAAGTTAAAGGAAATTATATAAATTTTGTTATCAGGAATGGACAAACTAGCCTGTGAACTCTTACTGGGGAGGTTTTATTATCTTTGGGTAGATGACAGTCATTATAGCTTCATAAAATACATTATTATTTAAACAATATAAAGCATAATAACTATATAAGTTAGTTTTGATGCAGTAAACTTAAAAAGAATGCAATTTATAAGTTATTATATTTTATTAGTTAAAATTGTCAATTAGTAAAGAGCAGGGAATTTTACTTTACTTGAATATATTTCTACTTTCTGAAATTGCACATAGTGTGGATTTTGTAGCCCAAGTTCTGTGTTGGTTTGAGACATATTCCTCGACTTTATATATAATTACCATAGATTTAGCCAAACAAACTGATTTCAATAGATTTTTTAAATAACTCTAATGATTGTTGTGAGTTATTTTGATTTACAATATCTGCAAATTTGTAATTTTGCTTGTTGTGATATCTGCAGTTGAATTCAAAATACCTTAATTTAGATAGTATTGCATTATGTGACTTGTTTTCTTTTGTTTTATGATTGCCTGAGGGGGTCCACTCCCTAAATCAGAAAGGCACACTGCAGAGATAATTAGCTAGTGTTCATAAAGGAGACCCCACTCAAGGGTAAGCTGGTAGATGTGCTTTATTTTTATTTCTCTCTAATCAACAAAATAGGTTGTTCTAATTAGTAGCATATTAAACATGAATTTTTGATGGTGAAATCAGTGTCTTTTTAATCACCACAGTGATAACTATAAAGTTACTTTAATCAAAATAGTATGGTACTGGCATAAGGATGGACATATAGCCAAGTAGAATAGATTGAGAGCCCAGAAATAAACCCATGCCCTCTGAATAATTGACTCACTAAGAGTGCCAAGGCCATTCAATGGGCGAAAGAATTGTCTCTTCAGCAAATGGTGCTAAGACAACTGGATACCCATAAGCAAATAACAATGATAATAATAATGATAAGACTAAGAATAGGAATGAGTAGTTTAACCCCCACCTTATATAAAAATTAACTCAAAATAATCAAATAACCAACTACAAGGCTAAAACTATAACTCTTTGAAGAAAATATGAGTGTGTATCTTTATGAACTTGGATGTGGAAATAGCTGTGTAAACATAACACCAAATGCACAAGGAACAAATGAAAAAATTGGTAAATTGGACTTAAATTTAAAAATTTTGTGCATCAAATGACATTATTAAGAAAGGGAAAAGATAATGTACAGAATGAGAGAAAATATTTGCAAATCATATATCAGATAAGGGTTTATAATATCCAGGTTAAATAATGATTTCCTAAAAGTCAACAACAAAAAGTCAAACAACACAAATTTCAAAATTGACAAAGAACTTGACATACCTTTCTCCAAAAAAGATATACAAATGACCAACAAGCACATGAAACAATGTTCAACATCATGAGTCGTTATGGAAAATGCAAATCAAAACCACAATGAGATACCACTTCACACCTACGAGGATGGTGATAATATTAAAAATGGAAAATAGCAAGTGCTGAAGAGAATGTGGAGATGTCTGACCATTTATACAATGCTGACAGGTATGTAAAATGGTGCAGTTTGGAGGTACTTCAAAAAATAAACATGGAATTACCATATAATTTAGCAATTCCACACCTAGGTCTATACCCAAAAGCATTGAACAAAGGCACTGAGTTACATACTTGTAGCACAGTGTTCATTGCAGCATTATTCACAAAGCTAAAAGGTGAAACATTCTAAGTGTCCATTACAAATGAATGGACAAATCAAAACGGTGTATGCACACACAATGAAATATCATTCAGCCTTAAAAAGGAAGGCCATTTTGTTGCACACTACAATGTGGATGAACCTCAGGGAAAATGATGCTACCTGAAAGAATCTGGGTTCAAAAGTTCACACAATTATGATTCAGTTTACATGAGCTATCCATGATACGTACATCCACAGAGACAAAAACATCAGGTCCGTGGCTGCCAGTGGCTAGGAGAAGTTGGGAATGTGGGGTGACTTCTTAATGGTAGGGGGTTTTCTTTTAGAGAGATGAAAATATTTGGGAACTTGATAGAGGTGGTTGTTGCACCAACGTTTTGATTTCCTAAATGCCACTGAAGTATACATTCATGCCATCTCAACCTCCGAAAATACTCAAGAGCCTCTGCTGATATCATTTTAGATGCCAATACCAAAGCAATAAACTATACAAACCAGAAAGCTCCTTTTATACAAAGAGCATATCATTTGTTCATTTACTGTAGTTAAATAAAACTGCCAAATGTATAAATCATCCCCCGGAAAATGACTTCTCTTGCTATTAGTTTCATTAATACAAAGCTCCATTTAGTAACATATCTTAATGAATTTACTTTCAACCATTTAGTCAACAAATATTTATTGAGCACTTATTGTCTGTGCTTGGAATATGTACGTGAATTCTACAAAACCCCTGATAATAGGGAGTTTACATTCCAGAAAATGAAGATAGACAAGAAATAATAAATATAATAAATAAGCTATGTAACATGTTCATGGAGGCTACAGAAAAATAAATTTAGAGTACAGTAAGACTACTGGGTGATTGTTCTCTGGCTGATTTTTTGTAGAATACAAGGTTCTAATTGAGCAAAACCAGTGCTGCCTTTATTCATTTAATTATAGAATATTATAGGGTTCTTAAATTGCTTAAAAAAATAAACTGTGTTGTCCTTAAACTTTTATTTATTTATTTATTTATCTATTTATTTTTTACTTAAACTATTCCTCTATTTGCATTTTGGAAAATTCAGACTAATTTTTATTTGTTTATTTCTTTTCATGGTATTTTCTCCTTAAATTGTGACCCACACAATTCAAACCTGTGTTGTTCCAATGTCAACTGTAATTTAAAACCCACCAAATCAGCAAAAAATAAAGAGCATATTAGCATAACATTAAAGTTTTTTAAAGTAATTAATGATGAGGTTGAACCAATCGTCTTATATGCATATTTGTTTGATTTCCACTTTTGTACAGCACGTGTTTATTATTCATCATCAATTAAGAGGTAGGTTGCCTTTGAAAACGTGACTATTTAAATTAACCTTTGCTTGGGATACTTATTAAAATAAATATTTATAAGTGGTTATAAATATGTTTTGCTCTTGAGAGTCTCAATGACTAATTAACATCT